>NC_090437.1:558278148-558583234 GCF_031143425.1 Pleurodeles waltl | reverse complement strand
TCAAATTTTATATGAGCACAAATGATACACAAGATCATAATGAAAGGCAAATGTCATTCTGAAACAATTCTACACAAGGGGCGATATTTATTGTAAGTTTCAGGAGAAAATCGTAGCTCCAAAAGTCATTAAACGACAGAATCACTCCCATGCAAATATTGACTTCCCGCAAAATATGCCTGTTAGAACTGGGGGTTCTGGTTGTCAGAGTATGCACCTTGCATAAGCAGAAACCACCACTTCAACTGAGGGTAAACTAGATACACACTCTGGTAGTTTGGCACAGAGCAGTTGAACTTATCTAAAAAGGCAATGTGGATTATTTATCTGAGTAAAATGAGTCCAGAACAACAAAAATCCAATAAGTAGCAGTCAAGGTATGACTTTTAAAAGAACATAACAAAAAAAAAGTTTCATTGAAGTCAATAGCTCTAAAGGGTTAGTTGACTTCAAGCTAGACCATGGTAAATCCAAAATTTAGGCTGATAGGGATGGAGGGCAGGCCAGCTGCAGGACTTTAGCAGAGCAGGCTGAAAAAGTACCTTGAATAGATAAGCGTCGACATCAACTTACAAAGCAAAGTCGATGCATCTTTGATGAGCCACGCAGTCAGGTCCCACGTCAACGGCCAACTCCATGAATGCATGCATCCTCGTCAAGCCACATAGTGATGTCCTTGGATTGGCATTGCTTCACATACTTGGTGTTGGCATCATCAGGCGCCACCACTTTGCAAGCCGGAGTGATGCAAGCATTTTGAGAAGGCTATTCTATCCGTATGGTAATTTCATAATTCTTTCTCCTCTGATCTATTCCTGTCTTCCCACCTTTCTCCCAGAGTTTTGGTGCAGCTCCAGGGCCACATTTCCTAATTTACAAGCAGCCAATTCCATATCTCATAACATAACAGGTGTGGTTATGAGGCTATATTAAGCCTGTTAGTGGAATTGCTCAAACTGAAGAGAAACATTAGAAATAAACTAATACGACAGTTGGTTCAGCTGCTGTCTTGAAAGTTTTGGGGTGATCTGTTAAGCAGGGGCCGAGAAAAACCAGGGTCCCAAAACATATTTTCCCCTTCCATTTTTTCATAGGGATTTTGAACACAACTTCAGCGGAATGACATTAAAATTGGGCAGAAATCCAGCATGATTTTTGTGATTGGTGGAAATAACAGTAGTTTTTAAGATATTAAATAAAAAAGAAATATAGATATATAGGGAAGCGGATCCTCCATGTATCCAACAGTGCCCATGCTTATATCTGACTGGATGCTAACACTTCCACTGGGAAATATTGATAGCCATTTTGGAACTCAGCTTCAAGTCCCAAACAAAAATGCAAAAAAAAGTAAAGAGGACAGGGTGCGGATACCGTAACCATCTAGCCTTGCTTCTGGGGCCCACCTGCAATTCCACAAGGGGAAACAAGTATTTTATTAAAGTTTTTGGCAAAATCTGCTGTGGATCTGTGTATTTTGTTGAAAATAAAAAATGTGCTGCCTTCAGCCCTTCTTAATAATTTTGCCCTGGGTGGACCAGGAACTGGGGGCTTGCTCAATATAATAATTCAGAAAAGGGGCCCATGGCCCACTTCCTTGGGCTCTTAAAAGCCCTGGGGACCACCACCTCCCCAAGGCTACAAATAAGAAATATACAGGGGCTGTGAAGACCCATCAGGGCCCTAGGGACCACCACCTCCCCATGGCTATATCTAATCAAATGCTAATGGGGGCTTCATGGACGTCGCAGTCTGGGGACCACCATCTTCCTGGGGCTAATTTGTTTTTTTAAACCATTTAGGGGGCATATATAGACCCGAAGACCACCTCCTCCCCAGGGCTGGCCTATCCCTTCTGGAGCTGAATATGGCCCTGGGGACCGCAACCCAAAGGCCGGCTCCTGTTATCTCACTAGGTGCCCACCCCCAGGAGATAGCTGTTTGCTTTTGCTTGGCGGGAGCAGTCAAGCAAAAAGCAAACACTTTGCTTCCTGCAAGTGGGAGCTGTAAAAATACTTCTGCTTGCTGGAAGCAAAGATTTCAGCTCTTTCCCTGTCTGCAGACATGCGAGCAGGGAAAGAGTTTAAAGCATTGTCCTGCATGCAGGGAGCTGCATTTCCAACAGCTTCCTGCATGCTGGATCTATACTGCCTCCCACATGAGGCGTTGAGCCAGCCTGGACTGGGATAGCCTTGAGGCTTCCCCCACAGCCCTGAACATTTATTTTAAAAAAGAAGCCTGTCCTGCATATTTCTTTTTGATGAATTTGCAAGGCAGGATTCATTCTGGCATGATGTTTACAGATATAAACAAAGCACGTCCCCAGGTTGTAGTTTCACCTCCGTGAAGTACCTATCATTCTCATTTCTTGTGCATTTTCAAGGCAAACCAAGTGTTTTGTCTCTGCATTTACAGTTTGAAAAGTTATCTGTAAAAATTTTCTATCAAATCTCTCTAGGCTGCGACTCCAAAATCAGCAGAAAACATGCTATGGGGTCCTTTTAGTAACCTGTCTATCATCCAGGGAAAATGGCAGGAAGACGTTGCATGCCTCTATTGTATATGGGGTGGGGCCAAAATGGTGGAGCTTGTAGACTAATTTACATACTTGTATTTTTTTAAAAGTGAGAACACAAGCTCAGGTCTCAGCAGCACATGAGAAGAAATAACTCACTAGTCAACGCCATTATGTTAGATATTGCGCTAAAAAAAAGCAAAGATGCAAACACCACTATTAAGGATTATAGATAACATTTCAAAGTGAAAATATAGAGAAAAAACACTTGCTTTGCATTGACCGTGCAAAAGAAATTGGGATGATTAGCACTTTACAGAAGTGCATCTTCAACTTGTGCACCTGCTTTGTAAAATGTCGGCGACTGCGGAGGGAGCAATAACGCCCCCATGGTCCTAGCCAACTTCCTGACTCCTGCGAGGGCTGACATTGATCCCACACACAGGGAGATGCTGAAAATGCAGCTCTCTGCTTTTGGGAGCAATAGTTTAATCTGTTTTCTTGCCTGCATGTCTGCGGTCATGGAAACAGATGAAAGCTTTGCTTTCAGCAAGCCGGAGCTATTTGACAGCTCCTTCTTGCTGAAAGCAAAGTTAGTGTTTCCTTGGGGGGAGCTGTCACAACTCCAGCAACAAAAGCAAACATCTATCTTTCGAGGGTGGGCACCTCTGGAGATAGCAGTAGCCATCACTGGGGGATGGCATTCCTCAGGGCCATTATTAGCTCCAGGAGTGGTCCACATATACCCCTCCTTTCTTTTGCATGTGCTGTCTCTGGGAAGGTGGTGGTCTCCAGGGCTGTATATGGCACAGAAAAGGGGACCATGTTCTTCCCTCCCTGTCTACTCTCCCTGTTTAAAAAATGGGATTTGGCCCCTGGGAAGTGGCGGTCCCCTGAGCTTGGGGGGTTCACACAGACCCCCTCCTTCTTCCTGGGTAGGTGGTGGTTCATGAGGGGATTGAAAACCACAGGAGTGGGGGTCCATGCGGCCCCCCTCCTTTTTAAAAAAACAAAAGCCCTTGGGAGGTGGTGGTCCCCATGGGGATCTGTACAGCACCCTCTAAATATTTTGTTAATGTAGCCCCTGGGAGGTGTCGTCCCTGGGGGTTAATAAAGTCCTTGGAGGGGTACATGTGCACCACCCTCTTTCAAATTTTATAAGTGCATGCTCTCAGGATCTGGCCCACACAGAGGCTTAGCTAAGAACATGAGCAGGAGCCCAAGCTTGTTTTTTATTATTTTTTGTATTCACTGCAGAGTCAAGAATCCTCAGCAGATTTGAAAAAAATGTTTTTTTTTGCCCTGGCACGGTCCCAGAAAGGCCCCAAGCATCAAGGCTAGGGTGTTAGGGTATTCCTATTTTCTCCCCTTTTCTTTGTTTATGTATTCCTGCCAAACTTGCTGTAATTCTGCCCAACAGTTCAGGCTGCAGTTGTGTTCAAAATCCCTATAGGAAAATGCAAAGGCAAAATGCAGTTTGGAACCCCACCTTTTTCTTAGCCTCGCTTGATGTATCACCCCAAAACTTTCAAGACAGCTGCTAAATAGACTGTCATATTAGTTTTGAAAATTACGTGAAGATTTTTTCAATGGCATTAAAGTTATTTGTCAAACAAAAAACACTTTTCCTATGGAAACTAGGTCCTAATTATAACTACCTACTGGTGACCGTCACTATAACAGGTGTCCTAAGGTAAATATAACTCACAACCTCGCCATACACTGCTAATTACCCTAGACATTACAGCACTCATGACACCTTTTATAACATCATTGATAATATGAATGTAACGTTTGTTGTAAAGTTATTCATAAAAAACTGTGCATGGCAGGGGCATGAGTTAAAGTTACCTTAGGGCATGAGTTATAGTTACTTGAAATAACTAACTATAACAGGTGAATTTCTTTGGATTTGTACGTTTAAAAGTTTGTGAGCCTACCTATAACATCCCTGTAACCTTTGTTTTTTAAGTGGATATCTATCTATCTATCTATCTATCTATCTATCTATCTATCTATCTATCTATCTATCTATCTATCTATCTATCTATCTATCTATCTATCTATCTATCTATAATTATATATATACATACAGATATTTACTTACTGGCAGTCGCCAGTCAGTAGTTATAGCTTGGACCTAGTTTCCATAGGAAAAGTGATTTTTGACTTGGCTGTATCTTTGGTCCCATCTCACAAATCTTTATGACATTTTTCAAACAAAATGCACTCTAGGGTTGCATTGTGCATTTAAGTTTCTAGGTGATTCATCAAGTGGGGGCAGAGAAAAGGGGGGGCAAAAAAGTGTGTCCCATATTTATCCCTACAGATATTTTAGACATGACTACAGCCAAAACTGCTGGACGGAATTACACCAAATTTGGCAGAAATGTAGCTCTTGGTCCAGAAAGTGCCCTTTTTGTATTTTGGTCTAAATCCGTTTAGTAGTTTTTGAGATATTTAAAGAAAATCAAATTTGTCTATCAGTGTGGAGCCTATGCACAGATCTCATGGTGATCTCTAATTGGCTGCCAGCACTTCAACCAGGAAGTGCTGGTAGCCATTTGGAGACGACTATACATGATAGTGCCCTATTGAAATTCATTGTAGTGAATGGCAGGGTTTGAGGGCCATAAAAAGGAGAACATATAAAGGGTGATAACATACTTAAGCTACAATACAAACCATTTGGTTATGGCTCCATAACAATTTTAGGAATTGTGGTGTGTTCAAAGGTGATTTCACCCTGTAAAAAAAGCCTTATGCTGAGATTCATGAATCATGTTTGAGAGAAAACTGTTTTCTCATGATTTTTTCTTAGAGGTGATGGGAAGTGCTCCAGAAGCTAAAAAGAGAGCATATTTTCAGCAAATTCACACTATCTTTCTCAGCCATATGAGAATGAAGTCTGGCATTCTCAGTAAAACATGTACTTTCAACAGGAGCAGCCGGCCAGTTGATACCCTTGTGTTCTACTGCAGCCTCCCAGAATGTTCTAAAGAACAACTAGAGCGCTAACAGTCTTACTTGTGACAAAAGTGTGGCAAACCTAAAGCCATCTTGATTGAATCAAAGTAGTAAAACTAAAAACATTTAATTTAGAAAGGAACAAAGTAAGGGGGTCATTTTGTCAGTGATAGAAATTATGATGAGTGATATAGAAAGAAAAATTAGGACATATTTAGGTCAGTTCTTAAATGTCTTGCTCTTCTTATTTCAATAAAACATTCTGACATGTGTACAGAAATATGCACTTTTAACACCAGCAGCAGACTGCCAGTTAACCCCCTTGTGATCTGCAGCTTACAGCATTCTAATGAGCAAGTAGAGTACTAATATTCTGAAATTATGCCACAAATGTGGCACATCTGAATCCTATTGAAGGAACCTAAGTGGAAAACTGAAAGCATTTTATACTGAGGATACTGCAGTAAAGAAGGCCAATAGGAAGCTCTATAACAAATAAGTATATCAAGATTACCATCAGTGAACAAAGAGCCCAAATTTAGCACACATATTATCCTAATGTAGCCAAACTATAGCCCAATGACAGAAGTGTGTGAAACACCTAATTGTTTAGTTTTTTTGCAGTTTTATATAGCACACAATTGACCCAAGGTTATTGGAGTGCTTTACATGAGCTAATGTTACATTACACAAGGACACATTCTTTTTGGCTTTAGGCATGGGTAGATGAAGTGATTTGTTTAGAAACTTAAACTTGGTTCTCCAGTAGCAAATTCTGCAGCTTTGGCCATAACGCCATATCCTCTCCCCTAAGTGTAACAAATAATTAAGTGATCAACTGGATAAAAAAACATAAAGATGGCAAATAATTTAAAAGTGCTTTGTTGGTATTTGAGAACTCAGAAAATATGTTCTCCTTTTAGTTTTTTAGACCTCTAACCATAATTTCAATGGGATTAAGACCAACTAATTTTTATAATTTCTAAAAGAAATGCTTTAGGTATTACAGGTTTGATCACATCAAGATGACGTCAGAGATGTCACACTTTTGCCTTAAATACAGAATGTTAGCAATCTAGTCAGTCATTATAATACTGTGGGGAGGCAGAGGACAGTGGAATGGATTCAGATAGTTGAGGGCAAGGAGTAAGGTGCAGAGGCAAGAAGTTAACCATGCTGGGCAGGTGGGAGAGGCAGTTGCAGTTCTATGATCCATGAGGGCAGGGAAAAGGGGATAGGGGTAACAAGACAACTATGCAGGACAGGCAAAAGAGCCTCTGGTAATATAACAGACTATTGAGTGCAGAAGGAAGAGGCAGTGGCAGTACAACCATACATGCCAACAGGCCCAATTTAGGCAGGAGACTCCTGATGTTTTTAAGCCCAAAAGGGCTTTATTTTACCTGCTCCATGCCAAAAATCTCCTCCTTTCAATGTAAGACAATGAGGAAAATCAATTCCTCTGTTTTTTTAAAAATCTCCCTCTTACCAAGTTCAAAATGTTGGTAAATATAGTTCATTCGATCATGGAGGGAAGGAGGAATGCGGTAGGTACATGGACTCAGATAACAGAGGACAGAGATGGGCAGGGGCACTAAACTGACCTTGCAGGGCAGGTGCCAGGGGTTGCAGCAGCACAATACACCACACAGTGCAAGTGGGGGGGCAGTGCAGCACAACAGACTATGAAAAGCATTAGGGAAGGGACAGGGCCATGCACATGGATAACACAGAGCAGCAGAGAGAAAGGCAAAGGCAGCAAACTGTCGATACCTGACAGACAAGAGTGACAGTTGCAGAATAATAGATCATTAAGGGCAGGAAGAAGGAGGCAGTGGCAGCACTTCGGACCATGTAGGGGGGGTGGACAGCAGAGGTTAGGAAGGAGGTAGATTGGGAAGCAAGTTAACTGTACTGAGCAGCCGGGAAGGCAGTGGCAGAACAATGGCCACACAGTGCTGTAATGAGAGAACAGGGACATGGATTTGGACAATGGATGGAAAGGAAGAGGTGGGCAGGAGCAGCAAGCAGCAAGCTTGGGTGGAGACAGTACAATGCAAGACCAGGCCCTACGTACAACTCCAGCACTGTGCATTATGAGGGCCATCTTCCTTAACGTTACAAAAACACACATACACACACACACACACACATATATATATATATATATATATATATATATATATATATATATGTGTGTGTGTTTCCTACTGCTGGTCGCCAGTAGGTAGTTAAAGTTTCGACCATGTGTCCGTAGGCAAAAACATTTTTGACTTGCCTATGGCCCTCATTACAACCCTGGCGGTCGGTGTTAAAGCGGCGGTAAGACCGCAAACAGGCCAGCGGTAAAAAAATTTCAATTACGACCGTGGCGGAAACCGCCAACAAAGACAGCCACTTTAACACTCCGACCGCCACTGTGGTACAAACAAACAACGCGGCGGTCACCGCCAACAGACAGGCGGGAGACAATGTACCGCCCACAGTATCATGACAGGCCAATCCGCCACCTTTTCCAGGGCGGATTCACCGCGGATAAAAACACGGCGGAAACAGGAATTTCGAAGGGAAAACGCTCACCTCTACAAGGAACGAGGACATCATGGACCCGGAACTCCAAATCCTACCTGCGATAGTCTTCCTGCTCCTGTACCAGGAGCACGAACGCCGGCGGCGAAGAGCACGGTGATTACTGCACCTACGACATAGGGGAGAGGGGAGGGACAAAACAGGGACACACACATGCAACATCCCCACCCCCACCCTCACCCACTACAACACACACACACTAATACATATCTATACATCATAGTTACACCCCCCAAACCCAAGACCAAAGGAAATGATTGTAATCTATTAAACTACAGTATAATAAAATATATATACACTATAAACAAATATATACACCAATATTTCAAGTCCAGGTATTGCACCATTTATAGTCCGTGGACCACTGGGCCCAAAATGCATGGGCGAGGCCGACACTCGATACCAGATCAAAACAGAGAGAACACTGCAGGGGTATCAGATAGAAATACAGCAGGCACCTCAGGGGGAAGGGAAGGGGGGGGGGGCACCTCAGCCGGATGAGTGCACGACTCCAGATCCACGAGGGGGCTCAATGCCCACTGTTCAATCCTAGGCAGTGCAAAGCCACAGTCTCTCAAGTCTCTACAGTGGGTGGTGTGCCCACTGTTTCATCCTGGGGAGTGCAAAGCCACAGTCTCTCAAGTCTCTACAGTGGGTGGTTTGCCCACTGCCATATCCTGGGGAGTGCAAAGCCACAGTCTCTCAAGTCTCTACAGTGGGTGGTGTGCCCACTGTTCCATCCTGGGGAGTGCAAAGCCACAGTCTCTCAAGTTGCTAACAGTCTCCACTGGTTCTGGAGGGGGAGTGGTGCCCAGAGTGCTTCATCCTGTGAAGGACAGATGGAGTGGATGCATGTCTCCACTGGTTCTGGAGGGGGACTGGTGCCCAGAGTGCTTCATCCTGTTAAGGACAGACGGAGTGGATGGATGTCTCCACTGGTTCTGGAGGGGGACTGGTGCCCAGAGTGCTTCATCCTGTGAAGGACAGACGGAGTGGATGCATGTCTCCACTGGTTCTGGAGGGGGACTGGTGCCCAGAGTGCTTCATCCTGTGATGGACAGACTGAGTGGATGCATGTCTCCACTGGTTCTGGAGGGGGAATGGTGCCCAGAGTGCATCACTCACTCCGTGACGGTCCCAGTTGCGTCAGTGCCCCTGCCGCTCATGGGCTAGCGGTGCTTGATTTGGCGGTGCCCTGTTCAGCGGTGCTTGAGTTGGCGGTGCCCTGTTCAGTGGTGCCCTGTTCAGCGGTGCTTGAGTTGGCGGTGCCCTGTTCAGTGGTGTTTGAGTCGGCGGTGCCCTGTTCAGCGGTGCTTGAGTTGGCGGTGCCCTGTTCAGCGGTGCTTGAGTTGGCGATGCCCTGTTCAGCGGGGCTTGAGTTGGTGGTGCCCTGTTCAGCGGGGCTTGAGTTGGCGGTGCCCTGTTCAGCGGGGCTCGTGCTGGCGGTCCTTCATGGCCCAACGGGGCTTGTGCTGGCAGTCCTTAATGGCCCAATGGTGCTGGGGCTGGCGGTGGCCTCCTGGGCAGCTGGGCTGGGGCTGGTGGTGGCCTCCTGGGCAGCTGGGCTGGGGCTGGTGGTGGCCTCCTGGGCAGCTGGGCTGGGGATGGCAGTGGCCTCCTGGGCAGCTGGGCTGGGGATGGCGGTGGCCTCCTGGGCAGCTGGGCTGGGGATGGCAGTGGCCTCCTGGGCTGCGGGGATGATGGCGGTCTTCTCTGCTGTGCTGCTCTTCCCAGACTTGGCATGTTTCTTATGGCCCTTCACCACCTTGGGAGGTGTCACAGCTGAGTCCACACTCCCACCGGGACCCCTGGGAGCGGCTTTGGTGGCTGGAGTCTTCCCCCTCTCCCGCCGGGCACTGGCCAACTTCTGATGCTTCACAGGGGGGGGGGACTGGCTGTGCTGTGGCTCCGTGCCACACTGGCTGTCCTGGTGGCCGGTGCACTCCACATACCTGTGACTACAGGCACCACTCGTCCCGGAGATGTTGTGGCTGAGGTGCTAGTTCGGGACCTATGAGATGGATGGGGTGGGGGAGGTGTGGGAAAAAGGACAAGGCTGGACATGAAAAGTTTTTTGGACACACTGGGGCGGGTAGCTGGAGGGGGTTTGGGAGTGGAGGAAGAGGTGGTGGTAGTAGGAGGTGTACGTTTGGTGACTTTGGGTGCAGGTACATGCGCTGGAGGCTGTTGTGAGGTGGATGGCTGTTGGGTGAGTGTGTGGCTGCGTTTGTGTATCTTGGGAGGGGGCGTCACAGACACACTGGGAATGGACACAGGGGAACGTGTGAATGGTAGTGGGGGTGGTGAATGCACGTGAGCGGGGTGTGCTGGTGGGTGTGCTGGTGAGGGACGTAGTGGCTGAAGAGGTACTGCATGCAGGTGTGTGTGTAGACGAGACTGGGAGGGAAGAGGGAGACGAGGAGGAGGGGGACACAGTGGAGGCAGTGGATGTTGGTGTGTCTGCATGTGTGTGATGCTTGCGTGAGTGCCTGTGGGATGTGTGGTGCTTATGTTTGTCTGAGCTTCCCTTGTGTGGTGAGGTGTGTGCAGGCTGGTCTGATAGTGTGCTTGGGATAGGCAGAGGTACAGGGGATTGGGTCTGGGTGGAGGAAGTTGGAGGAGGGAGGCTTGACACGGGGACAATGGCTGCCATCAGTGCTGAGGCCAGAGTTTGAAAGGCTCGGTGAAGGGCCGCCTGACCAGAATGAATGCCCTCCAGGAATGCATTAGTTTGTTGCAACTGCCTTTCTACACCCTGGATGGCATTCAAAATCGTAGACTGCCCAACAGTGAGGGACCTGAGGAGGTCAATGGCCTCCTCACTGAGGGCAACAAGGGTGACTGGGGCAGGACCTGAGGTGCCTGGGGCGAAGGTGATGCCCACCCTCCTGGGTGAGCGGGCACAGGGCGAAGGCTGAGGGGCTGCTGGGAGGGTGGTTCTGGTAGGGGGGGTGGCGGCTGTACCTGTAGATGCGGGGGGCACAGATGTTGCCACCACAAGGGAGCTCCCATCAGAGGACGAGTCCGTGTCGCTGGTGTCAGCACCTGTCCCCGCCTTGGAGCTCCCATCGCCCTCCGTCCCACTGGTGAATTCAGAGTCCGTAGTGTGGCCCTCCATGGCCATGTGGGATGCAGCTCCCTCGTGCTCCGGTGCCACTGCTCCTCCGCCTGATGATGCTAATGCACACAAGAACAGGGAAACCACATAAAGGGGGGGGAAACAGAATAAAGACATGTTGAGTGCATGGATTACCGCTACCGTTGGTGGACAAGACAGACACAGAAGCCCCCTGCACTACGCCGTGCACTTGGGCTCTACAGTGCAATTCCTGGGAATTGGCCTACAAGGCTATGGACGACATCTGCACACATAGATGACACAGGGGCATGAATAGCTGTACTTGGCACTCTACAGAGGTGGGGTGGGGACCACAGGGCCATGCCTTACGGAGGGACCTAACCTACGGAACTCGCCCTGGCCTAAGGAAACCCACAGCCCTCCTCCCCCACCCAGACAACTCCACTGCGTGCAATGTCAGCTGAATGAGAGTGTAGTCACCCCCTTGTGTCTGCTGTCATGCCCTCAAGCGCCCATCCAACTCCGGGTAGGCCACCACCAGGATCCTGAATATCAGGGGGGTCATGGTTCGACGGGCACCCCTCCCACGTTGGGAGGCCATCCCCAGCTGAGCCTCCGCCATCTTCTTGCTCCAGCGGCGAATGTCCTCCCATCTTTTCCGGCAGTGGGTGCTCCGTCTGTGGTAGACCCCCAGGGTGCGGACGTCCTTGGCGATGGCACGCCAAATATCCTTCTTCTGGTGGGCGCTGACATGCATGAAATGTACAGGGGAAGAAGAGAAGTCATTACCAACTGCACCGTCAAAGTGAGTGGCCCCCATCCCTACCCTTGCCATGTGGCACATGCACTCACCTTCTTACATGCACGTAGCACTCTGCCCCCTTCCTTCTAACATCCAGCCCTCTCCACACAGGCATAGCCCATACAACATGCTCCCTGTGTACTTACCTGTTGGTCTGGAGGACTGTAGAGTAGCGTGTACTGGGGGAGGACCCCATCAACGAGCTTCTCCAACACCTCCGATGTGAAGGCAGGGGCCCTTTCCCCAGACGCACGAGCCATTGTCTCTTCCAGACTGAGGTCACAGCAGCACTTGCAATGTAGGTCCTCTTCTGTCAAAGATCAGGTATTGAGTGATTAAAGTGATAGAAAATGACGGTCACGTCTGCGGCGGTGCGTACCATCACTGCCGGCGTACATCGTCATTGGCTCCTGGGACCCATAGGGTCCAATGTTAACCAACGCAGCATTGCGCCGCGGTCTCCGACCACCTACCGCGACGGTGAACAGCACCAGTGCAGTTACCTTACATCCCATTGTCCCACTGTAGAGGTCAGGCAGCCGCCATTTCAGGGGCCCACATGGCCTCATTTTCAACTACGTCACACATACCTAGGCCTAGTCTCAAAACACATACAGGCCACTTTTCGGATTATGATTCGTGTTCTGTGTAAGCTGTGGGTACGTACCTCTGAGTTGGTTGACTCTGTGCTTGCTGTTGTCCTTCATAGGCACCGTCTGCTGGGACATGTGAGGAGATGGCGGAATCCTCCGGTGTACCGACCGCTGGTGGACCTGTCGACAATGGAGGAAAGAAATTTGATAATCACCTACAGGTTTGACCGTGCCACAATCCAGGAACTGTGTACCCAGTTGGAGCCAGACCTGATGTCAGCAATCCGCCATCCCACAGGAATCCCCCCTCAAGTACAGGTGCTTTCAGTGCTCCATTTCCTTGCAAGTGGGTCATTTCAAACAACTGTGGCCATGGCATCAGGGATGTCCCAGCCTATGTTTTCCAACGTATTGTCCAGAGTGTTGTCTGCCCTGCTCAAAAACATGCGGAGCTACATCGTTTTCCCTCAGGTGGAGGATTTGCCTACAGTGAAAGGTGACTTCTGTGCCCTTGGACATATCCCCAACATCATAGGTGCCATTGATGGGACCCATGTGGCTTTGCCCCCCCCCCCACAGGAGTGAACAGGTGTACAGAAACAGGAAGAGTTATCATTCCATGAATGTGCAGATGGTATGTTTGGCAGACCAGTACATCTCCCATGTGAATGCCATGTTCCCTGGCTCAGTGCGTGACGCCTACATCCTGCGGAATAGCAGCATCCCTTATGTGATGGGTCAACTCCAGAGGCACTGTGTGTGGCTATTAGCTGAGCCCCGTTAAACAAGACAGTGGGAATGGTTGTCTGGGGTTATACCTACAGGTTAGTGTGTGTCTAACAGTTGTCCCTCGCTATTTGCAGGTGACTCTGGTTACCCTAACCTGACATGGCTACTGACCCCAGTGAGGAATCCCAGGACCAGGGCAGAGGAACGCTACAATGAGGCCCATGAGCGAACTAGGAGAGTGATCGAGCGGACCTTCGGCCTCCTGAAGGCCAGGTTCAGGTGCCTGCATATGACAGGTGGATCCCTATTCTACTCACCAAAGAAGGTGTGCCAGATCATCGTGGCCTGCTGTATGCTTCACAACTTGGCTTTGCGACGACAGGTGCCTTTTCTGCAGGAGGATGGTCCAGATGGCGGGGTTGTTGCAGCTGTGGAGCCTGTGGACAGTGATGAGGTCAGTGATCCAGCAATATTTCCAGTGAAACACAGGTGAGAATACATTCCTGCATCCTACATGTACTTTTACACTGCTACCTCTCGACTGTCTGTCGTTTTCACCCAGTGTATGGTCACTGAGTTGTCACTTTCCCTTACAGTTTCACAGATGTGGGTTCCAACGTGTGTCATCTGCTTAGATTCCTCATGGACTAGAGGTGTGTGACATAGGCGCTGGGTCTCCTGAAACTTGGCCAGTACCGTTGCCATTGTCTCCTGGGAGTGGTGGTATGCTCCCATGATGGAGGAGAGGGCCTCGTGGAGAGTGGGTTCCCTTGGCCTGTCCGCCCCCTGTCGCACAGCAGCCCTCCCAGTTCCCCTGTGTTCCTGGGCCTCCGTCCCCTGGACTGTGTGCCCACTGCCACTGTCCCCATGTCCCTGTTGTTGTTGGGGTGGTGGGTTATCCTGGGTTCCCTGTAGTGGTGGACACACTGCTGATTGACGTGTCCTGGGGACGGAGGTATGGGCCCGCTGGGTGGGTGCTGTGCTGGTGTTTCCAGAGGGGGGAAGGTCTGTGGTGGCCTGTGCCTGTGTGAGGGGAATCGACTGTCCCGAGGCCCCGGATGGTCCGGGCTGGTCCTCTAGATCCAGTTGGACAGAGGTGCTGTCATCACTGTGGGCCTCTTCTGTAGGTGGAGTGGACTTGTCTGGACCCTCCTGTCTGGTAAGGTTGGGTAGTGGTCCTGCAGGGGTGGAAAGGAATGATTATTGCATCTGTGTGTGTAATGGTGTGCAATGGGTGGGTGACCGTGTACCCCAGTGCTGGCATTCCTGTGTGGGAGCTTGTGTGATGATGGTTTAGGGGTGTGTATGGGTATGTGCAGTGGGCATGCTTTAGTGATGGGTGTCCATTCTTTGTTGTTCCATGCAGGGCTTGGTGTTGGGATGTGTGGTTTGTGATATTGGGACATTTGTGAGGAGTTGGAGTGATAGGGGTGAGGGCGAGGGTGGGGGTATGTGATAGCATGCAGGTAGGGTGGGGGATGTAATAGTTAAGATTTGACTTACCAGAGTCCATTCCTCCACCAACTCCTGCGAGGCCCTCAGGATGCAGAATCGCCAAGACCTGCTCCTCCCATGCTGTTAGTTGTGGGTGAGGAGGTGGGGGTCTGCCGCCAGTCCGCTGAACCGCCTGGTGGTGTCTTGAGACCACGGAACGCACCTTGCCCCGTAGGTCGTTCCACCTTTTCCTGATGTCCTCCCGATTTCTTGGATGTTGTCCCACTCCGTTGACCCTGTCAACTATTCTTCGCCATAGCTCCATCTTCCTTGCAATTGAGGTGTGCTGCACCTGTGCTCCAAATAGCTGTGGCTCTACCCGGACGATTTCCTCCACCATGACCCTGAGCTCCTCCTCCGAGAACCTGGGCTGTCTTTGCCGTGCCATGGGGTGGTGTAGGTGATGTGTGGGGTGGTGTGTGTGGTGATAAGTGTGGTGATATATAGTGGTGTGTCGTGTGAGGTGCGTTGAAGTTATGTGGGTGATGGTGTTCTGTGGCTGTGGATGTTAGTATTGTTGATGGTGGTGTCTCTCTCTGGCCTTCTCTCAGTAATTGTTGTCATAGGGGCTTGTGGGTGATGTGGGTGTGTGTTTTATATTGTATTGGGTGTGTGGGAGTGGTGTGTGTATGTGTATCAGGTGTGTGTATTTCAAATTGTCCAATGTGGCTGTGTTTTGTAAGATTGTGTGTATTTTGAGCGCTGTGGTGTGTACCGCCAATGGAATACCGCGGTTGAAAGACCGCCGCGTGGATTCGTGTGTCATGATAGTGTGGGCGTATTTCTGTTGGTGTGAAGGTGTTGGCTTTGTTTTTGCCAGTTTATCACTGACCTTTGGTGTGGCGGAGTTGTGTGGGTGTCTGAATTTTGGCGGGTTCCGAGATGTGGGTCATAATAGCTGTGCAGAATTCCGTGGCCGCGGCATTGTGTTGGCGGTCTTCTGCACGGCGTTAAGCGGCTTTTACCGCCAATGTTGTAATGACCGCCTATATCTTTGGTGCCGTTTGATGAATCGTCACAACATTTTCTGAAAAAAAAAAGTGTCCTATTGATTCTTGTTATGCATGGAAGGTCTCGGGTGATCCATCAAGCAGGGCCAAGAAAAAGTGAGGGTCAAAAAAAGCACATTCCCCATGTTAATTCCTGTGGGTATTTTGAACACAATTACAGCCCAAACTGCTGGGTGAAATTACACCAAATTTGTCAGAAAGCTTGATTTTGTTCTGCAGATTGTGATTTGTTTCTTGTAAATCCACTCAGTAGTTGTTGAGAAACTTGGAGGAATCCAAATTTGTATATCTGTTGCCACAACTACTTTGCCAATAATAATCATGAGCTCATGCAGAGAGCTGCAGAGATCAGACTGACTACCAACATTACAACCAGAAAGTGTTGGCAGCCATCTTTGAACTTGGCTATAGTCAAGTCATACAAAGAAAGAAAAGGGGCAATGTAGGATATCCCGACCCTAAGCCTGACTGGGTAAAAAAAGCATTAAAAAAGAAAATACAACAAATTTCTGTGGGCCAGGTCCTAGGGCATGCTGTGCTTTTTTTTTTAAATGCAGGGGGCGCACTGTCCCCCTTCCAAGGGTGTACTGATGCCCTGGGAGCGCCAACTCCCCGGAGCTTAATGTAAATATTTTGCAGGGGCTGCATGACCCTCCCATGCCCCAGAGACCACCATCTCCCCGGGACAGAAAACCTTAATTGTAACAAGCACCCCTCCCTGTGTGGCAACTGCAACATCCTCTCTGGGGCGTAACGATAATAGTGTGTGGGAGAGATGCATGCCCCCGTGCCCTGGGTACCTCTTCCTTCCTAAGACAAAATAGTAGAACTATAAAAGGGGGGGGTCCTGCAGACACCACAAGGCCCCATGGACAGCCACCTTGTTGGGACCACTACATAAAATAATAAAGGGGTCCATCATAGACACCAAGCCCCAAGGACCACCCCCTCCTCGGGGCTAAGTTGAAACATTGGAGGGAGCAGCATGGCTCCCCTTGTGGAGACAATAACGACCCTGGGACCGCCAACCCTCAGGGCTGTCTTATGCTGTGACCTAGGGTGCCTAAACTGGGACAAAGCAGTTTTCTCTGACTTGGCGGGAGCTTTGACAGTTCCTGCCAAGTCAGAGCAAATACTCTGCTTCCAGCGGGCAAAGCTATCAAAGTGCTCTTGCTTGCTGGAAGCTGAGGTTTCATTTCCTTCACTGCCTGCAGAGATGCAAATGAAACAATTGCTCTTGCACACAGGGTACTGCATGTTTACCAGCTCCCTGTGTACAAGAGCAATGCTGGCTCCCGCAGAGGCAAATAGCCGGCTGGGATCGCGGGGGCCTTGAGGCTCCCTCGACGGTCCCATTGCACACTGAGTGCCATGGAGGGACACCCAGGAGACATTGGCCCTCATTACAACTTTGCCAGGCGGCAACCACCGCCCACAAAGTTGTATCCGCTGTGCAGCCGCCAATGCGCCCGCACTCTCGCGGTGGCCATTACAACATCCCAGCTGGGCCGGCGGGCAGAAACCAAGTTTCCTCCCGCCGGCCCAGCGGGGATGTGGCCGCAGCACGGGAGCCGGCTCCAAATGGACCCGTCGCGCTTTTCACTGTCTGCTATGCAGACAGTGAAAAGATCCCTGGGGTCATGGCAGGGGGCCCCTATGACTCCCCTTTCTGCCAGCCCTTTCATGGCGGTTCCAACTGCCATGAAAAGGCTGGCGGGAGGGGGACTCGTAATCCCCTGGGCAGCGCTGCAAGCAGCTCTGCCCTGGGGGATTACAACCGCCTGGACCAATGTGGCGGGAAACCACCTGGACCAATTCCGCCGTGGTTGTAATCCCTGAGTTTGTACCACCAGCCTTTTGGCAGTACAAACTCCCGAACAGCCCTGGCGGTCTTTGAACGCCAGGGTTGTAATGAGGCACATTGTCATGTCCTGGGGGTTGGAGTACCCAGAGCTGAAATCAGCCCAGGGAGGGGGGCCGCAGAGGCACACCCTTTAGATATTGGTGGGCCCCAGGGAATAGGGTCCTTAGGGCCAAAATCAGCTGGGGGAGTGGGGCCACACAGCCCCCTCTTGGACCCTGGACATTTACCCAATGAGGCAGCACTTACTAACAAACCACATGGCCACAGGGCATAGTCCAAGGCCCAACTTGACTCCTGACAAATTCCGGACTCCACTGTTCAGGGGTATCATGTTGGAAATGGGCAGGCAGCTCAGGGAGAAGTGGTGGTGGTGGGGTACCTTATCTTAAGTGGGTAACATGCCCACTGGTTCTGGAGGGGGCTCCTTGCCCAACAGTCTCTGGAGGGGAGTCAAAGGCCAATGTCGCTGAAGTAGGTATCATGCCCATTGGTTCTGGAAGGGGGTCCGTACCCTACAATCTCTGGACTGGTTGGAGGGGCTCCTTACCCTTTGCTGGTTGTTGGAGCTCCCTGGGTTCCTTTGCTGGTTTGGTGGCTCCTTGTCCTCTGCTGGTGGAGGGGGCTCCTTGCCCTCTGCTGGTGGCGGGGGCTCCTTGCCCTCTGTTGGTGGAGGGGGCTCCTTGTCCTCTGCTGGTGGAGGAGGCTCTTTGGGTTCCACTGCTGGTTGCGGGGGATCTGTGGGTTATTCTGCTGGTTGTGGGGGATCCCTGCCCTCTGCTGGTGGAGGAGGCTCATTGGCTTTCTTTGGTGTTGGAGGGGTATCCTTGGCTTTCTTTGGTGAGTGAGGGGGCTCCTTGTGTTCCCTCTTCTGACGGGCACCCTTGGCCTTTGTCATGTGACTTGTGCCCTTGCCTCCAGACCAAGGAGGTGCCTCCGCTGACCCTGTCCTCTGTCCCTTAAATTTTGCCACCCGAGTCCTCCCTTTCTGAGGCACAGGTGTGCACTTACTAGGCGTGGCTGCCATCATACTTAGGGTCCCCTTTGTGCCAGCAATGGACTTTTTGGTGGGAGCAGTGGCAGAAAGTTTTACAGAGGTGCTGGGTTGGGTCATTGGGACCTTGCACTTATGGGCAGGACGGGGTGGAATGGGAGGGAAGAGGTCAAGAAAGGGCAAGGAAAAGCTTCTTAGGGATGTTGGGGCGGGATGTTGGAGGAGGGATGAGTGTGGAGGTACAGGGAGTGGTTGTAGGTGGCGTAATCTGCTGGACTTGGGTGCAGGTGCATGGGCGGTGTGCATGTGTGAGGTGGATGGCTGTTGGGTGTCTGAGTGCTACCGTTTGTGTCTCTTAGAAGGGGGGCAGACAGGGTGGGAGAGGACAAACAGGACGTGTGGATGTATGTTGTGGAGGTGTATGCAAGTGCAATGGGTGTACTGCATGATGTGGCGATGGTGGCTGTTGATGCAGTGCATGCAGGTTTGAGTGTGGATGTGACTGTGAGGGAGGAAGATGAGGAGGAGGGGAAGACATTGGAGGCAGTGGATGTTGTTGTGTGTGCAACTGTCTGTTGTTTGTGTGAGTGCTTGTGGCTTGAAGTTTGCTGCCTGTATTTGTCTGTGCCACTTTTGTGTGATGTTTTGTGTGTATGCTTGTCTGTATGTGTGCATGGAAAAGGTTAGGGTTGAGGAGACTGGGACTGTCAAGTGGTAGTTGGAGGGGCAACGGTAGGACCAGGGACACTGGCTCCCATCAGTGAGGAGGCCAGAGCCTGAAACGATCTCTGTAGTGCCGCCAACCCACTGTGGATGCCCTCCAGGTAGGCATTGCATTGCTGCATCTGGGATGCCAGCCCCTGGATGGCATTCACTATGCTTTACTGCCCTACATAGATGGATCTCAGGAGGTCAATAGCCACGTCACTGAGGGTACCAGGGCTCACTGGGCAGGGCCTGAGGTGCCTGGGGCGAAGGAGATGCCCACCCTCCTGGGTGAGTGGGCACGGCCAACTCGATGGGGGGCTACACAGGGGTGGTGATGGTACGGTTTTGACAACTGTACCTGTTGCTTGGGTAGTTTTAGAGGTATCCGCCACCACCAGGGAGCTCCCATCGGAGGAGGAATCAGAGTCAAAGTTGTCACCTCCTGTCTCCGCCGTGGTGCTCCCCTCGCCCTCCGTCTCACTGGTCCCCTCTGCTTTGGTGGATTCTGCCTCCTGGGTCCCATGGGCTCTAGCTCCCTCACTCTCCAGTGCCCCTGCTCCTCCGCCAGATGATGCTAATGCACACATGGACAGGATGACAGAAGAAAATAGGGGGGGAGAGAGAAAGGGAGCACTGGGTAAATTAAAGCACCAACACCACAGATATCATACACACTACCACCACATACAGGGATCAAGACTGAGCACCATGTACCACACTGGCATTCAATTGGCTAGGTACCACCACAAGATGAGAGCCAACCACTGCCATCTGCACCCCTCCTGGGATCACTCTAATCCCAGGCTGACAGGAAATGCCACCTAGCTAGCTAACAAGATTTTGCCATTCACAAATTTACCCTGAGCTGGACCACCCAGCAATGTACAAGCTGGCATGAAGGGGCACCCACTTACTGAAACCAACTACCAGCATCAAAATGCCAGGCAACAAAGACGAGCGTTGCACACATTGTACTCACCCCCTTGTGGCTGCTGTGCTGCCCTCAAGCGCCCATCTGGCTCTGGATAGGCCACTGCCAGTATGTGGACCATCAGGGGGGTCAGGTACCGTTGTGCACCCCTCCCTCGTTGGGAGGCCATCCCCAGCTGGTCCTCTGTGGTCTTCCAACCCCAGCATCTCGGGTTCTCCCACTATTTCCCTTCAGTGGATGCTCCACCTGCTATGGACCCCCAGAGTCCGCACGTCCTTAGCGGTGGCACGCCACAATCCCTTCTTCTGATGGGCACTGACCTGCAGAGGAAACACAGACAGAAGGACACCATTAACCATACAATCCAGCCTGTCACACATATGGCCCGCAAATACCATGTCCCCTCAAATGGCACACACATCACCCAGAGTCCTGCTTGTACACTACCACCAGCCATACCCCCTACCCAAATGACACACTGTCAGCACACACACATCTTCCTGCAACCTTGTTGCATGCTTTGTCCCCATGGTGTAATCACATGTTGGTCTGGAGGCCCATACAACTGTCCATACAGGGGTAGGACCCCATCCAAAAGGTGTTCCAACTCCTCTGAAGTGAAGGCAGGGATCCTTTCCCCTGTGACATGGGCCATGGCAGGTTCTAGAGTCAGGTCACAGCAGCACACGCAGTAGTTGTGTTGTCCTGTGGAAACTCAGGAATCAAGTGACGTTATAGTCAGAAAATGGCGGTCACGTCTGTGGAGGTGTACTCCGTCACTGCCACTGGTGATCCTCATTGGACACTGTACTCCAAAGAGCCCCATGTAAGCCAATGAGGAATGCCATGGCGGTGCAAGAATGCCTTCTGCCCAACACTAGCGGAGTTACATCACTTCCCCCTGTCCCTACAGACATGACAAGCGGTCGTCATTTTATGGTGCAGGTCAACATTCTGAAATTGAAAACTGCTTCATTGCTGTCAAGTGTACATACATTGCCATTTACATAGTTCAGTTACATACAAGCTCAAAGTACACTGAAGTGGTGGTTCCATTTTTCAGTTTGTCACTCCCTTCGCACTCTTGTGTCCCTTAGGTACCTACCACTGGGTAGGAGTAGGAGGAGGCAAGCCCCTGAGTGCAAACTCCTTGTGGGCTTGGCTACACTGGAGAACAGGCACATTTTACTCACTTCTAGATTGTACAGGGCCACAATTACAGAGCTGTGTGCACAAATGGAGCCTGATCTGATATCTGCTACCCGTCATCCCACTGGGATTCCCCCTCTTGTGCAGGTTCTATCAGTGCTCCATTTCCTGGCAACTGGCTCTTTCCAAGTGACAATGGGCTTGGCTGCAGGAATTTCACAGCCAATGTTATCAATAGTGCTCAAACACATGTGCAGTGATATCACTTTTCCCCCAGTGGGTGATTAGGCCAATGTGAAGGCTGGCTTCTATGCAATGGGACATATTCCAAATGTTATTGAGGCCATTGATGGACACATATAGCATTTGTCCCCCAAGCACAATGAACAGGTGTTCAGGAATCAGAAGAGTTTCCACTCACTCAATGTGCAAATGGTGTACCTGGCTGACCAATACATCTCCCAAGTCGCTGCCAAGTATCTTGCGCTGGTGCATGGCGCCTTCATATTGAGGAATAGTAGCATCCCACATGTGATGGAACAACTACAGAGGCACAGGATGTATCTAATAGGTGAGCCTTAGTCTCCACCCAATGCATGTTAGTGTATGGCTTCAGGAGTCATTCCCCATACCATTGTGCAAGGCAATGTTTGTCCCTCACTTCTTGCAGGTGACTCTGGCTAACCAAACCTGTTGTGGCTCTTGACCCCTGTAAGCAATGTCAGGACAGGGGCTGAGAATAGGCATAATGATGCTCAAGGGCGAACCAGGAGAATAATTGGGAGGACCTTTGGCCTCCTGAAGGTGAGGTTCACACGCCTCCATATGACAGGTGGATCTCTCTGCTACTCTCTTGAGAAGGTCTGCTAGATAGTTGTTGTATGCTGCATGTTGCACAACCTGGCCATCAGACGACATGTGCCCTATCTGCAGGAGGAGGAGGATAGAAATGCTCCTGTGGCAGCAGTGGACCCTGAGGACAGTGAGGATGAGGATGTGGACAACAGGACATCAGTCATACAGCAGTACTCCCAATGACACACAGGTAAGACAGAGGAACTGACAATTCCTCTGATTATTTATCATTTCTGTGTGGCTGTAGCATGATAGCAGTCACTTCCTTAGCATTCCAAATGACTGTCACCTATGCCTTCCCATTTTGCAGATGTTGGTGTGGTTACAACTGTGTACTGATGTGATGGCTACATACTGCTACAGGCCATTTTTTGGATGGAATCACAAAGTTCAGGACAATTGCACAAGACAAAACAGTTAGAGTTATTGCACATTGTTGTCACATAAAGGACTATAACTCAAATTGTGTTCAAGGGTGTTTATTGAAGTAAAAAATATAGAAGGAATAGTGCAATGGAATGGGGTAATGCTAGAGGAAGGTCCAGGGTATTGGTCCAGTCTGTTTGCAGCACAGGTCCATGTCCAAGGGGCCATAGGAAGGGGAGCAATGGCAGTTCAAAGTAGTGACACAGTGGGACACAAGGGGACATTCAGGAGAGTCTCATTTCCTGGCAGTGGTCTTGGTTTTGCCAAGCGTCTCTGGTGTCTGTCTGGGTCGCAGGGAATGTTTGCAGGGTGGTTCACCTTCTGGTGGAGGATGGGCACTGGTGGCCTGAGGGTCCTGTGGCAGGGCCACCTATCCACTAGCTGCAGCAGATGTGGAGGGCTGTTCAGTTGAATGGCTAGTGAAAGGGGCCCCCTGGTGTGATGTGTAGTCCCTCATGGTGTTGGCCATATCACCCAGCACCCCTGCTATGGAGACCATTAGGGTGTTGAGGGCCTGCAATTCTTTCCTGTTCTCCTGGTGGTGTTCCTCTTGTAGCCGCTGGTTCTCCTGCATGATGTCTGTCACCTGTCCCACCTTGTCCTAGGATTGTTGATATGCCTCGAGGACATTAGTGAGTGCCTCCTGGACAGTTGGTTCCCTGGGTCTGTCCTCCACCTGGCTCACAGCTGTCCTCCGAGTGTCCCTGGCCCCCTGTGCCTGTGTCCCCAGAAAGCTTCCTCCATATCATTGCTGTTGCCCTGAGACCTTTGTTTGTGTATGGTGATGTATTGGGGGATTGTTAGTTCTCCATGCTGTGCAGGCTTTGGTGGGGGATGTACATGCAGGGCTGGGAGGGTTGTTCATGCAGTGGGTATCGCATGCAGGGCTTGGCATTCAAGTTAGTATTTTGTGGTGGTGCACTGTGAGGGGGAATAGAATAGAGTGATGGGTGAGGGGTGGTGGTGGGATACAGGTATATGGGGAGATAGGTAGTAAATATTGACTCACCAATGTCCAGTCCGCCGGCAACTCAGGTGAGTCCCTCAGGCTGCAGTATTGCCAAGACCTGCTCCTCTCCACTGCCAGTCCTCTGGATTGCGAGCTGGTGCCTTGTATCTATGGCATGTACCTTCCCCTGTAGGTTATTCCACCTCTTCCTGATGTCGTCCCTTGTGCTTGGATGCTGTCACACGGCGTTCACCCGGTCCACAATTCTCCGCCATAGCTCCATCTTCCTTGCAAAGGAGATTTGCTGTACCTGTGCTCCAAACAGCTGTGGCTCTACCCTGACTATTTCCTCCACCATGACCCACAACTCCTCATCAGTGAAACGGGGGTGCCTTTGTGGGGACATGGGTGTTGTGTGTTGTGCAGTGGGTGTTGTGTAAAGTGGTGGGGTGCGTAACATATGAATGGGTGTTTTTGTTCCTCCTGTGAGACCTGGAAGCAGTGTCTCCCATCATGGTCCTATTGCAAAAGAAAGGAGGGAGCAAACAGAATTTCAAATACAGTTGCCAAGGTTTAAAAAAGAGGAGAGGAGAGCTGTATCTGAGAGAGCCTTGGCAGAGAATAAACTGATCTTGGTTCACGAACTGAGGCCCAGATTTATACTTGCTTTGTGCTGAATTATCATCATTTTTTTTTACAGTAATACAGTGCAAATCTAACTCTAAACTTATACTTTGGACCTAGACCTGTCTAGCACCAAAGTTATGGAGTTAAAGTCATTTTTTCCTAGCGGGAAACTACCTTGCATCAATGAGATGCAAGAAATGCATTCCTGGGCAAAAAATGACTCAAAGGCCCAGGCGCCTTATTTATCCTCCTATACAAAAATGGTGCATGGGGGGAGGCAGCCCTATACAATGGCGCTAACCTTGCTTACCGCCATTATTTAGTGCCTGAGTAGGGGCAGGCATTAGGGGACCTGTGGGCCTATTTCCATGGTGGAACACCATGGAATAAGACCCCGGGTGCCCTCCCCAGGCCCCAGGGACACCCCCACCCACACCAGAGGGACAGTGGAGGATCCCATCCCATGTAAGTACAGGTAAGTAGAGGTGAGTGTTTTATTCTTTTTTCAAAGTGCCATTGGGGGCCCTGAAATGGGCCCCTCTACATGGCACTGGGTGCAATGGCCATGCCCAGAAGACCCTTGTCCCCTGCGCTCGCCATTTCGGTGGTGGGCATGACATCTGTTTTTTAAAAGATAGGAGTCATGTGGTATGATAGGTTTAGCTTCAAGAAATTATGCTAGTCTGGTTAGAGTCATCCTTTTTTACTCTAACCAGCCTGATGTCATTTTTTGGTGCAAAACTCCTTTCTCTCATACCGCCACCCAAATGGCTAACAAAATTTTCCATGATGTTAGCCCACCCTTTGCGCCTTGTTGTGCCATTTCATAGATAAGGCGCCCAGCCGACATCTTGGAATACAGCTGGCCAGGCGGTAAACTTTTTCATGCAAAACTGTGTTAGCCAGAGTCTGAAAGAGCTCGAAATCAAGTCTAGGCAGTCTGAATCCAGCAGTGTTGATGGCAGCCTACATACAGGACCTGCTGGAGACAAAAAGGTTTGTATACCCAAGGATGTGGTGTGAAGTTATGTGGTGGAAGATGACATTGATAAATGGTTTAGTGTGTATTAAGTTGCACTACGTGCTCATGGGATTTATGAAGAGTAATGGGGTAGAAATGGGCGATGGGCTTGTGGAAACACGTGCCAATACTTGGGAGGGACGCACTTCTTACACTAGAGGTTGGAGATCTGAAAAAGTATACCCCTATGAAAGCCAAAAGTTCTTGGACAGTACCAAGCTTCCCAACGAAATATGGGTAGATTTATTAAACTTCTCTAGTAAGACTTTGAGTGTTTGGGTGCAGGCAGTAAAATAAATTATTAGATGGGTTTGTACAATTTGATCCTGATAGAGCATATGCTCAGTAGTTGCTTTAAAGAGTTCCACCAGCACCTAATTGACAGTAAGCTGATTGATCCCAGGAAGCTTCCTGAAGAGGCGGACCTCTGGGCTAGCACCAGAGTGTACAAAAAGGTATCTGTTGGGGTACACGCACAAAGGTGGTCAGGGTCCTCAACAGAAGAAAGAGTGGGAAGAAAAAAAAAAAAAATAAGGAGTTCTCAAAAGGCCCCCAAATTAATCCTCATGGGAATAGTGGTAACCGTCCTCAGTCTGAGTCTAAAAGAAAAGGGTTCTTTGAGAGTAAGACAAGGAGGTTTGCACCCCAATGTATAGAGTGCACTAAGAATGGTCACTCTAAGGGTGACTCCAAATGTCCAAAAGGGGCACAACCCCCCACCGGAAGGCAACACCTGGGTTGGCTTGTATAGCGCTCGGGGAGGAGGTAGTCCCAGTCAGCTTTGGGGAACAGATAGAGGTAACCCTAATGTCCCTAGGGATACATAAATTGTGCCAAAAGCCCAAATGCCTGCTAATACTTCCAAGTATAGGCAGTGGATCACCATTAATGGGCAACAGGTGGAGGCTCTGCGTGACAACTGTCAGGGGTCAGCTGGTGTCAGCAGAGCCGGTTCTACCGAACAAATTCCACCAAGTCAAAGTCGCTGATAATCGTGAGAGCCACCTACCAGTAGCTCTGGGTCCCTTTGAGTAGGGGGGGGGGTCTTTGGTACTTTGAAAATAGCTGTGAGTTCTGACATGCCTGTAGATTGTCTGTTAGTCAATGACCTTGAGCACACTGTAGGAGGCTGGCCTGGCTTATAGTGGGTACCTGATGGTACTTACACCTTGTGCCAGGTCCAGCTATCCCTGATTATTAGATTAGTAGTGTTCTAGCAGCTTAGGCTGATAGAGGTAGCTATAGCGGAGCAGCTTAGGCTGAACTAGGAGACATGCAAAGCTCCTACATTACCACTTATATCATATAGCACTATATCATAAGAATCACAATACTCAGAGTTACCAAAAATAAAGGTACATTATTTTAATGACAATGTGCCAAAAATATCTCAGAGGATATACTCCCTTAGGAGGTAAGTAAAATACACAAAATATACAAACAAACCAAAATCAGGTAAGTAAACAGAAAAGTAGTGCAAACACTGTAGAATACAATAGAATGCAATAGGCCTAGGGGCAACACAAACCATATACTAAGAAAGTGGAATGCGAACCACTTAGGGACCCCAGGCCTAGTGTAGTGTGTTGAGGGTCACTGCGAGTGTAAGAAAACACTAAGGGGGTCATTCCGACCCCGGCGGTCAAGGACCGCCGGGGTCGGCGGGAGCACCGGCAACAGGCTGGCGGTGCCCCGCAGGGCATTCTGACCGCGGCGGTTTGGCCGCGGTCAGAACAGGAAAACCGGCGGTCTCCCGCCGGTTTTCCGCTGCCCTCAGGAATCCTGGGGATTCCGACACCCCATACCGCCATCCTGTTCCTGGCGGTTCGCCCGCCAGAAACAGGATGGCGGTATGGTGTGTCGTGGGGCCCCTGCAGTGCCCAGGCCAATGGCATGGGCACTGCAGGGGCCCCCGTAAGAGGGCCCCACAAAGAATTTCAGTGTCTGCTTAGCAGACACTGAAATTCGCGATGGGTGCAACTGCACCCGTCGCACCTTCCCACCCAGCCGGCTCCATTCGGAGCCGGCTTCCTCGTGGGAAGGGGGTTTCCCGCTGGGCTGGCGGGCGGCCTTCTGGCGGTCGCCCGCCAGCCCAGCGGGAAAGCCAGAATGGCCTCCGCGGTCTTTCGACCGCGGAGCGGCCATATGGCGGTTCCCGCCAGGCGAGCGGCTACCGCCGCCCGCCAGCCTCAGAATGAGGCCCTAAGGGCCATATTTATACTTTTTGACGCACAACTGCGCCAACGCAGTTGTGCGTCAAAAATTTTAACGCCATTCCAAAGCGCCATGCGGGCGCCTTATTTATGGAATGACGTTAGCCGGCGCAGCTGACTGGTGTGCGTCAAAAAAAATGACCCACACCAGGCAGCGCCGGCGTAGGGGAAAATGGAGCTTGGGCGTCAAAAAATGGGGCAAGTCAGGTCTGAGGCAAAATATTGGCCTCAACCCGATTTGCGCCATTTATTTTTTACTCCCAACCCCCATTGAAATGACTCCTGTCTTAGCACAGACAGGAGTCATGCCCCCTTGCCCAATGGCCATGCCCAGGGGACTTATGTCCCCTGGGCATGGTCATTGGGCATAGTGGCATGTAGGGGGGCACAAATCAGGCCCCCCTATGCCACAAAAAAATAAAATAAAAAACACTTACCTGAACTTACCTTAAGTTCCCTGGGATGGGTCCCTCCATCCTTGGGCGTCCTCCTGGGGTGGGCAAGGGTGGCAGGGGGTGTCCCTGGGGGCATGGGAGGGCACCTCTGGGCTCCTTCCCAGCCCACAGGTCCCTTAACGCCTGCCCTGACCAGGCGTTAAAAAATGACACAAAAGCGGGTGGACGTCATTTTTTTTGACCCGCCCACTCCCGTGCGTCATTTTTGCACGGGAGTTTAAATAAGGCGCACATGCCTTGGAGTCATTTTTTAGATGGGAACGCCTACCTTGCATATCATTAACGCAAGGTAGGTGTCCACGCTAAAAAATGACGCAAACTCCAAGATCTTTGGCGCTAGACGGGTCTAACGCCAAAGTATAAATATGGAGTTAGCTTTGCGTCGGATTTGCGTAAAAAAAACGACGCAATTCCGGCGCAAACAGAGTATAAATATGCCCCTAAGGGTGTCCAAGATACCCCACCCCAAGACCCTGAAAAGTAGGGGTAAAGTGACCCTACTTCCCCAGAAACACACTAAAGTTGTGATAGGAGATTCCGCAAAGACAACAACTGACCGCAAAGCACTGAAGACGGATTCCTGTACCTGAGGACCTGCAAAGGAAGGGGACCAATTCCAAGAGTCACACAAGTGTCCAGGGGGTGCAGGAGCCCACTAACCGCGGATGAAGGTGCAAAATGGCTGCCTCTGGGTGGAAGAAGCTGAAGATTCTGCAACAACGGAAGATGCCAGGAACTTCTCCTTTGCACAAAAGATGTCCCACGGCGTGCTGGAGGATGCAGATTTGTTTCTGTGCAGAAAGACTGCAAACAAGCCTTGCTAGCTGCAAAGATCGCAGTTGAAGAAAATAGGTGCTGCCGGGCCCAGGAAGGACCAGGAGGTTGCCTTTTGGAGGAGGGGACAGAGGGAGTGCTCATCAACACAGAGATCCCATGCAGAAGCAGGCAGCACCTGCAGAAGCACTTGAACAGGGGTTCAAGAAATCTGAGCACTGTGGTCATCTCAACACTACAAAGGAGGATCCCACGAAGCCGGTGGTCAACTCAGTGAGTTGAGAAACACAGAACGGAGTGTTGGGGACCTGGGCTAGGATGTGAATGAAGGATTCCTTGCAAATGTGCACAGAAGCCCTAGCAGCTGCAGTTCACGCAGTACACAGATTTACTGTCTGGCGTGGAGAGGCAATGATTCACCTCCATCAAATATGGACAGAAGGACCACTGGACTGTCGAAGTCACTTCGATCCAGCTCCTGTGTTCCAGGGACCACGCTCATTGAGATGAGAGGGGACCAGAGGACTGGTGAAGCAGAATTTTGGTGCCTGCGTTAGCAGGGGGAAGATTCCGTCAACCCACGGGAGATTTCTTCTTGGCTTCCAGTGCAGGGTGAGGGCAGACAGCCCTCAGAGCATGCACCACCGGGAAACAGTCGAGAATGCTGGCAGGATTAGGCTCTACAATGTTGCTTGTAGTCATCTTGCTACTTTGTTGAAGTTTTGCAGGCATCCTGGAGCAGTCAGCAGTTGATTGTTGGCAGAAGTTGAAGAGGGAGATGCAGAGGAACTCTGGTGAGATCTTGCATTTGTTATCTGAAGAGAAACCCACAGGAGAGACCCTAAATAGCCCTCAGAGGGGGATTGTCCACCTAGTAAGGTAAACACCTATCAGGAGGGGTCTCTGACGTCACCTGCTGGCACTGGCCACTCAGAGGCCTCCATTGTGCCCTCACACCTCTGCATTCAAGATGGCAGAGGTCTGGGACACACTGGAGGAGCTCTGGGCACCACCTCCGGGGTGGTGATGGACAGGGGAGTGGTCACTCCCTTTTCCATTGTCCAGTTTTGCA
The DNA here is from genome assembly GCF_031143425.1 of Pleurodeles waltl. Classification (NCBI taxonomy): domain Eukaryota; kingdom Metazoa; phylum Chordata; class Amphibia; order Caudata; family Salamandridae; genus Pleurodeles; species Pleurodeles waltl. The sequence goes on along the minus strand of NC_090437.1, from coordinate 558,553,421 downwards.
CCAGAGCAGGGGCTGGGGGATCCCTGAACCGGTGTAGACTGGCTTATGCAAGGAGGGCACCATTTGTGCCCTTCAAAGTATTTCCAGAGGCTGGGGGAGGCTACTCCTCCCAGCCCTTAACACCTATTTCCAAAGGGAGAGGGTGTAACACCCTCTCTCAGAGGAAATTCGTTGTTCTGCCTTCTTGGGACTGGGCTGCCCAGACCCCAGGAGGGCTGAATCCTGTATGTGGGTTGGCAGAGGGGGTAGCTGCGGTGAAAACCCCAGAGAGCTAGTTTGGCAGTACCCGCGGTCCATGCTGGAGCCCCAGGGATGTATGGCATTGGTACCCCAATACCAGATTTGACATGGGGGGACAATTCCATGATCTTAGACATGTTACATGGCCATATTCGGAGTTAGCATTGTGAAGCTACATATAGGTATTGACCTATATGTAGTGCACGCGTGTAATGGTGTCCCCTCACTCACAGAGTCCGGGGAAATTGCCCTGAACAATGTGGGGGCACCTTGGCTAGTGCCAGGGTGCCCTCACACTTAGTAACTTTGCACCTAACCTTCACTAACTGAGGGTTAGACATATAGGTGACTTATACGTTACTTGAGTGCAGTGTAAAATGGCTGTGAAATAACATGGACGTTATTTCACTCAGGCTGCAGTGGCAGTCCTGTCTAAGAATTGTCTGAGCTCCCTATGGGTGTCAAAAGAAATGCTGCAGCCCATAGGGATCTCCTGGAACTCCAATACCCTTGGGCACCTAGGTACCATATACTAGGGAAATATAAGGGTGTTCCAGTGTGGCAATTAGAATTGGTAAAAATGGTCACTAGCCTGCAGTGACAATTGTAAAAGCAGAGAGAGCATAAGCACTGAGGTTCTGGTTAGCAGAGCCTCAGTGACTCAGTTAGGTACCACACAGGGAACACATTCAGGCCACAAACTAGGAGCACTGGGGTCCTGGCTAGCAGGATCCCAGTGAGACAGGCAAAAACAAACTGACACACAAGTAAAATTGGGGGTAACATGCCAGGCAAGATGGTACTTTCCTACACACACTACTTGAAGAGAGTAGAGCCTGAGGAGGAGGCACCTGAGCCAACCGGGGAGGACATTACTGCAATAGGTGACCTACCTGAGCTTGCTGGCTGGCAAGCTGAGGGTGGGCCAACCAGAGAAGAATTCTGCAAGGCAAAGAAAGGATGCCCCACTCTTGAGGTTTTGAGGCAATATGCCTCGGCCCAAGCAGCAGGTTAAGCCTAAGGTGATCACCTTATCCATTAGGAGAATGAGCCAGAGGCCGGGACAGCACGTTTGCTGGTGGTCCCCAGGTGTTACTGTGTCTTCCTACTGAGCCTGGCTCACAACATTTACCTGGCAGGATATTTAGGGCAAGACATGACCTTTGCCAGGATTCTCACTCACTTTTATTGGCCCAGAATGCTGAGGGCCTCAGATGCGTTCTCTAGGTCCTAACCTACCTACCTGCCATGCCAGTGGGAAGACAGGGAGAAAGCTCAAGGTCCCCCTGGTCCCACTCCCTGTCATTGGCACCCCCTTTGAAAGGGTGGGCATTAACCTTATTGGTCCATTGAAGCCCAAGGCTGCCTTAGACAATCAATCAATCATTTGTAAAGCGCGTACTCACCTGCTAAGGTCTCAAAAAAGGGGAGGGGGAGGACTGCTACTGCTCAAATAACCAGGTCTTGAGGAGTTTTCTGAAGGTCAGGATGTCCTGGGTTTGTCATAGGTGGGCGGGCATGGTGTTCCAGGTCTTGCCGACGAGGTGGGAGAAGGATCTGCTGCTGGCTGTAGTTCGATGGATGCGAGGGACGGCAGCGAGGACAAGGTTGGTGAAACGGAGTTGGCGGGTGGGAGCGTGGAAGGTGAGTTGCTCATTGAGGTAGGCAGGGCTCGTGTTGTGAAGAGCTTTGTGGGTGTGGATGAGGAATTTGAAGGTGATCCTCTTTGTGACGGGAAGCCAGTGTAGCTCTCTGAGGCGGGCTGAGATGTGGTTGAGGCGTGGGATGTTGAGGATGAGGCATGCAGAGGCGTTCTGTATACATTGTAGTTTCTTCTGGAGCTTGGCTGTGGTTCCTGCGTAGAGCGCGTTTCCGTAGTCCAGTCTGCTGCTGACGAGGGCATGGGTGACCGTCTTTCTTGTTTCGGTGGGAATCCATCTGATAATCTTGCGAAGCATGCAGAGGGTGTTGAAGCAGGATGATGAGACGGCATTGACTTGCTGGGTCATGGTGAGTGATGAGTCTAGGATGAAACCTAGATTGCGTGCGTGGGTGGTGGGCGTTGGTGTGGTTCCTAGGGTGGTAGGGCACAAGGAGTCATCCCATGCGGAGCGGTTGGAGCCGAAGATGAGGATCTCTGTCTTGTCCGAGTTAAGTTTGAGGCGGCTCTTCTCCATCTAGTTGGCGATGGCATACAGTTAGTCGTGGAGTTTGGTTTTGGCAGTGGCGGAGATCTTGGTGAGTGAAAAGATCAGCTGGGTGTCATTGACGTGGGAGATGATGTTGATGTTGTGCGATGGACGATGTTGGGGAGCGGTGCCATATAGATGTTGAAAAGAGTAGGGCTGAGAGAAGACTCTTGGGGGACGCCACAGATGGTCTTGGTAGCTTCCAACAGGAAGGGAGGGAGGCTGACTCTCTGGGTTCTGTCGGAGAGGAAGGATGTGATCCAGTCCAGGGCCTTGTGGCAGATCCTGGCATTACAAAGGCGAGTGCAGAGGGTGTGGTGGCAGACGGTGTCAAAAGCAGCTAAGAGGTCCAGGAGGATGAGGGCCGCTGTCTCGCCTTTGTCAAGCATGGTCCTGATGTCGTCAGTTGCGGCGATGAGGCCGGTCTCGGAGCTGTGGTTTCTGCAGAATCCCGATTGGGAGATATCTAGTGTGTTGTTGTCCTCCAGGAAGCGGGTCAGTTGGCCATTGACAATCTTCTTGATAACCTTCGCTGGGGAGGAAAGGAGGGAGATGGGTTGGTAATTCTTGAGGTCTTTGAGGTCTGATTTGGGATTCTTTAGCAGGGCGTTGACTTCGAGACCGCCACCTTCCCGGAGAGCTGGAAGCACTCCAGGAAGGTGGTGGTCTCCAAGGAGCTATTGATGATCATACAGAGTTGGGGGCGATTATGGGGCTCACTTTGTTGAAGACATGGTGGGGGCAGGGGTCGGAGGGGGATCCGGAGTGGATGGTGATCATGGCTTTGCTGATGTCCTCGTCATTGATGTGGGTCCAGGAGAGCAAGAGGTTCGTGTGGCTGGGTGCGTTGGGGTTGGTGGTGGCTGAGGTGGTAGTGGGGGGAAAGGAGTTGAAGCTGTCATGGATTTCCGTGATCTTGCGATGGAAAAAGGTGGCAAGGGAGTCGCAGAGGCGATGGAGGGGGGTCTATGGAGCATGACCCGGGGTTGGTGAGTACTTTGATGATGCGGAAGAGCTCTTTGCTGTTGTGGGCGTTGTTGTCAATGCAATCTTTGTAGAAGGATCTTTTGGTGGTCCGAATGAGCTGGTGGTGCTTGCAAATGGCTGTCTTGAGGGCGACGTGGTTGCTCTCTGTTCGTTCGTTGCACCACTTCTTCTTGATTTTCTGGCACTCCCGCTTGGAGGCCTGAAGGTCGGTGGTGAACCAGATGGCCTTGGTGCTGGTGCGGTTGTTGGAGGATTTCTTGGGCGGAGCGAGGATGTTGGCGCAGTCATTTATCCAATGTCTGAGGTTGAGGGTGGCTGTGTTAGGGTCAGTGGTGCTGGGTGGCGGGACCGGGCGAGGGTGGAGATCAGTTGGTCTTCTGGGATCTTGTTCTATCTGCGGCAGGGGATTTGTTGTGGAAAACAGGTTAATCCTGGTTTTGGTGGACCATGCCACCCATTACCCAAAAGCAATCACTCTGAGGATGGTGACTGAGGCACCAACTTCATGTATGCGTACATGAAGTCCATGTCAGATGCGTGTGTGGTGACCTCCAAGTTCACAACAACCTATCATTGTCAATCCAATGGTCTTGTGGAAACAACAAGAGATTGAAAGCATGATCACAGCCCTTCCTGAGGACATGAGGTGTAAGTGGGGCATCCCCTTGCAATGCTTTCGCTTTGCTCATAGAGAGGTACCCCAGAAGGGAGTAGGGTTCAGTCCCTTTGAGCTTCTCTATGGGTAAAATGTCAGGGGACCCCTCAGCATTGCCAAGGAGTGGTGGGAGAAAGCTCAGAAGACATCCTACAGGATGTGGTCAGCTACATGTTGGCCCTCTGCAATCAGATGCAATGCTTCTACAAAAAGGACAAGATCAACCTAGAGGTCAGACAAGAGGGTATGAAATGCTGGTACGACCAAAAGACCACCCTGGTGGAGTTTCAGCCTGGAGACAAAGTTTGGGTGATGGAGCCAGTAGAGCCTAGAGCTCTCACGGACAATTGGACTAGCTCTTGAGGTCAAGGAGCGTAAAGGGGAGGCCATTTACTTAGTGGACCTCTAGTACCATGGAAACCCCCTGAGGGTGCTCCATGTGAATAGACTAGAGCATCATTTTGAGAGGACTGCAGTCAACATGCATCTGGTGACAGATAAGGGTGTGGAGAAAGAGATTGAATCTCTCCTCGACTTCCTCTCTGCCCAAGAAAGTGATGGGTCAGTGGAGGGTGTCAATCTCTATGACTCCCTGACCCTGGACCAGCGAGGGGACTGCTACTAGCTACTAGAGCAGTACTCCTACCTGTTTTCTCTCACCACTGGACTCACACACTTGTGTGTCCATGATATTGACACTGGAGACACTCCCCCTGTAAAGAATAAAAATGACACGTTGTCAGTCAGGGTGAAGGTCAGCATCAAGGAGGAAGCTGCCAAGATCCTGGCTCTTTGGGTAATTGGGAAATCCAGCAGTCCCTGGTCTAAGCCCTGCAGTACTGGTACCAATGGCTGACACACCTGGTGCCAAGCCAGAACGTAGGTTCTGCGTGGAGTACGGGGGTCTCAATTCCATTACTAAAGCTGACGATCACCCCATCCCCTGTGCTGATGAGCTTGTTGAAAGGGTAGGCGCTACCAAATTCCTCAGGAATTTTGATCTCACATCAGGGTACTGGCAGATAGCCTTGACTGAGGGGTCCAAAGAGAGATCTGCTTCTTCCACTCCTGAGGGACATTACCAGGTCAGGTTGAAAAATGCCCAGCTACCTTCCAACGGTTGGTTAACGGTGTCCTAGCTGGTTATGATGTGTTCTGCACCGCCTACCAAGATGACATTGGCCCTCATTATGACATTGGTGGTAAATCCCATTACCGATATGCTGACTGCAACCAACTTACTGCCGCCTCTGCGGATATTCGTTCACCATTTTATGACACACACCAATCAGTCACTATTCAGCAACACACACAAGTCCGCCACACCAAAGGTCAATGATAAATTGGTGGTATCAAAACCCACACTGTTACGCCAACAGAACAAACGCCCACCACATTATGACCCACAAATCACCACAGCGGACATTCAATGGCAGTAAAACGTTGGCAGTACACACCGCTGCGCTCAAAATACACACACATACAAAACAACACTACATTGGACAATTTAAATAACACACACCTGACACCCATACACACACCACACATACACACCCTCACCACTATAAAACACACACCCACAGTAACCACAACTCTTTACGACTACAAACTATTGGCACAAGACAAACACCACGACTACAGAAAAAGAACAGAGCCACACACCACCTACACCTATACACCACCCACGCACCCCACATCACACACCCCAACACATCACCCTACACGACCTCACCTACACAACTCACACAACACCCATGGCACCACAAAGACACCCCAGATTTTCAGAGGAGGAGATAAAGTTCATGGTGGAGGAAATCATCAGGGTAGACCCTGAGCTATTTGAAGCACAGGTACAGCACATATCCATTGCTAACAAGATAGAGCTATGGCAGAGGATTGTGGACAGGGTCAACGCCGTGGGACAGTACCTCAGAACAAGGGACGACATCAGGAAGAGAGGAAACGACCTACAGGGGAAGGTATGTTCCATTGCAGCAAGACACCAACTCGCTGTACAAAGGACTAGCGTTGGAGCCCGACCTTCCCCCCCACAACTAACAGCATGAGAGGAACAAGTCTTGACAATCATTCATCCTGAGGGTCTGGCTGGAGTAGCAGTAGTACTGAACTCTGGTAAGTCAACTTAATACTACGATCACCCCCCTATCTGCATGCTTTTAAATGCCACCACCCTCACCCTCACTCCCATCACTCCACCAACTCCTACATCCCCCACCATCACATCTCCCTCTTCCCAATACAAAGCCCTGCATGCCATACCAATGCATGGGCACCACTAACAGACCTGCATGGACACCTATCACTAAAGCATGCACACTAGAGAGAACTAATCATCCCACCATACACCAACGTACATAAGTGAAAGCTGTCAGGGTAAATACAAACAAAGAGGGCAACACACCGATGCACAGTATGTCACACACAGAAACAATAAAACTGCATTTACATCTCCACAGGTATCCCAGCCAATGTCAGCAGCGAAGAGGTGCCAGCAATATCCAATCCCCCAACTGAAGAGGCCCACAGTGATGGCAGCAACTCTGGTCGCCTGGATCTGGATGACCAACCTTGCCCATCAGGGACCTCTGGACAGTCAGTTACTAAGCACAGTCCTAGACAACCACAGTGCCTGCCCCATCCCGTAACACAACTACAACACCCACCCAGCGTACCCATAACCCTGTCCCCAGGACTCATCAATCAGCAGTGTGTCCACCACTACAGGGACCCCAGGCCACACCTCATGCCCAAGACAATCAGGGACCTGGGATCAGTGGCAGTGGGTACACTGTTCAGGGGGACAGAGTACAGGACAACAGGGAAACTGGGAGGACTTCTGTGCATCAGGGGGAGGACAGGCCAAGGGAACCGACTCTCCAGGAGGCACTTGCAGTGATCCTGGGAGCCTACCAACATTCCCAGGATACGCTGGGCCAGATCCTGGACAAAGTGCAGGAGAACAGGTGGCTGCAGGAGGGACAGTACCAGGGGATCGGGGAGGACTTGCAGGCCATCAACACCATCCTGGTCTCCATAGCAAGGGTTCTGGCAGACATGGCCAACATTATTAGGGAGGCAGCCTCACAACAGCGGGCCCCTGCCACTAACCAGACTTCTGAACTGCCTTCCACCTCCACTGCCGCTAGTGGACAGGAGGCCCACCACAGGACCAACAGGCCACCAGCACCCCTCCTACTGCAGAAGGAGAACCACCCCGCAAATGTTCCTTGCGATCCAGGCAGAAGCCAGAGACTATTGCCAAGACCCCCACCAGGAAATGAGACTCTCCTGATTGTCACCCTTGTGTCCCACTCGATCACCCTGTCCACCATGAACTGCCATAGCTCCCCTTCCTATGTCCCCATGGACAATGCACCTCTGCTACAAATAGACTGTAACAATACCCTGGACTTTCCTCCATCATCACCCCATCCCAATGCACTTGCCCCTCTACTTCTTTACACTTAAATAAACAACCTTGAAAAAAAATACAAGTATGGAGTATGTCAAACTTATTTTAGTATGTACTCGTTTAACCAGGTCCAAACATTGCAATTCAACTGTACAGTAATGTTCACATAGGAAATACCTGTAGTTGGCTGCAGTGATCATACCAGGAGTGACAGTGGGGCACCAACATCTTCAAAATGAGTTGCTAAAGGGTACAGTGAGTGGGCATAGAAGTGAGAAATAACAGCACACCAGTGCCAAAGATAATCTAAATAATGACAACGAAATGTGAAGTATCACTGTCTTACCTGTGTGTCATTGGACGTATTGTCGAATCACTGCAGTTCTGTTGTCCTCATCCTCATCTTCTGCCTCCTCATCCTCACTGTCCACAGCGTCCACTGCTGCCACGCGGGCATCTCCAGCCTCCTCCTCTGGCAGAAACGGCACATGGTGTCTCAAGGCAAGGTTGTGCAACATGCAGCATGCCACGATTATCTGGCAGACCTTCTTGGGTGAGAAGCACAGAGATCCCCAGTTAGATGGAGGCACCTCATTATAACGTTCTTCTGCCCTTGTCCTGACATTCCTCAGAGGGGTCAGTAGCCATGATAAGGTGGGGTAACCTGAGTCACCTGCAAACATCGAGGGACAACATTTAGCCACACACTATCCTATATGGCCCACACCATACCCATACACCAACATCTACTGGGGGGGAACCAGGGCTCATCTATTAGCCACACACAGTGACTCTGTAGTTGGGCCATCACAATTGGGATGATGCTATTCCTCTGTTCATTTTGCCAGGGGGGCAAATGCAATATGTGTTCCATCAATTGACCCAATTATGTTGGGGAAATGTCCCATTGCACATAAGTCAGCCTTCACTGTGGCCAAATCCTCCACCTGGGGGAATACAATGTAGCTGCAAATGTGTTTAATCAGGGCAGACAACACTCTTGTCAGCACTATTGAGAACATTGGCTTTGACATTCCTGCTGACAAGCCCTCTGTCACTTGGAAAGAATCAGTTGCCAAGAAATGGAGCACAGATAGGACTTGCACAAGAGCGGGGATCTCAGTGGGGTGAGGTATAGCAGATATCAGGTCAGGCTCCAGTTGGGCACACAGCTCTGTGATTGCAGCCCTGTCCAGTCTATAGTTGAGGATAATGTGCCTGTCCTCCATTGTTGCCAAGTCCACCAGAGGTCTGTACACAGGGGTATGTCTCCATCTCCTATTCATCCACAGCGGTTGCAGTCTAAGGGACAAAAGAGTGAGGAGCCGGTCACAAAATGAACATCGGAGCCACAACAGTACAATGCATGATGTGAATTTGTAATGGGTAAGTGGTATTTGTCCTGTATGTCCAATTTTTACCTGTGACGCAGTTCCTATCCAGTCCCTGTCCCCCCTTGAAATAGCATCCACCTGTCCTGTGTGGAGGGACAGGTGGAAGTGAGGTAATGCCACTGACGTTGTACACTGTTGCGGAAGGCTGTCGCAATCCACCGTGCAACTCCTCATTTGTTAATATGGGCCCTACGGGGTACAGTGGCCAATAGTGATGTACGCCGGCGGTGATGGTATGCAATCTATGGGGAAAAAGAGTGAGGAGCCGATCATAAAATGTTCATTGTAGCCACTACAGTTCATTGCATGATGTGAGTTTTAAATGTATTAGTGGCATGTGTCCTGTATGTACAATTGTGATCTGTGATGCATCTGTGATGCAAGGAGGATGTGTCTCCTCCTCCTCCACTTCCCTCCCAGTTGCATCTATACTCACACTTGCATGTACTACATCCTCATCCACTACCAGTATCACCACCACACCAAGCAGAACACACACCTCACTGGCAGACACCTCCACAACAGCCATGCACACGTCCCCTGTGTCCTCTCCCACTGTGTCGGTCACCCCCCCCTCCAAAGGTACACAAATGCAAGCACTCAGACACCCAGTAGCCATCCACCTCACAACAGCATCCGGCCCATGCACCTGCACCCAAACACAGCAGACAGACACCAACTTCAACCACTCCCTCTTCCTCCACTCCCAAACCTTCTCCCTCTTCCCCCCCAATGTCCCTAAGAAGTTTTTCCTCTCTACCATAGACCTCTTCCCTACCTCTCCCCCCACCGTCTTCACATCTGGCCAGGGTGGCAAAAACCCAGGCAAGCACCCCGCCACCCAGTCCACGGGCCCAGTAGTTTCCACACCCACTCGCGGTGGGAAAGGATCCAGGGCCCCAGGCAGCCTCAAGGAAAGGGTGCCTGCCCCACCTGCTGCCCGGAAGGGCAAGGAGCCATCCCCAGCTGCTGACCAGAAGAGCAAGGAGCCATCCCCAGCTGCTGCCAGGAAGGGCAAGGAGCCATCCCCAGCTGCTGCCAGGAAGGGCAACATGCCTGTCCCAGCTTCTGCCAGGAAGGGCAAGGAGCCAACACCAGCAGGCAGGAAGGACAAGGGGCCTGGTGCAGGGACTTAGATGGAGCACCCACCAGCAACCATGGTTGTGCAGCCGTCCGAAGCTGCAGGGGATGGGCCGGAGCTTCCCCCCATGACCACAAGCAGCAGCAGCACAACCACCAGTGGGCAGCCGTCAGAGGCTGCAGGGGATGGGCTGGAGCTTCCCCCCACCAGCAGCACCACCACCACCAGTGCACAGCCGTCCGAGGCTGCAGGGAATGGGCTGGAGCCTCCCCCCACCAGCGAATGCAGCAGCAGCACCACCACCACTGAACAGCCATCACTACCGGCAGACAGTATGCAGTCCTGCCTCCATGGGCTGCTGTGTGACCTGCCCCCTGCAAATCCAATGGGTATGACACTCAGCTGTGAGACTGTGACCTTGCACTCCCCAGGATCAGAAGCAAAGGGCATGATGCCCCCTCCAGAACCAGTGGGTAAGACACCCACCAACCCCAGCCTCCCCAGGACCAGAAGCACAGGGCACAATGCCCCCTCCAGAACCAGTGGGTAAGACAACCACATGAAATACTGTGGCCTTGGACTCCCCAGGACCAAGCACAGGGCATGTTGCCCCTTCCAGAGTCAGTGGGCAACTCATCCACTTGAGAGACTGTGGCCTTGCACTCCCCAGGACCAAGCACAGGGCATGTTGCCCCCTCCTAAACCAGTTCCATCTGCCGGCTGAGGTGCCCTCCATTCCGCATCCGCCTAAGGTGCCTGCCTATTTTCCAACTGATGCCCCGCCAGTGTTTTCTCCGTGTTGGTGCAGGTGACAAGTTGGGCCTTGGACTTTGGACTGTGGCCCTGGTGCCCACACACAGTATGGACTGGGCAGTGTCCCCTGAACTGTACATATGTATATACCATTACATTGCTTTTTCGTATTTCTACTGTGTTGTTATTATTGCACTCACTTTTGCACAATCCTGTTGTCCTTGCATTATTCCTCAGGGGTACGGGGTAAATATGTTTTAGAACTGCAGCTGATTGTGTGTATGGTGTTGGGGGTGGGGGTGAGGGTGTGTGTTGTGCATGTGTGTGTCACTCTTCTTTTCCTCCCTTCCTCCCCTGTGTGCTGGACGGCTGTCCTCACCTTGGTCGTTTTTCTCCAAAGGTGAGTCCTTTCCCTTCTGTGCATTGTTTCTGCCTGGCTTTTCATGTTGTTGGTACCACCGCGGAAAAGGTGGTGGTTTTCCAAGGTCTTAATACGGTGGGCAGAACATTGACTTCCACCTAGCTGTAGGCGGCTACCGCCGTGGTGGCTGTTGTATCCACCCTGAAGGTAGGTGTGGTAAAGTGGTTGTCTGTCTGAGTTCTCACTGCCATGGTCATATTTTGTCAGTAGTCATGGGCAACCTGTTGGCGGTATTACCGCCACTTTATCACAGACAGTCAGGGTTGTAATGAGGGCCTTTGCACCTTCCAGCTGGGAGGAACACCTGCTCCACCTTCAAGAGGTGCTCCAGGCCCTACAACAGGCAGGCGTGACAATAAAGGACAGTAAGTGCCAGATTGGGCAGTGTTCCGTGGTGTACTTGGGACACCTAGTAGGTGGTGGCAAGGTGCAGCCCCTCCTGGCCAAGACTGAGACAAACACAGCCTGGCAACCAACTAGAACCCAAACAGAAACAAGAGCCTTTCTGACTTCTCAAAGGGGTTCATCGTGCAGACAGAATGGCATAGGGGCATAGGGAAGGAGGGCCTAGACCAACCAGTAGTCTTTATTAGCAGAAGGCTACTATCACAGGCACAGAGATGGAGTGCCATTGAAAGAGAAGCAATTGCTGTGTTCTGGGCACTGAAGAAGCTGAGACCATACCTGTTTGGGACTCACTTCTGGATTCAGACTGACAACATGCACCTCCAATGGTTCATGCCAATGAGGGATGGAAGTCCTAAAATCTTGAGGTTGTCCATTTCCCTACAGCACATGGACTTTACGGTGGAGCATTGCCCGGATAACGATTGCGCCAGTGTTGTTGGTCACTCCAGATTCTTCCGCCTTAGGGATGAGAGCTCCCAGGGGGTTGGATAGCTCTAACCACATTCAGCTGGAGGGAACACATGTTAGACCTGACAGCCTTAGGGTGTCTCCCCAAACTTTTTGCCTGCCTCCCGCCACTTTTTGACACTGTTTTTGCTAATTTTAGGACTCTGCACACTTTACCACTGCTAATCAGTGCTAAAGTGCATATACTCTCTCCCTTAAACATGGTAACATTGGTTGACTCCCAATTGGCATATTTGATTCACTTGTAATTCCCTAGTGAATTATACTGCATGTGCCCAGGGCATCTAAATTAAAAGATACTAGTGTGCCTGCAGGACTGATTGTGCCACCCACATAAATAGCCCCTTACCCATGTCTCAGGCCTGCCATTGCAAGGCCTGTGTGTGCAGTTTGACTACCACTTCGACTTGGCATTTAATAGTACTTGCCAAGTCTTAAACTCCCCTTTTTTTACATATAGGTTACCCCTAAGGTAGGCCCTAGGTAACCCATAGGACAGGGTGCCATGTAGGTAAAAGGCAGGACATGTACATATGTGTTTTATATGTCCTGGTAGGGAAAAACTCCTAAATTTGTTTTCCACTACTGTGAGGCCTGCTCCATCCATAGACTAGCATTAGGACTTCCCTCATATACTTTTTGAGAGGTTGATTCTGATCTGAAAAGGGTAACCAGGTCATATTTAGTATGGCCAGAATGTTAATAGAAATTCCTGCTTATTGGTGAGGTTGGATTTTATATTACTATTTTAGAAATGCCACTTTTAGAAAGTGAGCATTTCTCTGCAATTAAAAACCATCTGTGCCTTACAGCCTGTCTCCAATCATCACCTGGGCTGGGCTGTTTGACAGCTCCCTTGTGCATTTCACTCAGACAACCACAAACACAGGGACACTCAGTCACACCTCTTGCAGACCATCACGTTGCAGCTTTTTGGGCATGTAATACATCTGCTGCAAATATTTTAATTGGATAATATGTTAGTTGCAATTTGGTATTAGTAATCCTGTTAATGTGCAGCAAATGTTCCATTCCACCATTGTTAATGGTACAGCGAGAGAGTTCATCCACGGGCAACGGCTTGATCTGGGGGGCGGGAGGTCCTGTTAACTTGCATTATATAATCTTGTGATGAATTGTCTGCAGGTAGGACTAGCGAGGAACGTTTGAAGGGCATTAAGTGCAGGAGGTTCACCCAGGAATGTAGGGTATAGGTCTTTAATCTTTGCCCATAGGCGATAACATGTAAAGGTTAAAAGTGTTGTGTTGTGTTGTGCATTTGGTAGATCAGTTATAGTGATAAATATCCCCTCAATATAAAAGTCACCCAAAGTTCGCATTTCCATTGTTTTGAGCATATTCTGTGTATCTGGCTTAGGGGTAAAGCAGAGGCACATAGAGGAGGTTTTCTGACTCTGCATCCCAGTCTTTGCCAGGCTATCATAGTGCAGTGTGTAGTTTCAATTTCATTGAAAGGTATATCTGTATGTCTGTGCAGTAGGATAGCTTGGAGCAGAATCGGGTGGATCATGGCTGCCTCAATTGCTAGATGAGGCATGCATGCATGCATGCAGGCCATACCAATAATGGGCGAAGTGCGCCTGGTCACATAGATATCAAGCAGGTGCCCCAAAGCCTCCTTTCTTGTACAGAAGGTTTAGGACATTCCAACCAATCTGTGGTTGTTTTCCTGCCCATGCTAACCGTGTCATGTGTGTGTGAAGTTCTTTAAATAAGACAGTCGGTATAATATTGGGAATAATATTAAATAGATAGATAAATAAGGGTAGTGCACTTATTTTCATTATCACTATTCTATCCGCTAATGATAGCAGCATCCCAGACTCTCGGCCACTTAGTCTCACAATTTCGACAGTGCTTTTCCTGGATCACTAGCTCCGGATCCCTATGTATCCATATTCCAAGATACCTAACATGGTTGAAACTCTACTGCAAAGGGAATTTCAAAGGAGTTGGGAATTCCAAAGCAGTTGGGTACGGGGGTAAGAGATAGTATGACTGATTTTGCCCAAATAATACCTAAGCCGGAGTGACGTTCAAAGCAAATATACTTGCGGAGTAATGGTTCCAGGTAAGTATTCCGTCTACAGACATAAACAATCATATTGTCTGCACACAAAGATATGCTGAGTGGCCATAGTCGGAGATAATGTGCCGAGTTTTCATGGTGCTGCTGGATTATACAGCCCAGAAGTCCCAATACTAGGGCAAACAGCAGGGGGGCAGAGTGCAGCCCTGTCTTGTGTCCCGATGAAGAGGGATCAACACTGAGAAAGTGCCATTTAGTTGAACCCTTGCGACTGGCTCAGTAAACAATAATCGTACCTAGTGTAGGAAAACTTCAACAATAATCTTACCTATTGTAGGAAAACTTCTGTCAGTCCCCTGCGGAGCAGTGTGGCAAACAAATAAGGCCATTGAGTCAAATGCCCTAGCTGTGCCCAGGAGCACTACTGCCACCTCTGTATTTGGTTTGGAGAAGTGTACTATCCCAAATAGTGTACAGATATTGTGCGGGGTGGATCGATTAGGGATGAACCCTGACTGGTCTGGAAGGACTTGATTAGTCGTCAGGTCCTGCGGCCAAAGCACAATAGTTTTCGCTAATATTTTGGCGTCTGTATTAATTAAAGAGAGCGGGCAATAGAAGTCGCAATATTCGGGTTTTTTTATCAGACTTGAGAAGAGTAATGATTAGAGCTTCTCAAAGTGTAGGGTTGGGGATCTGGGATCTGTTTGCTATAGGCCTCTTCATACATTGTATGGAGCTGGGGTGCAAGTACGTTTATGAATTCTTTATGAAATTAACATATTTAGGCCATCCTGACTGGGTGCTTTGGCATTAGGAAGGGTGCTGATAGCTTCACTAACTTCCTTGACGGTAATTGGCTTCAGTAGATACTTTTGTTGCCTGGCAGACAGCCACAACATGGTTATATCATCTAAGTACCCTGCAGTTTCTACCTCAGAAGCAACACCCCGAGAATCGTAGAGTTAGGTATAAAAATCAGAGAAAGTCAATGAAATTGTCTGCCTGCCATATGTAATTTCAACATTGAGATCAATTATTTTAGTCATATGTCCTTGCACCTCCTGCTCCATATGCCCTAGCCATATGTTGGTGATACTATCTGCCATCCTGTTAGAGTTTGTAACTTGTTCCCTAGTGCCTGCTAGAATAGCTGGGGAGGGTGTGCTGGCATATTCTCTTTCAAGAAATTCCAATCTGGCCTCTACAGTATGAAGTTTTGTGCATATATCTTTCGGCACTCCAGATTGTGTGCTGATGCAAACTCCCTGTATCCTAGTTTGAAAGGCTTCCCAAAGGGTGTCCATTCCTCTCACTGAACCCGTGTTATGCTCGAAGTATTCAACAATGGCTCCCCTCAGCCCCTCTCTGTATACCTGATCCACTAGCTCAGTGGCATTGAACCACCTTGCATATTATGTAAGGACGTGTGTAGGATTCTATATAACAAGTTGAGCATAGTTATGATCCAAGAGATTCTTAGGACGATGACACACATCCAGGATATAGGTACTTATTTCTCTAGTTGCCAGCCAGTAATCTAAGCAGGACTATAAGGACTATAAGATATGTACAGTGGAGGTAATTGTGTCTTCTCGTGTTTTTGGGTTGCAAAATCTCCATAGATTAGTCAGGCCCAGATCAGGCATGCTGTCTTGTATCATCATGGGCGATCTCTACTAAGACAGTAGTGTATATGACGAATGGTCAGGAGTGGGGGTATAGTTGTTAAGTGACAAGGCCCCCTTCCCAAATGGCTGCAGACTGCAATAGTGATTGTAACTTACTCCAGAGTTGCATATAAAAGCCCGGATCATCTGTGTTTGACCCACAGATGTTCACCAATATTATGCATGTGCCACAGAGGATGCCCTGCAAAATACTGTATTGATCTAAGTTGTCAGTCCTGGTGTGGAGGAAGGTGAAGGGAACACCTTTTTTTTATTAGAATAACGACTCCTCTAGAGTAAGATGAATAGGAGGATGCCAGTCAAGTAGCCACCCATCTGGCCCCAGCACCCTACTCTTTGTTTGGCTTATTAAGTGTGTTTAAGGCAATGTGTATTTTGTGTCTGTCAAGATATGATAACATTTGCTGGATCTTATGGGGATAAGTAAGGCCACGCATGTTCCACCTAGAGTGATCATGTTAGGGCGACATAAATGGACTGTGCAGCTAGTGGTTGGGCCCATGGTGGTGACAGTGAGATCAGAATATTTAATTGGCTTACTTGTTGACAATAACAAATATATGACACAGTTCCATCTTGCCCCCACTTCAGATTTCCATTCATGCTAAAGAAATCTCAGCTTAACATAAACAAAGAATCCATTAACAGAGCAATGAAAAACAACATATACCCGCTGTGTCAGGTAATAATTGTCAATTTTAAATAGGGTATACCTTCACAGGTCAGCAAGACATCCCATTGAACCACCCAAAGAACGGGAGGGTTGAGGAACACAGTATGTGTCTGCATTGTCAATAAAACAAGGGTGCAAGGTATGCCGCTCAATGTAAATGACAGCCCTGGCAATAGGTCACCAGCTAAATGTCTCATGTCTAACTTGAGATGGCATTTTAAGACAAGAACAAGATTTTTAGATGGATATAAAAATGGTGTCACCTGCATGCTTGATGTAGCCCATGTCCCATCAGCTTCACACCAGGGCATAAACATGATACACAGTGCCATGTAGCTTCTAACAATTCCATGAGTTTGCACAGGTTTCTTGATAGGTGCAACATGGCTGTTCATTCAGCTACTGTCATCATTTTGGTCTGTGTCAGGCGGTTGCTTAGTGCAACGTGGCAAGAGTTTACTATGGAAATCTACAGCAGCCTTCGGCGTGTTAAATATTTTCAAGGATCTACAATGGTTAATTCTATGTCTTGCTGGATACAGCATTGGATGTGGTATTCCAGCTGCTTTTTAATAGGCAGAAATTATTAATGGGTGACCTGCACAGTTGCAGTGAAGTCTGTGAAAAATGTGATGATGTTTCCATGATAGTGATTATTCCTCTTTTCCTGTGCCAGTTGAAGCACTGTGTCGCGGTCTCAGTACTTTAATAATTTAGCAATTCTCAGCCTTGGGGGTATACTTCCAGAGGGGGACACAGTGCCAGCAATCTGTGGACACACCGCACCACCTTCAAATGTAATAGATGCTCGGAGCCAAAAATGTCTTCCAGCAACGTCTCCACATATACCTCCATTTTACCAGTATTCGTGGACCTTTTAACCCCCATTATTTGCATGTTGACTCATCATGAGTGTGCTTCTAAATCCTCATTTTTAGTCTGAATGATTGAAATTACTTTCTCCATATTCAGACATTTTGTAGTGAGAGTTGCAACTTTATCTTCTATTGAGAATATCTGGTGTTCAGCTGATGTAAAACGCATTGCCTGTTTGTCCAATTTTTCTGTAAGGTGATCTGTCCGGGTATTAAGAGACTCTATTTTGCCATCAATGGATGAAGGTTTTGTTGCATTGCTAGCAATATAATCTCCATCATAGTGGCACCTGTAGTTGGATCATCCAGTTCTTGTTCTGAGCCACTTCAGTTAAAGGTTTGGCATGTTTTCTGGTTTCAAAATGTAGCTGTGACTGTGTCTTCTTCACCTTCCCATGGCAGAGATTGGCAAGTGGAGCTATAATACAGATATTCTGTTTATAACCATTGATCAATTTCTGTGCAGAAACCACTTAGTGAAATGGGCCAATGCAAATCTAGCACTTTCAGTGCAGCACCTTCTCTGTGGGATGAATGATATCACTGTACACTGAGCCCCCTAATTTGCTGTGTCATGTCTATGCTCTTTCTATAGTGTAGTTTAAGAGCAGCCATGATTGCATGGTATGACAGGACGGGGCGTAGAGCTAGGCCCATGATCATTTCCTGCCAACTGGTTGGGTGGGTCAGCAATGTAATGTTGCTTCAGTTATGTTCGTTGGAAGTAGCTCTCATAAAGGGTGGTTGCCGCAGTCCCAGGGCCCAATTATCTAGGACACAACCTTTTCTATCAGTCGAGTACCCAGGTGGCAGACACAAACATGCAGCTTCAGGGCCACAATCTCCTGCACCCACACAGTTGCAGTTCACTATGATGTGTAGACTCACATTGCAGTCTTTACATGCTTGGAACACTGCGTAGCCAGGCCAATGCCAAGAATCCACTACCATTACATGTGGCAGGATCACAATAGAAATATTCTGTCAATAGGGCCGGCCCACTTTCCAACAGCTTCCATCTGCAGGTGCTGGCCCACCCTATGCATCTGGGGCTTCCAGTACGTGTGAGCCCTTCCGCAACTGGATTTTTTCTGCCTGTCTGGCTGCTGCAGTCTCAGAATCCACATTCACTGGAGTTTTCACAGCTCCTCTGATATGGGGTGTAGTCAGGGAAGGTTTTCCTCCTTGGCAGTAGAAAGCCAGTCACTCCTCAAGACCTCCGCTCCGGATTCACCCCATGATGAGGAGGCCTGCGATCATAGCACTTTTGTTTGCAGGACTGCTCAGTCCTCACCCAGTGCAAGCCACTGCAGGATCTCACCATGCTGTTAGGTATGTTGATCGTTGTGGCACTCTATTTCCTCCAGTGTGTCAGGGGGCACAGTCTCTGCTTGGGCATCAGATTTTGGCGTTCGCCACTTTATGCGTGCCGTGCCGCCATCTTGTGTTGATGCCTGGCCGCCCATCTGTGATCTCTGACTTCGCTGATCGATAACAAGCTTGAATTGATTCAGAATAATATTGTCCAATATGAGCTTATGCCTGTTCTGGGCAGATTCAGGAACCAAGTTTTGCTGGGTGGCAGAATTTAGGTAGGATTTATGCCTGCGGCTGGCAGAACAGCATTATAGTATGGGCATCTTGTCACGGGCTCTCTAGCCCTCCCCAAACATTGGCAATTATTCATAATTTTTATTTTATTTATTCTTTTACTGTAATTGTATTCTTTTTTATTTTTTTATTTTAATTTTTTTCATTTAATTTTTCTATAATTTAATTTTATGTTTTACTCATTATTTTAGATGTAAAAATTTTTTTTAAAAACAAAATGTAAATGTTTTTTTTTTTTTAAATTGTAGGTATAATTCCATTTCCTCCTGGACACCCTGGCTGTGGTGCACTGCAGACACATCAATAGCATCATTCTTTTTAAAATGATTATTCCATTTTCCTTGGACCACTTCCCGCCATTGTTTTTTTAAGGATTATTCCATTTACCCATGGACCTCTCTGACTGCCACAGGTTTCTCCTTTAAAATAGATGGAGATAAAGCAAAAAGCTGTATCTGTATGTTGTGTTGCCTGATTTGTAATGAAGTTTTATGGTATGGTGGTGGTGTGGTTTAACCTTCTAATGTTTGGATAAATTGCTATTCATTACATAAGTACCAACCACACTAATATTGCATTTGTCTGTACTACTTCAACTCACAACAATGCCACGTTTCTTTAACTACATGTTCTTCTTGCTTGCTTGCTTTTAGGAGCACCAGAGAAGAAGAGACATAACCCCAAAGAGTAGGCCTGTACAGTGATTTTGGTCGTCCAATCCTTTCTGCTTGTGCTGCTTAGTGCCAACTCACAGCTTTAAAATGGCCCCAAAGAGAGTGGCCAGTGAGAAGAAGCAGCTTTCCACAAGCGGGGTGCCAACTGAAACCCTTTTTGGGAGATGTGTGCCTGCCACAGCTATCCCTGGTGAGGATTCTGGGAGCAGCACTCCTGCACTAACAGCATCACCCTACCATAAGCCCAAGACCATTGCTGTCCATGAAGCAGCTACTGCAATCACAGTGACACCGATGAGCAGTGACATTGAATTGCAGTTGTCCCTTTTGCAAAGTAGTACCTACTCATTCCAGGAAATGGAGCAAAGTGGACAGCAGCTGCACCCAGCAAAGTAGATCTTACTGAAGTTGCACCAGAACAGGAGGTCAAGCTTCCTGTCGAGCAAGAACCACCTCTTTTGGAATCATTGGCTCCCAGATCTCTAGAAAGGAAAAAGGAAGGGTGCTGCACCACTTCTCATGATGATGATAAGACATGGAAGGGACACTTGCGGAGTCGAGAAGACACCAGGAGAGGCAAGGGAAAAGAAAGATTCCTGAAAGCCTTAGAATCATGAAAGGGGTTGATGAAGAGTATGATGACGACGAGCCAGCCATTGTGCAAGCTGACACAGAGAAGTCCAATATTACTGTTTAACCTGCTCTGAGGGATGTGGCACAAGTAGCACCACCAGTTCCCATATTTGTAAGGCCTCAGATGATACCTGCGCCTGTCCCTACCTCAGTAGAGAGGCAATCAAACACATCCACCTACCTCCAATTCTTGTTGAGACATTGATAATGGCCCAGTTGGAAAGCATTCTAACCAGTTTGGGACTTTTTTTGCCTAAAAAAGAGGAGGAGAACATTGCAATATGCTCCATTTGCCACAGATGTGTTCATCAAGTTAAGCATGATTCACATGGTACTGGACGCCAGATAACCCATATGAAGAAACATCATGCAATGCGGTGGGAGGAGCACCTTTAAAAAAATGCTGAACGTGGTTGTGGTTGTGAATGTGAAGAGAGTGAGAAACATGAGCTAAACTAGTCAAATCATGGTGGATGGTAAGGAAGAAGAGGGTGACATCCTCATGCAAAGCAGTCCTGTCCCCAGCAGTGTACCAGAATAATTTGCCTTAGCGACATCACAATGGAAAAAGAAGACTCATAGTCAGATGGAGACACCAAGGCATACATTGACTCCCACCCACTTCTCAAAAGTCACCTGCGTCAGTGGCCCCAGAAAACAAGAAAATCCAGGCTACTATTATAGGCATGTTTAGAGAGGAGGTGCCCTACAACCGCATCCACCCTATGGCAGGTTTGTACAATGCGAAACTGGCAAAAAAGTTAGTGTTGAACCTCCTCCCTTTTTCTTTTGTAGAAGGTGTGGGATTCTGGGAATTTGTGACAGCTATCTGTCCAAAATGGAAGGTTCCAAGTCCAACCTATTTTTGCCAGAGTTGCTGTTCCAGCTTTGCATCACGGTGTGCTACAATTGGTTGGACAACCTTTGCAGCAAATTGTTGTCCACATTAGCCGCCTCATGACAGACATGTAGACCAGTTGTCAGGCAACTAATTACATGTGCATCACTGCACCCTGGATGTCTTTTGCAGGTGTAAAGCAAAAGCTATCTACACATCTTGGCCATAAAGACAGTTTTAAGAGCGTTCATCGGCATGCAACAGTAGCAATGTTCACATGGAGAATCGTATACAGCTGCAAACATCTTGGACAAATTTAACAGCAAGGTGTCTGCATGGCTGCTACCCAGATGTCTTCAAATTTGGATTGTTGCCACAAACAATGGCAGTAACATAGTCGAGGCCAAGGAAGATCGTGGCTATTTCAGGGTCCTGTGTTTGGCACACTGCTCCAACCTGGCTGTAGAAGATTTTCTCAAAAGAGAAGACATAGGTGGTCATTACAACCTCGGCGGTCTTTTAACAAGACCGCTGAGGGACCGCAGTGCGGAAGACCGCCAGTAGTGGCGGTTTGCCGCTCAGCGTATTATGACCGTTGGCTGCCCTCCGTCGTTTTTCTGACAGAGAGCCGCCAACAGCCATACTTGCAGGCGGCGGGGAAGTGGAGGTTGCTCCACCTCCGCCGCCACGCCAACAGAACACCGCCCAGCTAATCACGTCCTGTGATTCTGCATGGCCGTGTTCTGTTGGCGGTGTGGTGTCAGCGGAGCTGACCCCATGGCTCCCGTCCCCTCCCGGCAGATCGACGGAACAGGTAAATCGATCATCCATTAGGGGAGGCGGGTGGGGGGGTGTTGTGTGTTGTGTGGGTGCATGGGGTGTGCGTCTGTGTATGTGGGGGGGTGTGAGTGCGTGTATGCTTGCGGGGGTGTTGCATATTTTGGGAATGAGTGCGTGTATGTCTGTAGGTATGTCTGTGTGGATGTGTGCGTGAATGTGGGTGTACGGGACTGACTGTGTGTGTGGATGTTGGCATGTATGCCGGTGTGTGTGCGTGTATGTGTGTTGGTGGTGCCCGCGTGCGTGTTGCGTGTGTATGTGTAAGGTAATGTCGGGGGTCGGGTGGGGAGGGGAGCCCTGACACCTTTGGGGGGTTGCAGGGGTGGTGGGGGGGTGTAGGGGAGGGAGTTGGGGTGGGGGTGTTTGAGACCCCTATCAGTGCCAGGGAAGGAATTCCCTGGCACTGATAGTGCTTACCGCCATGGATTTCATGGCGGTTCCTACCGCTGGAAATCCACGGCGGTCAGCCGGGTCAAAATACCGGCGGCGGTATTGTCACGGCCGCCGGGCTGGATACCCAGGTCTCCAGACCAGCGGGTGGAACGGAGAAGCAGCGAATGACCATGGCGGTAACCGCCATGGTCATGATACTCAAAAGAAGACCACCAGCCTGTTGGCGGTCTTACCGCCGCTTTAACACCGTCCGCCAGGGTTGTAATGACCCCCATAGTCAGCAAAATACTTACCTCCTGCAGAAGAATCTGCACTGAAGGACTGAGTATGCCAGTGTCAGCATAGAACTTTTTAATAATTTCTTATTTAACTTCATTTTTTTGCAAAACAATAAAAGTGGAACGTTATGTTTGTGCCAGATTTATGCTGCCCCACCATTTTTTTGCCACATATATGGCCAGATTGGTGTTGAACCAGTACACAATCCCCTCAGGACATTGGAGACAATTCCTGCATTCATCACATGCCATTGCATATCATATTTGTGCATCATCTGGCAGGGCTACATAAGAAGATTATTGATTAAAAGACTGCTAGCACAAAAGCCAAATTCCAATGTGTTACTAGCATTAAAGAGGAGATACAATTTAGTTTTTACCACCGTGCTTGGATTGGAAGAGGTCACTACCAACTTTTGCACCAATAGTGATGATATACTAAGTGATTGTGAGTGATGATTCATGATGCATTTGGTGGCAGTGGCAGACAGTAAGGGAGTGAGGTCAACACATTTGTAAACTTGATTTCAATGAATTGTGATGTTTAGGGGCTGATCGGCGATCAATTTTTCCTGAAAGCAATGGACCTCAAACTTAGCAAAATTTACCTGCAGGGGTCACTGCTGTTTTCTTGTTCAACAGAGACCAGACATTTTAGTTACCTAACACAAATCTACACAAAATACCCCACTTCTGTTTCTCTATTTGTTCTTCAACAGCAGAGCAGTACATAGGTCTGGCTCACTCAGTTTGGGACTGGGAGTACGTTACTCAGAATCAGGAGGAGGATGGAAGGCCTCCAGGGGGGCCTACCTCAACAGCTAGACGGAGAAACCATGATAATGATGAAGACTCTGAGGCCTATTACTCACTCTGCTCTGTGGACTGGAGAGAGGTGCGTAGATTTGGGAAATGCTGCTGACTGTGTGTTTGTTGTATTACTGGCTGTGAAACTCCTCTTTATGTTCTTGCTCTGCTTCTTCCCGGTCTTTTTGGTACACTCCTGACTCCTCATGAAGCTTGTCTTGCTTCCATTTGTCCTTCTCATTTACTCTATTACTGTTTCTCAATGTGCAGGCCTTCTCCTGGTCCTCTCCTGTACAAACAAAACTTGGTGAAAGCTCAACACTCCAGCGTATCGACTGGACAGGTTCAGCCAGGCACCCAAGAGTGACGGACATTCGGAGAAGAATGGAGATGTACCACCCAATTTTACATTACAGTATAATTTCTCTTTCATCATTTTTAGAACTCGTTGGGTTAAAGTCAAACCTCCATAGTTTGCACTTTGCAAACCTAGCAGACAGAACATTTGGAGATATACATTATTTGGTCTCTCTGGGACTAAAGGACTGTTTGCAATGCATTTAACTGAACTCTGTAATGCTCATTCCTTCATTGCCTTCTACAACAGATTCATGATTGTGGGCTGCTCAATGCCACAATGAATATTGTCATTGTTTCTTTTGTGTGGTGTTTGTCTTTGTCACACCTTTCCACAATTCCCATATCCCATCCATTCATTGAGTCCCAAACCCTCTTTCCCTGGGTTGTGTGATTTCTATTGAGGTGTGACTTAATTTCCCACCATAAATGAATCACAGACTTTCTGGGGAAGATGTAGTGAAAGCAACAGCAACTCACTGCATGATCTTTTATTACCTGAGCAATAGCCTACACCAGCCCCATTTACCCACCCACATATCATTCATCAACATCATCATTCAGACATTGTGTGTTGCGTAAAAGCTGAACCTTGTCCACACCACTTCTGACTCAAAGCCCACTTTTCCTGACTTGAGGATTTCATTGTCTGATTTAGTCTTCATTCAATACTAGCTCCCGACTGTTCATAAGAAGTTGATATTGCTAGTGTTTATTATCATATCAAGTCTTCTTTGTTCTGTATCATACTGTCATCGTGGGAGTCTGGTCTTAGTCTAAAGTTATGAAATAACATAACCCACCAATTCTCTGTTTTCTTTCAGTCTAGTTGACAGTGATGGATAACTCTTTGATGAATCCTACAGTTGGAGTTTGCATAGGTGGGAGTGGCATCTTCTGTCCTCACTGTTAGCGTGCTAACCTGCTACTACTAATACTACCACCTTAAGATAAGATGCCACCTCAGAAAAACCTTCAGTAAGAAAACTGAGGTAGCAGCCTTGCTTCATCTATTCAGGTCAGAGATCTATAGATTGAAGTTAATTTGTTTAGTTAGTAATTAACTTCTACTGAAGAGGATGTTGTTTGTGTGTATCTAGGCAAGAGCAATCACCTCCTAGTGGTCAATATTTTTACAAAGGGCAGTAGAGCAAGAGTGTAACTAACTGACATACTCTTTCTCAGCAGATGTAAAAATCAGCCAACACTTAAAGACAGCAGTGCAAACTAAAACACCAAAATAAAGATTTGAGACTTAAATGAAGCAAAATAGATTATTCCCCTTTAATTATTTACAAATAAAAAATACCCCCTTCCACCCACAAGAGACCCACCCCTCTTCCTGAACAAATCGCCCTATCTCCAATCATAGTCCAACAATAGTCCAAAGAAAAAGTCCAATTTGAAAGAAACCTGGTCTCAACTGCCTTTCCCTACCACTCCACCCACAATAGGTATCCCTTTCACCAAAACAAAAAAATAAAAAAGGATCAAAAGAGGGTGTTCTCAAAGCAAGCAGGTCTGGAGATTATCAAGGGCTGCCTCTATTTGTGCCACCCAGCGATTTAGCTGGGCAAAGTGTTGCAGGATTTGTCACTGGAAATTGCAGTCCGAGCATGAGGGGGGCAGCAGTGGTGAGACGCAGATGAGATGATGCCATCTGGCGGTGGCGCTGATGGTGCGGCTGGGAGGCTAGAGGGGCTGGTGGTCTGTTGGAGGAGCTCAGACCAGTGGGCATGTTGGCAGCTGCCTGGCACTTATCCTTATCCTCTAGTAAAGCCACCAGCCTCATATATTCAGTGCAGATGGCGCAAGCCTCTGTCACCACAGCCAGGCTGATCGCCTGGTGAGTATGTGGGTGTCCACCAGGAGTAGCAATAGCAAGAAACAAAAAGGAAAATGACAAATTATAAATAGTGCTCTGTGCAAACAATTTAATGAACAGTAGAGTGGCACTGTAGCAGTACATTGCTGCAGCTGCACTGGGGCCATCACTCCCTCTGCTGCCCTGCTCTACCATGGTGCTGGGATGAAAAGAAGAAAGGGGAAGAAGTGGAAGAGAATACAAAGAAAGAAAAAAGAAATATAGGGAAAAGCAAAAAAAAATGCTTTTTAAAGAGGTCACAAAAAACACATAAAAAATGACAGAAATGTAAAATTCAGAAACACAAAAACACACAATGATGAAATAAAGGAAAATGAGGGGTGGGTAATTTAGAAAAAAGATGGAATTGCAATGATTAAGGGTGGATTAAATTTAGGCCCAGTACCATGCACAGAAAGCTAGAGAAAACAAAATGTCTGCACTCATGTGAAGCGCGTGGTACTGTTCACGTGAAATTTTAAATGGAAGAATGCGCATTGCACCACTGAATGTGAAAACAGGAGTGTGAATGGGAATGTCCAGGAATCCACCCGCTGGCAAAATTCCATAGAGCTTACAGAGTTTTGTAACCACTTTGCGGAATTCAATGTAGTGGAACTCCACGAGGCATGTTATTTATCCAATGCCTGTGAAACAGATAAAGTATCAAATATTGGCCCTCCCAGGTCATCAGTTTCATGGAAAATTACATTAGTCATCATATATACACTATGTGGGCTCCTTTTTGTGCCACACAAACCTACTCTATCACTCCTCCAAGGGTTCAGATTGGGCAGCAAGGTAAGGCTCACCTGGCAGGCAGCCACGCATTCACCATTCATTTAATGTGCCTGTCTTGGTGTTATGCTGCCTGTTGTCTGAAAGTGGAGGCTTCAAACCCAGGACATTGCATCATGTTGAATTATGTACTACACTTCCTCAATCAGTGAAGCAGTGCTGTTCCTGAGAGCTTACCAGTTGCACTGTACAGCACAAGACTCCCACATATCTCTCCCTTTGTGTACTGTCAACACAATGGGCACAGTGCACTGCCATGTGCAGACTATCGTTGGCCACAATGGCATACACTCATTAGTCTCTCCATGGTAGTAGCTAATGAAAACAGTGACTATCGCTGTCACACCCAAATATGTGTGAATGAATGAGACAACATCATATGCTCTGGTTAAATATTGTAAACCCTGACAAGTATTACTTCGGAAATGCCAATAGTAGTCCCAAACTACAATCATGAGCTTAGCAGGATCTAGTCTGTAGTGGAGAGTTATTTTGGAGTCTTTAAGTCATGCTTTCGCTGTCTCAACATGTCAGGCGGGGAGATTGATCTACTACCCTCTATGGTATTTAAGATCATATGAGTGTGCTGCTTTTTTTTTACAACATATGTGTGCAGACCAATGTCCCATGGGATGAGGGAAATGGGTACCTTGAAGGCCTGGGAGAGGATAGGCCCCTTCACATGCTAGCCAATTTGAAAATGCTACTTTGTGTGCCCCAGTATTCATACCAGGGGCTGTATGACAGGTTCTGTGAGGGCCTAATGGGCATGTGCACCCACATTGTGAGCCCACAGGGCACTTTGGAATTCCAGAAGGGGCTGCAGACACTTGTGTGGCCCCTCATAAAAAAAGCATTAGCACTGGGCCACTTATAGTGCCCGCGCTATCACCAGAGTGTTTCCTCTTTTGCAGAGGGGGCATAGCCCCATGCAAGTGAGAAAAAACATTTGTCTCAGTGCCATATTAAAGACATGGGCCCAGAGGCAAAGACAATGTCAGAAGGCACACTGAAAGTGTGCCCTGATGGCAGCCCTCCGGGAAAATAGGGTCCTATAGCCTCACCCAAGCATTCCCTTGTAGGTGGGAGCAGTCACTCACTGCACTCGCCTGCAAGGGGATTAGAATTCCCCATAAAACTTAAGACAGGTTGCTGTCTGCACTGTGCAATATGGAGCAGATTTACAAAAGCTGCTCCATTTTACACTTGGATGTGCTGCCTCCAGGGCAGTGTGAGTTTGCGGCAGCCCTGAGGGAAGAACATTCAATGTAATAGGATGCACCTTCTCAGTTTGTGCACGGCACACCTCTTGTAAGGTTGGTCAATGAGGAAACAGAGGAAGTGCGCCCTAGGCTTAATAGGGCCCTAGTAATGCAAGAAGTCACACATATGTGCAATGTCAACATACACAGGCATCAGATTCAAAGACATAAAGTATGTCACCTCAAATATTCAAAGACAATACTGTGATCCCTGTAATTGTTTACAAGCCTTGCACATCACACTATACTGTAAAACACACATGTAGCCCACTTGCACCCGTTGCATCAGCAGGATGTCACACATCCAAGCAGATGCATAAAAAATACAGCACTGTGCATTCTCATGCACTGTTTGGAAATCATGCATTGCCTATTCTTCCATTGAATGATACAAAAACACATTTGGTGAATATCTGACACACTTGCCCAGGAAGTAATGCAATGGCTCTGCCATGCTGCAAACCATGAAGTGTGAGGTTACTTTCACTTATGCTCTTTTTTCTGTGCTTGCTGGAGGTTGTGTGTTGTGGTTGCTGGAGAGTGTGTATCTGTATTTTGGTCTTGTTGGAGACTGGGCTGTCATTGCTGTGTCCATTTTTTTTTTTGTATATTGTAATTGTTGTTTGAATTGCTTAGTCCATTTTATTGCTGGGAGTCTGTCTTTATGGGGTTCTGTATTGTTAGAGGTAGTTTGGGGTTCTTAGGTACTTTATTGTTATTTGAGGTAAATGCATTTTTTGGGGATGGAGATTTCTGAGAGTGGCAGGGTTCACAACAGGGGGTTTCTGTGGCTGTTAACCCATTACCTCTCAAACATGATTGACAATGGTGGCCAGGTCATCCAGGGCTACCCAAACCAGGACAGGAAGACGCAGTGGGAGAAAATGTGTCAGCACATGCAAAGAATCTTCAAGGTTGACTGCACGATGCACCACCTCAAGCTTCGCTGGGCCGATGTGGTCAGCCAGGGGTCTGACCTACTTGATTACCTTGAAGTTGAAGTGAGTGGAGTTGTTGGTAAGTACACATATGCTTGTGAGTTATAGCTGTGTCTTCTTTGCAAATATATGACTTTTATCAAATGACTCTGCAGGTTGCAAGTGTTTTAGGGTCAAAATGCAATGCCTCTTCTGAACTATGTTGATATAAAGAAGCCTGCCAGAGAGGCATTTTAACACTGGGCTGCCTTCAGCCCACAAAGACCAGGTAGTGTGTGTCAGGCCCAGAGGTGCTTCTCACTCTACCAGGTTTGTGCAGGTAGTGTTGACATTCGAAATTCCAGGTCATTACTGACACACAAATGTGAGTGACAAACTCTGTGGGCCTCATTTCCTAATTTGTGGCACAGGGCAATTCAGCAAGGCTTCTTGCTGCACTGTGCTGCCCTGCATCAATAGAAAAGGGCAGGACTGGCCTGTGTTAATGACATACTGGCCATTTTTGCCCTTTCGGCTGTGCAGGTGCACAAAGTGGTGCCTTATGCCAATACAGACACCCTTGTACCATGGTGCAAGGGTGTCTGCCTTGTTGGCACAAATGTTTTTATGCAGGAAGAGACAACATCCTGCACAAAAACAACCAACAAAAGTGTTTTCCTTTTCCTCTGTGTGATGCAGAAGGCAGCACAATACAAATCAGAAAAGCACAATGAGAAGTAAAGATCTATCTCCTTGTTACACCTCCCCTGGGGATGCACACTATTATGATGCCTTCCCAGGTTTACAGATGTTTGTGAATCTGGGAATGTGTCAAGACTCATGGGTGTTGATTTGGAAATGCCGCCACAACTGACATGGGAAGCCTCCTTAACGTAAACTAAAGCTTCACTTATATTTATGAAGCCATGCCAAGCCACACAGGGTGGCTTTGCGTTGCCTCATAGATATGATGGAGAGGGCTGAGCCACTGGAGCATTTAATAAACATATGATGCTCCAGTGGTGCAAGCCTCCTGTAAATGAGGCCCAATGTATGTTACATGTGAACTCACTCACTTTGTTGGAAATGGGCTTTCTGCGGGATCACCCCCAAACTTTTATCTGACCTAATTTTTGCTGGTATTAGGACTCTGCACACTTTACCACTGCTAATCAGTGCTAACGTGCATATGCTCTCTCCTTAAAACTTGGTGACATTGGCTCATACCCAGTTGACTTATTTAATTTACTTGTAAGTCCCTAGTCAAGTGCACTACATGTGCCCAGGGCCTGTAAATTAAATGCTACTGCAGCACTGGTTGTGCCACCCACATAAGTAGCCCCCTAACCATGTCTGAGGCCTGCCTCTGCAGTATCTGTGTGTGCAGTTTCACTGCCACTTAGACTTGGCATTAAAAGTACTTTCCAAACCTTAAACCCCACTTTCTCTATATATAAGTAATTCCAAAGGTAGGCCCTAGGTAGCCCATAGGGCAGGGTGCTATGCAGGCAAAAAGGCAGGAAATGAACATGTGTGTTCTATATGTCCTGGTAGTGTAAAACTCCTAAATTTGTTTTACATTGCTGTGAGGCTTACTCCTTTCGTAGGATAGCATTAGGGCTACCCTCATATACTGTTTGAGTGGTAGATCCTGATCTGAAAGGAGTAGCCAGGTCATATTAAGTATGGCCAGAATGGTGATACAAAATCCTGCTTAATGGTGAAGTTGAATTTTAGATAACTATTTTAGAAATGCTACTTTTAGAAAGTGAGCATTTCTGTACACTTAAATCCTTCTGTGCCTTCCAATCCACGTCTGGTTAGGTTTAGTTGACTACTCCCTTGTGCATTCACTCAAACACCAAACACAGGATGCTCAGCCACACTTGCATATATCTGCATATTGAATGGGTCTTCCTGGGCTGGGAGGGTGGAGGGCCTGACTCTTACATGTCAAAGGACAGTAGCCTGCCCTCACACAAAGGACTGCCACACCTCCAGCTGGGACCCTGGCAGACAGGATGGAACTGAAAGGGGACCTTCTGTGCTTCTAAACCACTCTTGGAAGTCTCTCGCACTTCAAATGCACATTTGGGTATGTAAGCAGGGTCTCTGACCCTATAAACTTAGACACTTCTTGACAAGACACTCTTGTCACAGACACTTCCTGGAGAAGAACCTGAATCAGAACCTGCAACCTGCTAAGAAGAACTTCCTGGCTGCCCAAAGGACTCACCTGACTGCTTTTCTAAGAAGGACTACTCCCTTTGCTGCGGAAATTGTTGCACAGCCTGCAGAAATTGACGCACAGCCCTCATCGCAGTGAAAAATTAACTGTATGCCAAACCAGAATGATGCAGCCTGACTTCGCAAGGAGAAGATCAATGTAGCGCAAGCTTAGCAACCAGAAATTTGAAGCACGGGCCAATGGATCGAGGCAAAGCCGGAACGGCGCAGCCCAACTTCCTGAGAGGAATCGACGCAGATCCAGCTGTGTGGTAAAAAGTTTCACACAACCCCCACCGGATCGATGCAGCCCTTGTGACTTCATCCTGCAAGCGACGGATTTCAACGCATCATCCCCGGGGCGTCAAAAAACCCCGCAACCCGAAGAGGATCCAAGTCTGCGCACTGGAAATTGATGCAAAGACTTCCCTGTGTGGAAACTAAACGACATATCACTGTGTGCAGCCCGAGAAATCAATGCACACTTCCCTATTTCTCCTCCTCTGCAGTTCTTTGTGGAGAATATGAATGCAAACTAGGTAATTTGTGCTTGCAAGAGACAGTTGTTGCTTTTAAAAGACTAAATACACTTTATATTGTTTTTACAGTGATATTTCAACATACACTTATTGCATCATAAACATTTTGACCTGCATCTTACCAGATAAATATTATATATTTTTCTAAACATTGTGTGGTGCATTTTTGTGGTGTTCTATTGTGTTATTGTATGATTTATTGCACAAATACTTTACACATTGCCTTCTAAGTTAAGCCTGACTGCTCAGTGCCAAGCTACCAGAGGGTGGGCACAGGATAATTTGGATTTGTGTGACTTACCCTGACTATTGTGAAGGGCCTTGCTTGGACCGGGGGTAACCTGTCTGCCAACAAAAGACCCCATTTCTAACACACATGTAATTAGCTGCAAATGTCTGACTGGTTGTTTGGAGTATATCTGAACATTTCACATTCATGTTGGTGTGCTGATATTACCAACTCCTAATTGTGCCTGTACAGGGCATGAATGAGCAATGTCTATTTACTGTGCAGCATTGAAAGGTACTGAACTCATTGAAGGCAAGGAACATGCATGGTCTGATATGTATAGGATTGTCATGGACATGTAAAGATATGAGATAGGCATGGCTAATGTAAATGATCTGTCAAATCATGAGGTTCACAGACCCATCAAGTGCAGGCACCTTCTGCTATTTAGTAAGTACTGATGTATTTGTACTTGTTCCTCAATCTGGTTACCAGATTCATGATTAGGCACATTATATCTGTGTACACTTCAATCTGCCCTACCTACGTGTATTATTAAGCTATGTCAACTGTGCCATATACTTCATGTTCAATGTACAAACTTACTTAGACAATTGCTTATTCAATGTACTGTGCTTCTTATGTCTAAAGTGCATGTGTTCTACATCCATAGTGAAATGTACCACATTACGGTGGTCATTACAACCCTGGCGGACGGTGTTAAAGCGGCGGTAAGACCGGCAACAGGCTGGCGGTAAAATAATTGCAATTACGACCGTGGCGGAAACCGCCAACAAAGACAGCCACTTTAACACTCCGACCGCCACAGCGGTACAAACAAACAGCGCGGCGGTCACCGCCAACGGACAGGCGGGAGACAATGTACCAACCACACTATTATGACAGGCCAATCCTCCACCTTTTCTGGGGCGGATTCACCGCGGATAAAAACCCAGTGGAAACAGGAATTTCGAAGGGAATGCTGAGGCCAGAGTTTGAAAAGATCGGTGAAGGGCCGCCTGACCAGAATGAATGCCCTCCAGGAATGCATTTGTTTGTTGCAACTGCCTTTCTACACCCTGGATGGCATTCAAAATGGTAGACTGCCCAACAGTGAGGGACCTGAGGAGGTCAATGGCCTCCTCACTGAGGGCAGCAGGGGTGACTGGGGCAGGGCCTGAGGTGCCTGGGGCGAAGGTGATGCCCACCCTCCTGGGTGAGCGGGCACGGAGCGAAGGCTGAGGGGCTGCTAGGAGGGTGGTGCTGGTAGGGGGGGTGGCGGCTGTACCTGTAGATGCAGGGGGCACAAATGTTGCCGCCACCACAAGGGAGCTCCCATCAGAGGACGAGTCCGTGTCGCTGGTGTCAGCTCCTGTCCCTGCCGTGGAGCTCCCCTCGCCCTCCGTCCCACTGGTGAATTCCGAGTCCGTAGTCTCGCCCTCCACGGCCATGTGGGATGGAGCTCCATCGTGCTCCGGTGCCACTGCTAATGCACACAAGAACAGGGAGACCACAAAAAGGGGGGGGACGACAGAAGAAAGACATGTTGAGTGCATGGATTACCGCTACCGTTGGCAGACACAGAAGCCCCCTGCACTACGCCGCGCTTTTGGCCGCCACTGTTCAACTCCTGGGAAATGGCCTACAAGGCTATGGACGACATCTGCACACATAGATGACACAGGGGTTTGACTAGGTGTACTTGCCACTCTACAGAGGTGGGCTGGGGTGCCACATGGCCTGCCTTACGGAGGGGCTTTGCCTACGGAACTCGCCCTGGCCTAGGGAATCCCACAGCCCTCCTCCCCCACCCAGACAACTCCACTGCGCGCAAAGTCAGCAGAATGAGAGTGTACTTACCCCCTTGTGTCTGCTGTGATGCCCACAAGTGCCCATCCAACTCCGGGTAGGCCACTGCCAGGATCCTGAACATCAGGGGGGTCATGGTGCCACAGGCACCCCTCCCACATTGGGAGGCCATCCCCAGCTGAGCCTCAGCCGTCTTCTTGCTCCAGCGGCGAATGTCCTCCCATCTTTTCCAGCAGTGGGTGCTCTGTCTATGGTAGACCCACAGGGTCCGGACGTCCTTGGCGACGGCACACCAAATATCTTTCTTCTGCTGGTCGCTGACCTACATGAAATGTACAGGGGAAGAAGAGAAGTAATTACCAACTGCACCGTCAAAGTGATCGTCCCCCATCCCTTCCCTTGCCATGTGGCACATGCAATCACCGTCTTTCATGCACGCAGCACTCTGCCCCCTTCCTTCTTACATCCAGCCCTCTCCACACAGGCACAGCCCATACAACATGCTCCCAGTGTACTTACCTGTTTGTCTGGAGGAACGTAGAGTAGCGTGTACTGGGGGAGGACCCCATCCACGAGCTTCTCCAACTCCTCCGATGTGAAGGCAGGGGCCCTTTACCCAGACGCACGGGCCATTGTCTCTTACAGACCCAAGTCACAGCAGCACTTGCAGTGTAGGTCCTCTCCTGTCGAAGATCAGGTATCGAGTGATTGAACAGATAGAAAATGGTGGTCACGTCCGCTGGGATGCGTACCGTCACCGCCGGCGTATATCGCCATTGGCTCCTGGGACCCATAGGGTCCAATGTTAACCAATGCAGCATTGCGCCGTGGTCTTCGACCGCTTACCACGACGGTGTACAACGCCAGCGCAGTTACCTCACATCTCATTGTCCCACTTTAGAGGTCAGGCAGCCGCCATTTCAGGGGCCCACATGGCTTCATTTTCAACTGTGTCACACATACCTAGACCTAGACTCAACACACATACAGGCCAACTTTTGTGTATGATTGGTGTTCTGGGTAAACTATGGGTACGTACCTCTGTGTTGTTTGACTCTGTGCTCCTTCATAGGCACCGTCCGCTGGGACATGTGAGGAGATGGCGGCATCCCCCGGTGTACCGACAGTTGGTGGACCTGTCGACAATGGAGGAGCGACATTTGATAATCACCTACAGGCTTGACCGTGCCACAATCCAGGAACTGTGCACCCAGTTGAAGCCAGACCTGATGTCAGCAATCCGCCATCCCACAGGAATCCCCCCTCAAGTGCAGGTGCTGTCAGTGCTCCATTTCCTTGCAAGTGGGTCATTTCAATCAAATGTGGCCATGGCACCAGGGATGTCCCAGCCTATGTTTTCAAACGTATTGTCCAGAGTGTTGTCTGCCCTTCTGAAACACATGCGGAGCTACATCGTTTTCCCTCAGGTGGAGGATTTGCCTACAGTGAAAGGTGATTTCTATGCCCTGGGACATATCCCCAACATCATAGGTGCCATTAATGGGACCCATGTGGCTTTGGTCCCCCCTCACAGGAGCGAGCAGGTGTACAGAACCCGGAAGAGTTATCATTCTATGAATGTACAGATGGTATGTTTGGCAGACCAGTACATCTCCCATGTGAATGCCATGTTCCCTGGCTCAGTGCATGACGCCTACATCCTGCGGAATAGCAGCATCCCTTATGTGATGGGTCAATTCCAGAGGCACCGTGTGTGGCTATTAGGTGAGCACCTGGAAGCTAGTCAGTGGGAATGGTTGTCTGGGTCTGGGGTTATCCCTCCAGGTGAGTGTGTGTCTAACAGTTGCCCCTCCCATTTGCAGGTGACTCTGGTTACCCCAACCTGTCATGGCTACTGACCTCAGTGAGGAATCCCAGGACAAGGGCAGAGGAACGCTACAATAAGGGCCCATGGGCGAACTAGGAGGGTGATCGAGCGGACCTTCGCCCTCCTGAAGGCCAGGTTCAGGTGCCTTCATATGACAAGTGGATCCCTATTCTACTCACCAAAGAAGGTGTGCCAGATCATCGTGGCCTGCTGTATGCTTCACAACTTGGCTTTGCGACGACAGGTGCCTTTTCTGCAGGAGGATGGTCCAGATGGCAGTGTTCTTGCAGCTGTGGAGCCTGTGGACAGTGATGAGGAGGAAGCAGAGGAAGAAGACATGCAGAACAGGGACTCAGTGATCCTGCAATATTTCCAGTGAGACACAGGTAGGAATACAAACCTGCCTACTACCTGTACTTTGTCACTACTACCTCTCTACTGTCTGTCCTTTTCACCCAGTGTATGGTCACTGAGTTGTCACTTTCCCTTATGATTTCACACATGTGGCTCCCACTGTGTGACATCTGCTTAGATTCCTCATGGACTAGAGCTGTGTGACATAGGTATGTTGAAATTACTATTTAAAAAACATGTTGTCACTGTAATTGCTAATACACTATTTCGAAATCACAGACAGACTCCAGATCATTTTGTGCTTTAGGTGTGTTTATTTAAATGCTCAATATTGGAGGGGGTAGTGAAATGGTGAGGGGTGATGGTGGAGGAATGTCCATGGCAGAGTCCAGTCTATTAGTCTCACAGGTGCATTGCCCATATGGGCATAGGAAGTGGAGCTGGGGCAGTTTAATTATTGACAGGGTGACAAAGTGTGACAGTAGGATGACAATCAGGGTGGTCTAATTTCTTGGCGGGGGTCTTGGCATTGTGCTCTGTCTTTGTCCTGGATCTCAGGGACCATTTGCAGTGTGGTTCTCCCTCTGCAGGGGGTGGAGTGCTGGTGTAGTGGTCCTGTGGCGGGCGTCCTGTCTACTAGTGCCGGCGGAGGTGGTGGGCAGTTCATCGTCCATGCTAGTGTCAGGGGAGCCTTGTTGTGCCACAGTGTCCCTCCTGGTGTTCACAAGTTCCTTCAGCACCCCTACAATGGTGCCCAGGGTGGTATTGATGGATTTTAGTTCCTCCCTGAACCCCAAATACTGCTCCTCCTGCAGCCGCTGGGTCTCCTGAAACTTGGCCAGTACCATTGCCATCGTCTCCTGGGAATGATGGGAGGCTCCCATTATGTTGGGGAGGGCCTCGTGGAGAGTGAGTTTCCTGGCTCTGTCCTTCCCCTGTCGCACAGCAGCCCTCTCAGTTACCCTGTTTTCCTGGGCCTCTGTCCCTTGAACCGTGTGCCCACTACCACTGCCCCCAGGTCCCTGCTGTTGTTGAGGTGGTGGGTTAGCCTGGGTTCCCTGTAGTGGGGGACACACAGCTGATTGACGTGTCCTGGGGACGGAGGTATGGGCCCGCTTGGTGAGTGCTGTGCTGGTGTTTCCAGAGGGGGGAAGGTCTTTGGTGGCCTGTGCTTGTGTGAGGGGAACCGACTGTCCAGAGATCCCCGGTGGTCCGGGCTGGTCATCTAGATTCAGTTGGACAGAGGTGCTGTCATCACTGTGGGCCTCTTCTGTTGGTGGTGTGGACATGTGTGGACTCTCCTGTCTGGTGACGTTGGGTAGGGGTCCTGCAGGGGTATAAAAGGATGTTTATTAAATCTGTGTGTGTAATGGTGTGCAATGGGTGGGTGACCGTGTACCCAGTGCTTGCATTCCTGTGTGGGACCTTGTGTGATGATGGTTTAGGGGGGTGTATGGGTATGTGCAGTGGGCATGCTTTGGTGATGGGTGTCCATGCTTTGTTGTTGCATGCAGGGCTTGGTGTTGGGATGTGTGGTTTGTGATGTTGGGACATATGTGAGGAGTTAGGGTGCTGGGGGTGAGGGTGAGGGTGGGGGTATGTGATAGCATGCAGTTAGGGTGGGGGATATAATAGTAAAGCTCTGTCTTACCATAGTCCATTCCTCCACCTACTCCTGCGAGGCCCTCAGGATGCAGAATTGCCAAGACCTGCTCCTCCCATGTTGTTATTTGTAGGGGAGGAGATGGGGGTCCGCCGCCAGTCAGCTGTACTGCCAGGTGGTGTCTTGAGACCACGGAATGCACCTTCCCCCGTAGGTCATTCCACCTCTTCCTGATTTCCTCCCGATTTCTTGGGTGTTGTCCCACTGCGTTGACCCTGTCCACTATACTTCGCCATAGTTCCATCTTCCTTGCAAATGAGGTGTGCTGCACCTGTGATCCGAATAGCTGTGGCTCTACCCGGATGATTTCCTCCACCATGACCCTGAGCTCCTGCTCCGAGAACCTGGGGTGTCTTTGCCGTGCCATGGGGTGGTGTAGGTGATGTGTGGGGTGGAGTGTGTGGTGATAAATGTGCTGATATGTAGTGGCGTGTTGTGTGAGGTGCGTGGAAGTTGTGTGGGTGAAGGTGTTGTGTTCCTGTGGATGCTGTTGTTCTTTCTGGTGCTGTCTCTCTCTGGCGTTCTTTCAGAATTTTTGGTCGTAGGGTTTGTGGGTGATGTGGATGTGTGTTTTATATTGTATTGGGTGTGTGGGAGTGGTGTGTGTATGTGTATCAGGTGTGTGCATTTGGAATTGTCCAATGTGACTGTGTGTTGTAAAAGTGTGTGCATTTTGAGTGCGGCAGTGTGTACCACCAATGGAATACCGCGGTTGAAAGACTGCCGCGTGGATTCGTGTGTCATGATAGTGTGGGCATATTTCTGTTGGGGTGATGGTGTCGGTTTTGTTTTCGCCAGTTTATCACTGACCTTTGGTGTGGCGGACTTGTGTGGGTGTCTGACTTTTGGCAGATTCCGAGATGTGGGTCATAATAGCTGTGGCGGAATTCCGCGGCCGCGGTGTGTTGGCGGTCTTCTCCACGGCGGTAAGTGCCTTTTACCGCCAATGTTGTAATGACCGCCTATGTCTTGTAGGTGGACCAGAACTCTACAGAACGGCTGAGGTGGACAGCTTCAAGGATCCAGATGCTATTAGTTAGTGTTAGTGTGTATGATGATTGATAATGTTTACAATGACATGTTCAATGTGCGTCCTAATTCCAATGGAATAATTTGTTCCAAGCAAGGCACATCATAAATAAAATATGTGAAAGTGGCATGTGCATTAGCTTCTGACTAATGTCAAGGTGAATGTATTGCCAATTTATGCAGGCCTACATGATAGAAGAGGTGACAGAGGAGCCATTACCAAATGACATATAGGCCCTCATTACAACCCTGGTGGTCAGTGATAAAGCAGCGGTAATACCGCCAACAGGCCGGCAGTCAGAAATATGAAATTATGACCACGGCGAAAACCGCTCAGACAGACAGCCACTTTAACACACCGACCGCTAGGGCGAAACCAACTGGCACCACGGTGGTAACTGCCAACAGCCAGGTGGAAGACAATGTACCACCCACAGTAATATGACACACCTATCCACCACCTTTTCCTGGCGGAAACAGAACACAGAAGGAAAACGACTCACCTCTGGAGACTCATTGAAGAACCACACCATCATGGAGCCCGAGCTGCATGCCTTCCCCATGCTCTTCTACCTTCTGCTCCATCACGAATACCAATGCCAGCGAAGACGACCACAGTGAGTACTGCCGCCTAGCACACAGGGGAGGGGGGAGGAAAAAGAGAGTGACACACACATGCAACACACAACACTCCCATCCCTAACACCATACACACACAACCAGATGCAGAAACATAACATATACATCCCGTACCCCTTAGGAATAATGCAAGGACAACTACTAAAGTGTAAAAAGGCTGCAATAAGAGAAATATAGGTGAAATAAGTGCATCCAAGTCAAAAAGTATACACATATTTACAATGCAAGAGACACTGCAATAGTCCTCAATGTCCATGGGCCAAAAGGCCACGTCACGAAGTCCAAGGCCCAACCTCACTCCTGCAACAACACGGAGAAAACACTGCAGGGGCATCAGGTCTAAAATAGACAGGCACCTCAGGGGGATGGGGAATGGGGGAACCTCAGCAGGAAGATGGTATAACGCCACTGGTCCTGGTGGGGGCAACATGCCCTGTGCTTGATCCTGGGGAGAGCAAGGCCACAGTCTCACAAGCGGGTGACTTGCCATCTGGCTCCGGAGGGGGCAACATGCCCTGTGCTTGTTCCTGGGGAGTGCAAGGATACAGTCTCTCAAGTGGGTGACTTGCCCACATGCTCTGGAGGGGACAACATGCCCTGTGCTTGGTCCTGGGGAGTGCAAGGCCACAGTCTCTCAAGAGGGTGATTTGCCCACTGGTTCTGGAGGGGGCATTGTGTCCAGTGAGCTTCATCCTGGGAAGGATGGAGTGAATGGATCGCTTCTCTGCTGGTTCTGGAGGGGGCATTGTGCCCAGTGAGCTTCATCCTGGGAAGGATGAGGTGAGTGGATGGCTTTTCCACTGGTTCTGGAGGGGACATTGTGCCCAGTGAGCTTCATCCTGGGAAGGAAGGGGTGAGTGGATGACATCTTCACTGGTTCTTGAGGGGGCAACATGCCCTGTGATGCAGATCTTGGGGAGTGCAAGGTCACAGTCTTTCACCTGGATGTCAGACCCACAGGATTTGCTGGGGCCAGGCTGCACTACAGCCCATGGATGCAGGACTACACACTGTCCGCGGGGGTGACGGCTGCTCAGTGGTGGGAATGGTGGCAGTCCTGACAGTGGTGAGGGGAGGCTCCAGCCTTCCCCTGCAGCCTCGGATGGCTGCCCACTGGGGCTGCTGCTGCTGGCAGTGTTACGACTCTGTCGTCCCATTTCTTGGGGGTGCTGTCAGGGGACTGTCGGAAGCCTTGGAATCACCTTGAACACTTATCTA
This sequence comes from Pleurodeles waltl, assembly GCF_031143425.1. Taxonomy (NCBI): domain Eukaryota; kingdom Metazoa; phylum Chordata; class Amphibia; order Caudata; family Salamandridae; genus Pleurodeles; species Pleurodeles waltl. The sequence goes on along the minus strand of NC_090437.1, from coordinate 558,513,297 downwards.
GAGTACCTTGCTGACTCCCATTTGTTTCTCTTTTCACCATGGTATACTTTTGTATTATTAGATTTGTTTCCTGGGACTGCAAATCTCATAATGCACACCCTGGTAGTCAGGAAAGCCTGGATTCTGTTTTACATTGTTTTCTATGGGAGAAATCAAATTGCTCCTTTTCACCGGACCCTCTCCTCCAGGACTTGCGAGTGTCTGAAACTACACACACCTGAGACCTCTCCTGTGCAGCCCAGTCATGTGATTCCACCTGGGGTTTTCTGCAGCTTGGAACTTCTTCTAAGCAGCCATTTCCTCAAGATCCTTTGTCGTGCATTGGAGTTTGATTCCTTTGTGTTACAGACCCTTTATTGGATGGCGTTCCAGTTTTGTTCCTGTTCTGTTTCAGGTTGAGCCTGTTTCCTGTTTCTCTGCCCTGTTCCTGATTGTTCCAGGCAGAGTCTGCTCCCTATCTTATAGCCTTGTACTTGTTTGTTTCTTCCAGAGCCTGCTCCCTGTTTCTCTGTCCTGTTCCTGCCTTCTTTCAGCCTGAACCTGCTCTCTGTTTCCAAGTCCAGTTTTCTGCTTATTTCTACTCCCTGTATTCCAGCCCTGTCCTTGCTTGTTCCAGCCAGAGCCTGCTCTCTGTTTCCCAGTCCTGTCTCTGTTTGTTCCAGCCAGATGTTTGCACCCTGTTTTCCAGTCCTAGGCCTGCCTTTGCTTCAGCCTGAGCCTGTTCCCAGTTCCTGCCTCTGTCTCTTAGTTTGTCCCTTCTGTTTCTGTTTCTGTTCGGTATTTGTGTTTGGTAAGTGTTCAATCAGTCTTCACCACTGTATAAGTGTCCTCCTTTTTACTGTGGTTGGCTCCTGGTTTCCAGGATGCAATTCCAGCCTCCATCCTTGTCTAGTGTTATACGTTGTCTTTCGTGCCTAACATTGACAGTGTGCTATTGCTGTTTTTCCAGGAATTGCCACTGTGTTTCCAGCTGGACCCAGAAGAGCTTGTCTTGTGTATGTAAGTACTATCCTTGTTTGTGTTCTAGGGTCCAGAGACCGAATCACTTCTGCTGCCTCCTTTCTATGGGGCTGGCAGGGTGACTGTCTGTAAGAGAAAACTGCACAGAGGCATTGACATTCCCTGTCACTGTGGGAGGATCTGCGCCCTACCCTGTGTACAACCAACCCCAGTGTGTTTGTCCATTAGTAATATGTTTCCTGTTTGTTCACAGAGCAACCCTGCTTTTAATATCCTGTTTCCTGTGCCTGTCCATAGTTGTCCTTTCTATGTATGCCTTTAGCTGCTCTTCTGCCCCAGTACACTACCTCTTTAGGATATTCGGTGACCTCAAGGGGTGTCCCAACCATAGTCCTGATCAGACCTGCCCGAAACAGTTACAGGCAGTGGTGCTGGTGGCAGTGCTAGTGGTGGGGGGAGGCTCGAGCTGTTCCCCTGCAGCCTCGGAGGGCTACCCACTGGGGCTGCTGCTGCTGGCAGTGGTGCTGGCAGTGGGGGGGGGAGGCTCCAGCCCATCCCCTGCAGCCTCGGGTGGCTGCCCACTGGGGCTGCTGCTGCTGCTGTTGGCAGTAGGGCTGGTGGCTGTGCTGGCAGTGGTGGGGGAGGCTCCAGCCCTTCCCCTGCACCCTCGGACAGCTGCCGATTGGGCCTGCTGCTGCTGGCAGTGGTGCTGGTGGTGGTGCTGGTGGCAGTGCTGGCAGTGGTGGAGAGGATCCAGCCCTTCCCCTGCAGCCTCGGACAGCTGCCCACTGGGGCTGTTGCTGCTGACAGTGGTGCTGGTGGCGGTGCTCGTGGTGGTGCTAGCAGTGGTGGACGGAAGAGGGAGATGGTTTGGGAGTGGAGGAAAAGGGAGTGGTTGTAGGAGGTGTCAGCCTGCTGTGTTTGGGTGTAGGTTCATGGAATGGATGCTGTTGTGAGGTGGATGGCTGTTTGGTGTCTGAGTGCTTGTGTTTCTGTACTTTGGGAGGAAGGGGCACAGACACAGTGGGAGAGGACACAGGGGACATGTGCATGGAAGTGGGGGTGGTGAATGCCAGTGAGGGGCGTGTGCTGTTAGGTGTGCTGGTGATGGGGGTAGTGGATGAGGATGTAGTGCATGCAGGTGTGAGTGGAGAAGCAACTGGGAGGGAAGTGGAGGATGAGGAGGAGGGGCCACAGTGGAGGCAGTGGATATTGGTATGTCTGCATCTGGATGGTGTTTGTGTGAATGAATGCCTGTGTGATGAAGAGTGGAGCTTGTGTTTGCCATGTCCACTCTTATTTGTTGTCTTGGGTGCAAGCTCATCTGCCTGTGTGCTTGGGATAGGATGGGGTTGAGGGGAATGGGATTGGATAGAGGAAGTTGGGAAGGGGAGAGGCGAGAAATAGGGACACTGGCTGCCATTAGAGAGGAGGCCAGAGCCTTGATTGATCTATGTTGGGCCACCATGCCAGTGTGAATGCCCTCCAGGAATGCATTTGTCTGTTACATTTGGGCTGCCAGCCCCCGGATGGCATTCACAATGGTTGACTGCCCAACAGAGATGGATCTCAGGAGGTCAATAGCCTCCTCACTCAGGGCAGTAGGGCTAACTGGTGCCGGGCCTGAGATGCCTGGGGCGGAGGAGATGCCCACCCTCCTGGGTGAGCAGGCACGGGAAACTTGCTGAGGGGCTGCTGGGAGGGTGGTGCTGGTAAGGGGTGTGGCGGCTGTAGCTGGGGTGGGCATAGAGGTGTCTGTCACCACCAGGGAGATTCCATCAGAGGAGGAATCCGTGTCCGAACTGTCAACTCCTGTTCCGGCCTTGGTGTTCCCCTCGTCCTCTGTCCCAATGATGCCCTGACCGTCGGTGGATTCGGCCTCCTGGGTCCTGTGGGATGCATCTCCTTCTGTCGCCAGTGCCTTTGCTCCTCCGCCAGATGATGCTAATGCACATAAGGACAGGGTGACAAAACAAAAAGGGGGGGAGACAAAGTATACACTTAGTCAATCGCAGCAACAACATCACCATTGGCGTACACGACACACACACAGGGAACAGCCCTACACACTAGGCAATACACTACCAGTCACAATGCTAGTCACCAGGCCATGGATTGGGACACCTATCGTCAATTGCAGCATACCTGAGACCCACAGACCCCTGCCCAGTAGTGGATGCCTACTAGCTTGGTTGGAGGTATTTTACATCAGAACCCTGCCCAACCTGGGACCTAATCTGCAATGTCAGGCCTGGCCTAGGGGCACCCACAGGCCCACATCCCTCACCCAGGTACAACCCCACCAGGCGCAAGTTGTATATTGGTGGACTATACTCACCCCCTTGTGGCTGCTGTGATGTCCCCAAGTGCCCATCCAGCTCCGGATAGGTCACCACCAGTATGCAGGCCATCAGGGGGGTCAGGGTTCGACGGGCTCCCCTTCCTCATGGGGAGGCCATCCCCAGCTGGGCCTCCACCGCCTTCCATGCCCACCGTCTCAGGTCCTCCCACCGTTTGCAACAGTGGGTGCTCTGCCTGCCGTAGACCCCCAGGGTCCACACGTTTTTCTGACCTGCAGGGAAATGGACACAGGGAAAGGTATTAGTCCGACCGTCCTGCCTGTTACACTCATGGCCCATCATGCCCCTTCCTATCCCCATTAGCACAGACATGGCCCACCATGCATGCTGCATGCTGCTCAGGGCCCATCCACCACACACCCCCTACATGAGGCTTTCACACAGCACTCCATGCATTCACCCCCCCATGCATCATACTCACAGTGTACTCACCTGTTGGTCTAGAGGCCCATACAGCATTCAGTACTGGGGTAGGACCCCATCCACCAGTCTCTCCAACTCCACCAAGGTGAAAGCAGGGGCCCTTGCCCCAGTGACATGAGCCATGGTCAGTTCCAGACACAGGTCACAGCAGCACATGCAGTGTAGGTCCTCTCCTGTTGAAGGTCAGGGAGCAAGTGAGTGAACAGATAGAAAATGGTGGTGACATCCACGGTGGTGCATACCGTCACCGCTGGCATATATCACCATTGGCTACTGTACCCCATAGTCCCCAATGTTAATCAATGAGGAGTTGCACAGCGGTTTTGACCGACTCCAGCAACAGCGCACAATGTCAGTGGAATTACCTCATTTCCTCCTGCCCTCCAAACAGGACAGGCGGATGCCATTTCATGGGGAATGCAGGCCATGGCACCTAACTGCGTCACAGTACACATATGCACAAATTGGACCTCTCCAACAAAATACTGTTGCAATCACAACTTGCATTGAAGTGTAGTGGTTGGAAATAAGAGGTACTGACCAGCTGCTCACCATTTTGTCCCATCGATTGCAACCGCTGCGGATGAATAGGAGATGGAGACATACCCCCGTGTACAGACTCCTGGTAGACTTGGCAACAATGGAGGACAGGCACATTATCCTCACCTATAGACTGGACAGGGCCACAATCACAGAGCTGTGTGCCCCATTGGAGCCTGACCTAATCTCTGATATCCTACACCCCACCGGGATCCCCCCTCTTGTGCAAGTGCTATCAGTGCTCCATTTCCTGGCAACTGGCTCCTTCCAAGTGACAGTGGGCTTGGCTGCAGGAATGTCTCAGCCAATGTTCTCAATAGTGCTGACCAGAGTGTTGTCTACCCTGATTAAACACATGCGCAGCTACATCGTTTTCCCCCAGGGTGAGGATTTGGCCACAGTGAAAAGCTGATTTCCATGCAATGGGACATATCCCCAACAATATTGGGGCACTTGATGGTACACATATTGCTTTTGCCCCCCCACCCAGCAAAATGTACAGGTGTTCAGAAATTGAAAGAGCTTTCACTCCATGAATGTGCAAATGGTGTGCCTGGCGGACCAGTACATCTCCCATGTCAATGCAAAATATCATGGGTCTGTGCATGATCACTTTATCCTGAAGAATAGCAGCACCCCACATGAGATGGCTCAACTCCAGAGGCACAGAGTGTGGCAGATAGGTGAGCTCTGGTTCCCACCCAGTGTATGTTGGTGTATGGGTACCGTGTGGGCCCTAAGGGTTGGTGTGTGGCTAACAGTTGTCCCTCGATATTTGCAGGTGACTCTGGTAACACTAACCTCTCATGGCTACTGACCCCTGTGAGAAATCCCAGGACAAGGACAGAGGAATGTTACAATGAGGCACATGGGTGAACAAGAATTATAGAGAGGACCTTTGGCCTCCTGAAGGCCTGGTTTTGTTGCCTCCATTTAACAAGTGGATCCATGTACTACTCACCTAAGCTGGTCTGCCAGATCATCGTGGCATGCTATATGTTGCACAACATTGCCTTACGTCACTAGGTGCCTTTTCTGCAGGAGGGTGAGGCTGGAGATGGCCGTGTGGCAGCAGTGGACCCTGAGGACATGAAGATGAGAAGGCAGAGCATGAGGATGAGTACAACAGAAGTGCAATAATTCGAAAATACTTCCAATGACACACAGGTAAGACAGTGTAACTTCACATTTAAATGACTGTTTTGTGTTTGACGTTGTCAGTGGCAGGCTGATTTTCCCACTTATTTGGCCACTCTCTAGCACCCTTGGGCATCTCTATTTGCAGATATTTGTGCCCCACTATCGCTCCTGGTGTGTTGACTGCAGCCAACTACAGGTCATTCCTATGTAAGTTGATTTTCAATGTTTAAACCTTGTTAAATTAATACATACTTAAATTATTTGACATACTCCATACTTCCAGGTTACAGTCCAGTCCAAGGGGGCATAGGAAGGCATAGGAAGGGGAGCAATGGCAGTTCAAGGTGTACAGGGTGACAGAGTGGGACACAAGGGTGACAATCAAGAGAGTCTTATTTCCTGCGGGGGTCTTGGCAATAGTCTCTGGCTTCTGCCTGGATCGCAGGTGGTTCTCCCTCAGCAGGGGGAGGGGTGCTGGTGGCCTGTTGGTCCTCTGGCGGGGCCTCCTGTCCACTAGTGGCAGCAGAGGTGGAGGGCTGTTCATCGGTTTGGCTTGTGGCAGGGGCCCGCTGGGTTGGTGCTGTAGTAGTGTTTCCTGAGGGGGGAGGCTCTGTGGTGGTGGGAGAGTGTGCCTGGGTAACAGTCTGTCTGGAGATCCCTGATGGGCCAGGTTGGTCATCCCGATCCAGGTAAGCAGAGCTGATGTCATCTCTGTGGGCCTCTTCTGTGGGTGGGGACTGGATGTTGCTGGCACCTCTTCTCCTGTGACATTGGCTGAGGGACATGTGGGGATGTAAATGCAGTGTTATTGTTCCTGCGTGTGACATCATGTGCATGGGTGTGTTGCCCTCTATGGTTGCCGTTGCCCTGGCAGACTTGCCTTTGTGTGAGTTGCTAATTGGTAGGCTAGGTAATTCTCTCCAGTGTGCATGCAGTGGTGACAGGTGTCCATGCAGGGGGGTGATAGTAATAGAGATTTGACTAACCAGAGTGCAGTCCTCCTCCTTCTCCTGACAGGCCCTCAGGATGCATGATTGCCAAGACTTGCTCCTCCCCGGTTGTTAGTTGTGAGGGAGGGGCCCACCGCCAGTTCTCTGTACAGCTAGTTGGTGTCTTGCTGCTGTGGAATGCATCTTCCCTGTAGGTCATTCCACCTCTTCCTGATTTCATCCCTTGTTCTTGGGTGCTGTTCCACACCATTGACCCTGTCCACGATTCTCCGCCATAGCTACATCTACCTAGCAATGGATGTCTGCTGGACCTGTAATCCAAATAGCTGTGGCTCTACCCAGGTGACTTCCTACACCATGACCCTCAGCTCCTCCTCAGAGAATCTGGGATGTGGTTGTGGTTCCATGGGTGTAGTGTGAGTGGTGTGGGTGAGGGTTTGTGAGGTGATGTGTAGGGTGTGTGATGTAAGGTGCGTGGATGGTATATAGGTGATGATGTTACGTGGCTCTGGTTGTGGGGGTGCTCTTGCTGTATCTCTCTCTGTTGGCAATGTCTGTAGTCATAAAGGGTTGTGGGTACTGTGGGTGTGTTTTATAGTGGTGTGGTTGTGTAGGTGTGGTGTGTGTATGGGTGTCAGATGTGTGTAGTTTGAATTGCCCAATGTGGTGTAGTTTTGTTTGAGTGTGTGTATTTAGAGGGCGGTGGTATGTACTGCCAATGGTTTACCACCGTTGAATGTCTGCCGCAGTGATTCGTGGGTCATATTGCTACCGCCAGTTTATCACTGACCTTTGGGCATGCAGACTTTTTTGTGTGGCTGTATAGTGACGGATTGGTACAAGTGTGTCATAATATGGTTGGCTGTTATCCGTCGCGCAGCATTATGTTGGCGGCAGTGGGCATGGCGGTAAGCGGGATTTACCGCCAATGTCATAATGAGGGCTATAGTCTGTTAAAATATATGGTGCAGGTTCATAGGTGAACATGGCTTGCGATGTTTAACCTTCTCAATGCATGTCAGATGCACATTGCTACTGTAGACATCCACATTGGATTCAATGTATGGCTAGTCCAAACAGGATGTGAGAATTCACACCTCAATGAAGACAGAATGAGTAAGTAGAGCTGGCTCAGATGTCAGCATTCCACACATGATAATGCAGTTGAAAGCCTCACTCTTGCCGTCTAATGCCCCATTTTCAATACTGGATACATAGTCATAGCTTGTTGCAGTCTTCTTACCAGAAATGCCAAAATGTGTTTGACCACAGGCATATCTCCACAGCATAGCCATTCAACAGTCACATAATCTATCTTCTGGGGTGCTTACCATAACGGTTTGGCAAAAATTGTTTGCACATGCTTATACTTTGGTTAACACTTACTAGTTCCATCACAAGATACCTGTGTATATGAAATGTACAGCATGCATGCATACACCCATCGCATGCATATGATGAGTGATGATGTGCAGCAAGGTGACAGTAATAGCTGACATGGAGTGCAAGACACTAGGCTATGTAGAGGAACACATGCAATCACTTTACCTGCATCTTATGAGCCATGGCATGGTCCGCCAGGGATTTACATTAGTCAATATAGGAGATGTAGCCAACATCTCTGTTTAATGTGAGTCAGCTAGCCAGCCTCCATTGATATTTCCAAAACCAGGGACATTGTAAGTCTATGTAGCAAGGTGTCCAGAGTTGTGTTGCTGTCATGTCAGGGACCCAATGTTGAGTCACAATACATGTACTTTCCAAACATTGCTCATCTTACCTTGGTTTATGGTCATGGAGTTAAGCCCCTTGCAGACTGCAGAATGGACACAAATGATCAATTAATGGGAACATGTGTACCATCCGATGTGTACCCAGCAGCATTGCTCCTCTGCATATTCTGTATTGACATGGTCATACCTTGACTTGTCTAGACAATTCACAGGTTATAGCCAACAAGTGCAACACCTGTGTACTTTGGCCTTGTTAACTGAAAATATATTTTTGGATGAATGGTCCTTCCAGATGATTTTGGTTTTTAGCGATGCTTGGTGATGGTTGATACTAAATTAAGCATTATGATTATTGACACAGTTCCTAGTTACGCTTTGTTTGATAGATTTTCATTCTACTCCAAAAGACAACATGACTCCGGAGCAGAACAAACACACCTCATGGGTGCAGAACATTACAGGCACATCTTCCTCATGCCAAGGTATATCACAGGATAGCCAGACAATTTTCAGAGGAGAGGGCATTTGGCACTTAGTGCATTACCCCCAGGGCCACACAAGCCCAGCCAGGACCAAGCCATGATGTTGCAGCAGACCAGGATGGTGTCACCCACCTGTAAATGTACATGCATCATCTACCACTCCTCATGTTGTGCCAGTGACTCAACTTATTGCAGCACAGTGATGGAACCTTGATCATACATTGACTTTCATGTTCCTATGAAACTAACAATATATGTCCCCATCTAATGTACTGACATGTCTGGCTGTAATTGAGGTCTTTGGGTCAAGCTGTACCCCGCATGGTAGCAGTGCTGGAATTGGTGATGTATCCACCAAGGTTTGCAACATAATTGGGCACATCCACCTCAGCCTCCAACCATTGCTGACTCCTGCCCTTTGTGTTGGCAATTATTATTGTAATTGTAATTGTAATCGTATTTATATAGCGCTTACTACCCCTGACGAGGCGTCGAAGCGCTTTTCGATGAGTAGCACGCTACTCCGGTACCCAACAAGAATTAGTGATGGATTAGTATAATTTAATAAGGAGTACAGTTTTAGTATTATTATGAGTTAATTTGAGTTGCGGATATGAGAGTTTGTTAGTTAGATTGACTGGAGTAATGGAGGGGTGGAGGAGAAAAGAAATCCAGAAGTGTTAATTGGGAGTTTATCCTTCATTTACTCAATCCAAAGGCTTGAGATGAATAAAAGGGGAGCGGAGGGGAAAGAGGATGTGGAAGGGTTAGGGAGAGCATAGTAGCAGGGTGAGATGAATGCAGGAAAATTTAGTAGGGTTGTGTGGGAGGTCACAGAGGTAGAGTGAGGTTTGGTGAGTTAGATGTGGAGGTGGAGGGAAGAGCTTAGGCAGAGATATTTAGGAGATGAAAGTGGTCGAAGGGATTTGGGATGAGTCCGAGTGAGAATGGAGGATAGTTTGATAGAGACATGACATAAGAGTGATGAGTAGATAAGTGTGATAAAAAGAGAGCAGAAATTCATAGATATCTAGTATAACAGCCAAAAAAAAAAAAAAAAACAGGAGCCATGCAATGATCCACAAACATGCCAGGCACAGAAACAACATATACACATACATACACATATATATATATATATATTTATACACACACACACATGAATACACACACATATGCACATACAATACATAATTAGAATCATGGGTAAAAAATACTTAGTCAGACAGGTTTAAAAGAGTGTGTGTGTATTTTATTGTTATTGGTTTAGTTTCTGTAAAATGAGCATCGTGGCCTACCCAACCGGAGTATTTTCTACAAGTATGTCAGTAAGCGTTACCTAGCATGTTTTATACGCCCCGTTTATATTGTACACTAAGTGTACGTGATGGGCCACGGGGTAAACGTCTCCAGCAACCTTGTGTGCCTTTGGCAATGTGATTGTTACTAGTGCGTCTTTGTGGAGATGTCCTTGTGCTTCTGAGCATCAACAACGCACCACCGGAATCGGCGGTAAACGCATTGGGGTTGTTTTGGAAAGCTGTCCATCATTCTGGTAAAAGGCAGGAATTCCTTTACCTACTTCGAGGGTGGACGGGGCGTGGCTCAGCGGGCGGAGCTTACAGGTACTTTATAAAGGGAGAAACTTCTACTCTGTGTCTCCAGCAGAGGAAGATAGAACCCGCGTGTCTCAGTCAGATACAGATTACGCTCCAGTACATCATCAGTTCACCTCCAGGATGGATTCTAGATCTTTTTCTGCTATGGGATCTCTGAGCGCACAGCCTTGCTTTATCTTTGCCAAGCCCAAGAGTTAGGGTGGCTTGTCCTTTCCAGAAGCTGAGGTTCAACTGCGGCACCTGCTACGATTATATTTGTAAGTGCTTCCTTTGAGGTTTAGTTTCTGTAAAATGAGCATCGTGGTCTACCCAACCGGAGTATTTTCTACGACTATGTCAGTAAGCGTAACCTAGCATGTTTTATACGCCCCGTTTATATTGTACACTAAGGGTACGTGATGGGCCACGGGGTAAAACGTCTCCAGCAACCTTGTGTGCCTTTGGCAATGTGATTGTTACTAGTGCGTCTTTGTGGAGATGTCCTTGTGCTTCTGAGCATCAACAACGCACCACCGGAATCGGCGGTAAACGCATTGGGGTCGTTTTGGAAAGCTGTCCATCATCCTGGTAAAAGGCGGGAATTCCTTTACCTACTTCGAGGGTGGACGGGGCGTGGCTCAGCGGGCGGAGCTTACAGGTGCTTAATAAAGGGAGAACCTTCTACTCTGTGTCTCCAGCAGAGGAAGATAGAACCCGCGCGTCACAGTCAGATACAGATTACGCTCCAGTACATCATCAGTTCACCTCCAGGATGGATTCTAGATCTTTTTCTGCTATGGGATCTCTGAGCGCACAGCCTTGCTTTATCTTTGCAAAGCCCAAGAGTTAGGGTGGCTTGTCCTTTCCAGAAGCTGAGCTTCAACTGCGGCACCTGCTACGATTATATTTGTAAGTGCTTCCTTTGAGGTTTAGTTTCTGTAAAATGAGCATCGTGGTCTACCCAACCGGAGTATTTTCTACGAGTATGTCAGTAGGCGTTACCTAGCATGTTTTATACGCTCCGTTTATATTGTACACTAAGGGTACGTGATGGGCCACGGGGTAAAAACGTCTCCAGCAACCTTGTGTGCCTTTGGCAATGTGATTGTTACTAGTGCGTCTTTGTGGAGATGTCCTCGTGCTTCTGCGCATCAACAACGCACCACCTGAATCGGCGGTAAACGCAGTGGGGTCGTTTTGGAAAGCTGTCCATCATCGTGGTAAAAGGCGGGAATTCCTTTACCTACTTCGAGGGTGGACGGGGCGTGGCTCAGCGGGCAGAGCTTACAGGTGCTTAATAAAGGGAGAACCTTCTACTCTGTGTCTCCAGCAGAGGAAGATAGAACCCGCGCGTCACAGTCAGATACAGATTACGCTCCAGTACATCATCAGTTCACCTCCAGGATGGATTCTAGATCTTTTTCTGCTATGGGATCTCTGAGCGCACAGCCTTGCTTTATCTTTGCCAAGCCCAAGAGTTAGGGTGGCTTGTCCTTTCCAGAAGCTGAGCTTCAACTGCGGCACCTGCTACGATTATATTTGTAAGTGCTTCCTTTGAGGTTTAGTTTCTGTAAAATGAGCATCGTGGCCTACCCAACCGGAGTATTTTCTACGAGTATGTCAGTAAGCGTAACCTAGCATGTTTTATACGCCCCGTTTATATTGTACACTAAGGGTACGTGATGGGCCACGGGGTAAACGTCTCCAGCAACCTTGTGTTCCTTTGGCAATATGATTGTTACTAGTGCGTCTTTGTGGAGATGCCCTCGTGCTTCTGAGCATCAACAACGCACCACCGGAATCGGCGGTAAACGCATTGGGGTCGTTTTGGAAAGCTGTCCATCATCCTGGTAAAAGGCGGGAATTCCTTTACCTACTTCGAGGGTGGACGGGGCGTGGCTCAGCGGGCGGAGCTTACAGGTGCTTTATAAAGGGAGAATCTTCTACTCTGTGTCTCCAGCAGAGGAAGATAGAACACGAGCGTCACAGTCAGATACAGATTACGCTCCAGTACATCATCAGTTCACCTCCAGGAAGGATTCTAGATCTTTTTCTGCTATGGGATCTCTGAGCGCACAGCCTTGCTTTATCTTTGCCAAGCCCAAGATTAGGGTGGCTTGTCCTTTCCAGAAGCTGAGCTTCAACTGCGGCACCTGCTACATTTATATTTCTAAGTGCTTTCTGTTGAGGTTTAGTTTCTGTAAAATGAGCATCGTGGTCTACCCAACCGGAGTATTTTCTACGAGTATGTCAGTAAGCGTTACCTATCATGTTTTATACGCCCTGTTTATATTGTACACTAGGGGTATGTGATGGGCCACGGGGTAAACGTCTCCAGCAACCTTGTGTGCCTTTGGCAATGTTATTGTTACTAGTGCGTCTTTGTGGAGATGTCCTCGTGCTTCTGCGCATCAACAACGCACCACCTGAATCGGTGGTAAACACAGTGGGGTCGTTTTGGAAAGCTGTCCATCATCCTGGTAAAAGGGGGGAATTCCTTTACCTACTTCGAGGGTGGACGGGGCGTGGCTCAGCGGGCGGAGCTTACAGGTGCTTTATGAAGGGAGAACCTTCTACTCTGTGTCTCCAGGAGAGGAAGATAGAACCCGCGCGTCACAGTCAGATACAGATTACGCTCCAGTACATCATCAGTTCACCTCCAGGAAGGATTCTAGATCTGTTCTGATATGGGATCTCTGAGCGCACAGTCGTGCTTTATCTTTGCCAAGCCCAAGAGTTAGGGTGGCTTGTCCTTTCCAGAAGCTGAGCTTTAACTGCGGCACCTGCTACGTTTATATTGTACACTAGGGGTACGTGATGGGCCACGGGGTAAACGTCTCCAGCAACCTTGTGTGCCTTTGGCAATGTTATTGTTACTAGTGCGTCTTTGTGGAGATGTCCTCGTGCTTCTGCGCATCAACAACGCACCACGTGAATCGGCGGTAAACGCAGTGGGGTCGTTTTGGAAAGCTGTCCATCATCCTGGTAAAAGGCGGGAATTCCTTTACCTACTTCGAGGGTGGACGGGGCGTGGCTCAGCGGGCAGAGCTTACAGGTGCTTTATGAAGGGAGAACCTTCTACTCTGTGTCTCCAGGAGAGGAAGATAGAACCCGCGCGTCACAGTCAGATACAGATTACGCTCCATTACATCATCAGTTCACCTCCAGGAAGGATTCTAGATCTTTTCTGCTATGGGATCTCTGAGCGCACAGCCGTGCTTTATCTATGCCAAGCCCAAGAGTTAGGGTGGCTTGTCCTTTCCAGAAGCTGAGCTTCAACTGCGGCACCTGCTACGTTTATATTGTACACTAGGGGTACGTGATGGGCCACGGAGTAAACGTCTCCAGCAACCTTGTGTGCCTTTGGCAATGTTATTGTTACTAGTGCGTCTTTGTGGAGATGTCCTCGTGCTTCTGCGCATCAACAACGCACCACGTGAATCGGCGGTAAACGCAGTGGGGTCGTTTTGGAAAGCTGTCCATCATCGTGGTAAAAGGCGGGAATTCCTTTACCTACTTCGAGGGTGGACGGGCGTGGCTCAGCGGGCGGAGCTGACAGGTGCTTTATAAAGGGCGAACCTTCTACTCTGTGTCTCCAGCAGAGGAAGATAGAACCCGCGCGTCACAGTCAGATACAGATTACGCTCCAGTACATCATCAGTTCACCTCCAGGAAGGATTCTAGATCTTTTTCTGCTATGGGATCTCTGAGCACACAGCCTTGCTTTATCTTTGCCAAGCCCAAGAGTTAGGGTGGCTTGTCCTTTCCAGAAGCTGAGCTTCAACTGCGGCACCTGCTACGTTTATATTTGGAAGTGCTTCCTTTGAGGTTTAGTTTCTGTAAAATGAGCATCGTGGCCTACCCAACCGGAGTATTTTCTACGAGTATGTCAGTAAGCGTTACCTAGCATGTTTTATACGCCCCGTTTATATTTTACACTAAGGGTACGTGATGGGCCACTGGGTAAACGTCTCCAGCAACCTTGTGTGCCTTTGGCAATGTGATTGTTACTAGTGCGTCTTTGTGGAGATGTCCTTGTGCTTCTGAGCATCAACAACGCACCACCGGAATCGGCGGTAAACGCATTGGGGTCGTTTTGGAAAGCTGTCCATCATCCTGGTAAAAGGCGGGAATTCCTTTACTTACTTCGAGGGTGGACGGGGCGTGGCTCAGCGGGCGGAGCTTACAGGTGCTTTATAAAGGGAGAACCTTCTACTCTGTGTCTCCAGCAGAGGAAGATAGAACCCGCGCGTCTCAGTCAGATACAGATTACGCTCCAGTACATCATCAGTTCACCTCCAGGATGGATTCTAGATCTTTTTCTGCTATGGGATCTCTGAGCGCACAGCCTTGCTTTAGTTTCCAAAGAAACTATAAATAAATAGAAATATACATATAATCTGAAAAAAATAATTATCCACATAGGCATATGCAGTTCATAGTTGTTTGAAAAAGGTGGTTATGAAGGAAAGAGCCAACTCTTGAGTAGTTTCCTGAAAACAAGAAAGTTATCTGTGGCTCTTATAGTTGGGGGTAATGAATTCCATAGTTTGGCTGCTTGGACGGAGAAGGATGTACCACCTACAGTCTTTTTCTTGTATGGTGGTGCCAGTCTTGAGCGGAGGGTTCTTTGTTGGATGTATTTGGTAATTTTCTTTCTGATGAAAAGCGGTCCTGTTCCATGTATAGCTTTGTGGGTGATACAAAGCAGCTTGAAAGTGCATCTTCTGGCAACGGGTAACCAGTGTAAAAACAGTTATAAACAATCCCTCGAAAGTATAGAGAGGGAAAATCCCTAAGTGTGAGTGCCTACTGTTTGTTTGTCTTTATTGCTTGATCTTGACACCTTAGCACAGTGGCACTGATAATGCAAAGCATAACAAGTGGCCTAACTATAAACAAGACAGCCATCTTAGATGAATTAAATGGGCTAAGACAGAGCAAGCTAAGTAGGTTAAAAGTCACTGGGTGTCAGGGGCACGAGTCTGCAAGCCAGAGGCTAAGCTAACTCCTGTTATCCCATTAAAACAAACCAATACTACACCCTCCCCATTGCCTTAACAGGTATGATGAAGGTGCAGGAATCCAAATGCTAAAATTGATCTGAAGTGAAAATCTAAAAGCATAAAAACTAGCTAAAAAAACTCTTTAAAATGTGTTAAAAAAAATTAAAAACAGTTTAGCTAAAATACCTACAGAGATATTAATGTCAACCATGACAAGCACAGCGTGCCAAAGCAAGTTAATTTAAATGCATAATTTTAATCGGGAATGGCAAGCCAATTCATCAAATTATTTGCTGCACGCATGATCCTGAAGGGTGTCATCGAAGTCACCAACCAAGGACCTAAAAAATGAGTCAACATCATCTGATGTTCAATCGAGTGCTGGGCGGACAAACAGATCCACAGAGCAGTAGTGAGCAGTACTTTCTGGTGTAAAGTCATCCGTTGCAGTGCCGTCGTCCATGGTAGATCTCAAAACGGAAGGCTCATAGGTGGCCTCGCAGAGCAACCTCAGTCTCAAGGGGCATGACCTTGTATGAACCCTCATCGGGGACATCGGCAGTTCGTGGTCAACAGGAGACGTTGGTGCAACAGCTAGACAGACCATAGGCAGATGTTCAAAGAGGCACCATATGCAGCAGAAAACTGGTTGTACGCACCAGAGAAGTGGCCGAAATGACAACGACCAGTCATGCTCCAGTTCCACCAGCAAGGGTGCACCGAAGATCCGAACCATGCGTTCGCGGCACAGCGGAGTTGGTGGGAGCAGCTCCATTGCTCTGCTTAGCTGGAAAGAAACAACCTCTGTGAATCAGAAGAAATAGCAGCAGTAGTCTGCCAATCAAAGCCAAAATAATTGGAAAGCCACCAAGCACACTTGAAAAAAGCGAGTGGATGGCCGACGAGATGACTCCGAAGACAGTCTGGAAGATGGACCCGACAGCCTCAAAGGAATGGACAATCCCAGTAGTGCTCAAAGCATTGAATATTCTGGATACCAGTTTTCCAAAGTGCTTGGGGAAGTTGGTATTTAATAGAGATTGTATCTCGGCTGATGATCTCACAATCTGGAGAGCATACATCTCCTTCAGTAAACAGGCCAAGTTCGCGACCCCCGAATTGCAAAGACCGTGAAGGGACACCCACTTGCATATCATTGAATGACTAACAGCAGTCTCACATTCGCTTCTGCTAAGAAAGACCTCTGTTTCGCCGTTCAGACATTTAAAATCAAAGGGCAACTCCCACTCTTCCTTAATATAGCTATCTCCTAGTTGCTCGTACCTTCCCACTCCAAGATGTTTCAAGCAGCTTGAGAAACGAAAGGTCGAATGGGTAAATTAATTATGCAATGTAAGAGCCAGATAGTTGAAGGACTTTCTGCTACCGTGAAGAGCAACTTATCCAGTTTTTCTATGTGAAGCATGGTGAAACTAGCCTCCCTTTTAGCCATTGTCTGTTGTTCTCTGTAAAAATTAATTCTCTCCTGTTAATGTACTTTCATGGAATACAGCCATTTTTCAATGTCTGTAGAGTCCAACCCAGCTGCATGATGGAACGTAGCTGTGTCTTTCCATGATGTAACCAGGACAAGTCTGTCTGAGTGATGTCAATAGCAGACAACACTATGGTGGTTATTACAACCCTGGCGGTCGGTGTTAAAGCGGTGGTAAGACCGCCAACAGGCCGGCGGTAAAACATTTGCAATTACGACCGTGTCTCAAACCGCCAACAAAAACAGCCACTTTAACACTCTGACCTCCACAGCGGTACAAACAAACAGCTTGGCGGTCACTGCCAACAGACAGGCGGAGGACAATGTACCGCCCACAGTATCACAATCTACCAATCCGCCACCTTTTCCGGGGCGGATTCACAGCAGACAAAAACACGGCGTAAACAGGACTCCAAAGGGAAAACGCTCACCTCTACACACCCCACGAGAAATCCGGACGCCATGGAACCCGTGCTCCAGATCCTGCCAGCCCTAATCTTCTTGCTCCTCTACCAGGAGCACGAACGCCGGGGGCGAAGACAGCGGTGAGTACTGCACCTACGACACAGTGGAGGGGGGAGGGAAATAACAGGGACACACACACGCAACACCCCCACCCCCACCCTCACCCACTACAACACACACACTAATACAGCATGACACATTACAGTTACACCCCCCAAATCCTCCGGAAGAATGCAAAGACAAAAGCAAATGAGTGTAACCATTGTAATATAAGAAAATCCAGGACAGTAAAATATATATACACTATAAACAAATATATACACCAAGAAAAGTAGTCCAGGTAGTGCTCCATTGAAGTCCGTGGAACACTGGGCCCACACGGCATGGACAAGGCCCACACTTAATCCCCAAACATTACGGAGAGAACACTGCAGGGGTATCAGATAGCAATAAAACAGGCACCTCAGGGGGAAAGGAAAGGGGGGGCACCTCAGCCGGTTGAGTGCACGACACCAAATCCACGAGGGGGCCACATGCCCACTGTCCAATCCTGGGGAGTGCAAAGCCACAGTCTCTCAAGTCTCTACAGTGGGTGGGTTGCTCACTGTTCAATCCTGGGGAGTGCAAAGCCACAGTCTCTCATGTCTCTACAGTGGGTGGGTTGCCCACTGCTTTATCCTGGGAAGTGCACAGCCACAGTCTCTCAAGTCTCTACAGTGGGTGGGTTGCCCACTGCTTTATCCTGGGGAGAGCAAAGCCACAGTCTCTCAAGTCTCTACAGTGGGTGGGATGCCCACTGCTTTATACTGGGGAGTGCAAATCCACAGTCTCTCAAGTGGATTAGAGTCTCCACTGGTTCTGGAGGGGGCTTTGTGCCCAGAGTGCTTCCTCCTGCCAAGGACTGAGGTAGTGGATGTATCTCTCCACTGGTTCTGGAGGGGGCTTTGTGCCCAGAGTGCTTCATCCTGCCAAGGACTGAGGTAGTGGATGCCTTTCTCCACTGGTTCTGGAGGGGGCTTTGTGCCCAGAGTGCTTCATCCTGCTTGTGACGGACTCAGTAGCGTCAGTGTCCTTGGCGCTCATGGGCCAGCGGTGCTTGTTGCAGCGATGTCCTTGGCAGCGGTGCTTGTTGCAGCAGTGTCCTTGCAGCGGTGCTTGTTGCAGCGATGTCCGTGGCAGCAGTGCTTGTGGCGGCGGTGTCGTTGGCAGCGGTGCTTGTGGCGGCAGTGTCCTGTTCAGCGGTGCTTGTGCCGGCGGTGTTCTTGGCAGCGGTGCTTGTGGTGGCGGTGTCCTGTTCAGCGGTGCTTGTGGCGGTGGGGTCCTTGGCAGTGACTCAGCTGCTGGCGGTCCTGTCTGGCCCAGCGGGGCTGTTGCTGCTGGCGGTCCTGTCTGGCCCAGCGGGGCTGGTGCTGGCGATCCTTCATGGCCCAGCGGGGCTGGTGCTGGCGGTCCTGTCCTGTGCAGCAGGGCTGCTGCTGGCCTCCTGGGCAGCAGGGCTGGTGCTGGTGGTGGCCTCCTGGGCAGCTGGGCTGGTGCTGGCGGTGGCCTCCTGGGCAGCTGGGCTTGTGCTGGTGGTGGCCTCCTGGGCAGCTGGGCTGGTGCTGGTGGTGGCCTCCTGTGCAGCGGGGATGATGGCGGTGGCCTCCTGGGCAGCAGGGATGATGGCAGTGGCCTCCTGGGCAGAGGGGATGATGGCGGTCTTCTCCGCCATGCTGCTCTTCCCAGACTTGCTGACTTTCTTGTGGCCCTTCTCCACCTTGGAAGGTGTTGCAGCTGACTCCACACTCCCACCTGTACCCCTGGGAGCAGCTTTGGTGGCTGGAGTTTTCCCCCTCTGCCGCCGGGCACTGGCCAACTTTTGACGCTTGACAGGTGAGGGACTGTCCGTGCTGTGGCTCCATGCCACACTGGCTGCCCTGGTGGCTGGTACACTCCAGATTCCAGTGACTACAGGCACCGCTGGTCCCGGAGGTGTTGTGGCTGAGGTGCTAGGTTGGGACCTGGAGAGTTGGGCCCTAGGAGACGGACGGGGTGGGGGAGGTGAGGGAACGAGGTCAAGGTTAGACAGGAAAGGTTTCTTGGGAACACTGGGACAGGTAGCTGGAAGGGGGTTTGGGAGTGGAGGAAGAGGTTGTGGTTGTAGGAGGTGTTTGTTTGGTGACTTTGGGTGAAGGTGCATGCGCTGGAGGCTGTTGTGAGGTGGATGGCTGTTGGGTGGGTGTGTGCCTGCGATTGTGTATCTTGGGAGGTGGCGTCACAGACACACTAGGAGAGGACACAGGGGACGTGTGAATGGCAGTGGGGGTGGTGACTGCACATGAGCGGGGTGTGGTGGTGTGTGTGCTGGTGATGGACGTAGTGGCTGTAGATGTAGTGCATGCAGGTGTGAGTGTAGATGAGACTGGGAGAGAGGAGGGAGACGAGGAGGAGGGGACACAGTGGAGGCAGTGGATGTTGGTGTGTCTGCATGTGTGTGATGCTTGCATGAGTGCCTGTGGGATGTGTGGTGCTTATGTTTGCCTGAGCTTCCCTTGTGTGTTGACGTGTGTGCATGCTGGTCTGAAGGTGTGCTTGGGATAGGCTGAGGTAGAGGGGATTGGGTCTGGGTGGAGGAAGTTGGAGGGGGAGGATATAGACAGGGACGATGGCTGCCATCAGTGCTGAGGCCAGAGTCTGAAAAGCTCGCTGAAGGGCCGCCTGACCAGAATGAATGCCTCCAGTAATGCATTTGTTTGTTGCAACTGCCTTTCTACACCCTGGATGGCATTCAAAATGGTAGACTGCCCAACAGTGAGGGACCTGAGGAGGTCAATGGCCTCCTCACTGAGGGCAGCAGGGGTGACTGGGGCAGGGCCTGAGGTGCCTGGGGCGAAGGTGATGCCCACCCTCCTGGGTGAGCGGGCATAGGGCAAAGGCTGAGGGGCTGCTGAGAGGGCGGTGCTGGTAGGGGGGTGGCCGCTGTACCTTTAGATGCGGGGGATCAGATGTTGCCGCCACCACAAGGTAGCTCCCATCAGAGGATGAGTCTGTATCACTGGTGTCAGCTCCTGTCCCCGCCGTGGAGCTCCCCTCGCCCTCCACCCCACTGGTGAACTCCGAGTCCGTTGTGTCACCCTCCAGGGCCATGTGGGATGCAGCTCCCTCCTGCTCCGGTGCCACTGCTCCTCCGCCTGATGATGCTAATGCACACAAGAACAGGGAGACCACAAAAAGGGGGGATGACAGAAGAAAGACATGTTGAGTCCATGCATTACCGCAACCGTTGGTGGACACAACAAACACAGAAGCACCCTGCACTAGGCCGCGCACTTGACCTCCTCTGTTCAATCCCTGGGACATGGCCTACAAGGCTATGGCCGACATCTGCACACATGGACGACAGAGGAGCCTGACTAGGTGTACTTGGCACTGTACACAGGTGGGGTGCCACAGGGTCTGCCAGAACAAGGGGACCTAACTAGCACACTCGCCCTGGCCTAGGGAATCCCACAGCCCACAGCCCACCTCCCCCACCCTGACACCTCCACTCAGCAGAATGAGAGTGTACTCACCCCCTTATGGCTGCTGTGATGCCCTCAAGTGCCCATCCAACTCCGGGTACGCCACCGCCAGGATCCTGAACATCAGGGGGGTCATGATGCGACGGGCACCCCTCCCACGTTGAGAGGCCATCCCCAGCTGGGCCTCCGCCGTCTTCTTGCTCCAGCGGCGAATGTCCTCCCATCTCTTTCGGCAGTGGGTGCTCCGTCTGTGGTAGACCCCCAGGGTCCGGATGTCCTTGGTGATGGCACGCCAAATATCCTTTTTCTGGTGGGCGCTGACCTACATGAATTGTACAGGGGGAAAAGAAAGTTATTACCATCTGCACCGTCAAAGTCATTGGCCCCCATCCTTACTCTTGCCATGTGGCACATGCACTCACTGTCGTTTCATGCACGCCTCAATCTCCCCCCCATCTTTCATCCACACAGGCAAAGCCCACACAGCATGCTCCCAGTGTACTTACCTGTTTGTCTGGAGGACCATAGAGTAGCGTGTACTGGGGGTGGACACAGCAGCACTTCCAGTGTAGGTCCTCTCCTGTCGAAGATCAGGTATCGAGTGATTGAACAGATAGAAAATGGCGGCCACGTCCACGGCGGTGCGTACCGTCACCACCTCCGTATATCGTCATTGGCTCCTGGGACGCATAGGGTCCAATGTTACCCAATGCAGAATTGCGCCACGGTCTTCGACCGCCTACCACGACGGTGTACAACGCCAGCGCAGTTACCTCACATCCCATTGTCCCACTTTAGAGGTCAGGCAGCCGCCATTTCAGGGACCCACATGGCTTAATTTTTAACTGCGTCACACACATTTAGGCCTTACCTCAACACTCATACAGGCCAAATTTCAGATTATGATTTGTGTTCTGTGTAAGCTGTGTGTACATACCTCAGAGTTGGTTGACTCTGTGCTCGCTGTTGTCCTTCATAGGCACCATCCGCTGGGACATGTGAGGAGATGGCGGCATCCTCCAGTGTACAGACCGCTGGTGGACCTGTCGACAATGGAGGAAAGACATGTGATCATCACCTACAGGCTTGATCGTGCCACAATCCTGGAACTGTGTGCCCAGCTGGATCCAGACCTGATGTCAGCTATCCGCCATCCCTCAGGAATTCCCCCCTCAAGTACAGGTGCTGTCAGTACTCCATTTCCTTGCAAGTGGGTCATTTCAAACAACAGTGGCCATAGCATCAGGGATGTCACAGCCTATGTTTTCCAATGTGTTGTCCAGAGTGTTGTCTGCCCTGCTGAAACACATGCGGAGCTACATCGTTTTACCTCAGGTGGAGGATTTGCCTACAGTAAAAGGTGACTTCTATGCCCTGGTACATATCCCCAACATCATAGGTGCCATTGATAAGACACATGTGGCTTTGGTACCCCGCCGCAGGAGTGAACAGGTGTACAGAAAACAGAAGAGATATCATTCCATGAATGTACAGATGGTGTGTTTGGCAGACCAGTACATCTCCCATGTTAATGCCAAATTCCCTGGCTCAGTGCATGACGCTTACATTCTGCAGAATAGCAGCATCCCTTATGTGATGGGTCAACTCCAGAGGCACCGTGTGTGGCTATTAGGTGAGCACCTGGAAGCAAGTCAGTGGGAATGGTTGTCTGGGTCTGGGGATATCCCTACAGTTTAGTGTGTGTCTAACAGTTGTCCCTTGCCATTTGAAGGTGACTCTGGTTACCCCAACCTGTCATGGCTACTGGCGCTAGTGAGAAATCCCAGGACAAGGGCAGAGGAACGCTACAATGAAGCCCATGGGCGAACTTGGCGGATTATAGAGCGGACCTTCGGCCTCCTGAAGGCCAGGTTCAGGTGCCTCCATATGACAGGTGGATCCCTATTCTACTCACCAAAGAAGGTGTGCCAGATCATCGTGGCCTGCTGTATGCTTCACAACTTAGCTTTGCAGTTGGACAGGGTGACAAAGTGGGACAGTGGGTTGACAATCAGGGTGGTCTCATTTCTTGGCGGGGGTCTTGGCATTGTTCTCTGTCTTTGTCTTGGATCTCAGGGACCGTTTGCGGGGTGGTTCTCCCTCTGCAGGGGGTGGGGTGCTGGTGTGGTGGTCCTGTGGCGGTGCCTCCTGTCCACTAGCGCCGGCGGAGGTGGTGGACAGTTCATCGTCAAGGCTAGTGTCAGGGGCCCCTTGTTGTGCCACAGTGTCCCTCCTGGTATTGAGGACTTCCTTCAGAACCCCTACGATGGTGCCCAGGGTGGAATTGATGGATCTGAGTTCCTCATTGAAGCCCAAACACTGTTCCTCCTGCAGCCGCTGGGTCTCCTGAAACTTGGCCAGTACCGTTGCCATCGTCTCCTGGGAATGGTGGTATGCTCCCATGATGTTAGGGAGGGCCTCGTGGAGAGTGGGTTCCCTTGGCCTGTCCTCCCCCTGTCACACAGCAGCCCTCCCAGTTCCCCCGTGTTCCAGGGCCTCTGTCCCCTGGACCATGTGCCCACTACCACTGCCCCCAGGTCCCTGTTGTTGTTGGGGTGGTGGGTTAGCCTGGGTTCCCTGTAGTGGTGGACACACTGCTGCTTGACGTGTCCTGGGGACAGAGGTATGGGCCCGCTGGGTGGGTGCTGTGCTGGTGTTTCCAGAGGGGGAAAGGTCTGTGGTGGCCTGTGACTGTGTGAGGGGGACCAACTGTCCAGAGGTCCCCGATGGGCCGGGATGGTCATCCAGATCCAGTTGGACAGAGGTGCTGTCATCACTGTGGGCCTCTTCTGTTGGTGGTGTGGACATGTGTGGACCCTCCAGTTTGGTGATGTTGGGTAGAGGTCCTGCAGGGGTATAAAAGGATGTTTGTTACATCTGTGTGTGCCATGGTGTGCAATGGGTGGGTGACCGGGTACCCCAGTGCTTGCATTCCTGTATGGGTCCTTGTGTGATGGTGGTTTAGGGGGGTGTATGGGTATGTGCAGTGGCCATGCTTTGATACGGGTGTCCATGCTTTGTTGTTGCATGCAGGGCTTGGTGTTAGGATGTGTGGTTTGTGATAGTGGGACATTTGTGAGGAGTTGGAGTATGTGATAACATGCAAGTAGGGTGGGGGATGAAGTAGTTAAAGCTTTGACTTACCAGAGTCCATTCCTCCATCTACTCCTGCGAGGGACTCAGGATGCAGAATGACCAAGACCTGCTCCTCCCATGTTGTTAGTTGTGGGGGAGGAGGCGGGGGTCCGCCGCCAGTCCGCTGAGCCGCAAGGTGGTGTCTTGAGACCACGGAACGCACCTTCCCCCGTAGGTCATTCCACCTCTTCCTGATGTCATCCCTATTTCTTGAGTGCTGTCCCACTGCGTTGACCCTGTCCACTATTCTTCGCCATAGCTCCATCTTCCTAGCTATGGAGGTGTGCTGCACCTGTGATCCGCATAGCTGTGGCTCTACCCGGACGATTTCCTCCACCGTGACCCTGAGCTCCTCCTCAGAGAACCTGGGGTGTCTTTGCCGTGCCATGGGGTGGTGTGGGTGATGTGTGGGGTGGTGTGTGTAGTGATAAGTGGGGTGATATGTAGTGGTGTGTTGTGTGAGGTGCGTGGAAGTAATGTGGGTGATGGTATTGTGTGCCTGTGGATGCTTGGTAGTTGTTCGTAGTGTCTCTCTCTGGCCTTCTCTCGGTAATTTTGTCGTGGGGTTTGTGGGTGATGTGGGTGTGTGTTTTTTCTTGTACTGGGTGTGTGGGAGTGGTGTGTATATGTGTATCAGGTGTGTGTATTTCGAATTGTCCAATGTGGTTGTGTTTTGTAAATGTGTGTGTATTTTGAGCGCGGCGGTGTGTACTGCCAATGGAATACCGCAGTTGAAAGACAGCCGCGTGGATTCGTGGGTCGTGATAGTGTTGGGATGGGTTGGTTGTAATAGTGGTTCATATGTGAGGAGTTGGAGTGATGGGGTGAGGGCGAGGGTGGGGGCATATGATAGCATGCAGGTAGGGTGGGGGATGTAATAGTTAAGATTTGACTTACCAGAGTCCATTCCTCCAGCTACTCCTGCGAGGCCCTCAGGATGCAGTATAGCCAAGACCTGCTCCTCCCATGTTGTTAGTTGTGGGGGGGAAGTTGGGGGTCCGCCGCCAGTCCTCTGTGCTACAATGTGGTGTCTTGAGACCACGAGACGTACCTACCATCGTAGGTCGTTCCACCTCTTCCTGATGTCATCCCGTGTTCTTGGGTGCTGTCCCACTGCGTTGACCCTGTCCATGATTCTGCGCCATCGCTCCATCTTCCTAGCTGTGGTGGTGTGCTGCACCTGTGATCCCGAATAGCTGTGGCTCTACCCAGATGATTTCCTCCACCTTGACCCTGAGCTCCTCCTCAGAGAACCTGGGGTGTCTTTGCGGTGCCATGGGGTGGTGTGTGTTGTGATGTGTGGGGTGATGTTTATGGGTGTGTGGTGTTTTGTGCATGGATGTTGTGTGAGTGATGGTGTTGAGTGCCTGTGTTTGCTAGTTTGTAGATGGTGGTGTCTCTCTCTGGCCTTCAGTCACAATTGTGGTCGTAAGGGTTTGTGGGTGATGTGGGTGTGTGTTTTATATTGTATTGGATGTGTGGGAGTGGTGTGTATATGTGTATCAGGTGTGTGTATTTCGAATTGTCCAATGTGGTTGTGTTTTGTAAATGTGTGTGTATTTTGAGCGCAGCGGTTTGTACCGCCAATGGAATACTGCGGTTGAAAGACCGCCGCGTGGATTCGTGTATCATGATAGTGTGGGCGTATTTCTGTTATCGTGACGGTGGAGGTTTTGTTTTCGCGAGTTTATCACTGACCTCTGGTGTGGCGGACTTCTGTGTGTGTCTGAATTTTGGCGGATTCCGAGCAATGGGTCACAATGACCATGGCGGAATTCCGCTGCCTCAGCGGTGTGTTGGCGGTCTTCTGCATGCGGTAAGCGGCTTTTACCGCCAATGTTGTAATGACCCCCTATATTTGATAGTGAATAAATCCTGTTGGACAGAGTATTCATGCCGTTGTCGACAACCGCTTAAGCCTTGTCTACATTTTCCTTACCCAATTACATTAAACGTGCAGCAGCCTCAATCTGTGAAAGTGTCCAGATTTCATTGTACATAGCATATAGGAACCTTTTCCAATGCTGTTTTCTAGGACGCAGCAGAAAATCCTGCAAGTCTACATCTTCAGAAAGAGTGTTCAGATGTTTCTTAACTGCGTTTAACGTGTTGGTATGCACCCATTGTTGGCACAGTTTACCCACACTGCATGTCGTAATTATACCCGTAAGTTGACCCTATATAAAGTGAGGGTCTGACCTGTTAATTGAAAAAATCCCTGAAGAGTTCAAAAAACGCGCTTGACACTCATTAGTGTCAGTGGGCCATATTAACCACCCACCAGAACTGGAAAGTGAAGAATTATAGATACCAGCCTTAACCATTGCATCTAGCCTTTCCTTGGTGATATTAAGGAAGTATTGCCAATCTCTAAACCTTGCCAGAGTGGGGATACTGGCCGTGTTCATCTCTTTAATTTTTGCTAACCCCAGACATGACGTTTGCTGAAATTGTGTCATTTAAAAAAATCTTTTCCACAGGAATCAGGCATGCTCAAAATAAAGCCTCCCTACACTGTATCTGCCAATCTTGTGTTCCCATACACTTTGTAAGTCGTAACCTTCAACTGCGAGCCGGGAAACAAAGGGATCTGAGTAAATCAGTTTAGTGTCAGTTAGCAAAATGTTCCTAATCTGTGCTGGAGGTATTTTAAAATAATATGACTCTGCTTTTTTTGTGTCATGCCCAGAAAAATGTATAAATTAATCACTATAGTATTTTGGGCTCCCCACCAGTGGTGTACAACAGTGTTCCCACTGTGTGTAGTTTAGTACGGGCCTGTATCTAGTGGCACGGTGTAGGTAGTAATGTCCCCAATTGTTACAGCAGAACATTTCCCCATAATTCATTGTGTGTTCATATACATCATCACTTTCAAATGCGGAATAGTCCTTCATTTCAGGTAGCATGGAATCAACTGTTTGGACATCCCAATCATCAGGGACAACATCAGGTGTAATTACATCTGTCATAGATATTTTGAACACGTATGGTATTTGAATAATCTCTATAGGCCCGTATATATCAAAGGGAACTTGTCCCCCACAATCCCATCAGAAATCGGTATTGCTGTAACATTTACAAGGGACAAGTCTCTTCAGACCTTATGTGAGGAATCATATGGAGTTAAAACTTCATCAACATGCTCGACAGAGGAGCGGTCAGGAATATAGTGCCCATTTATGAACAAAAAGAAAACAGTCTCAAATCCAACCCATAAAAAAAATGCTGAAAATGTCAGATAGAACCATCAGTAGTTCCACAGGTATATAAAATAGTTTCTTTAAAGCCATCGATACAGCTTACTTCTTGTCATTCACAGTAGTGGATGAGTCTGAAGAAAAATCATCAATGTCAATGAAATAGCCGGAGGCAGTCTCTGCAAACATGGGAGCTGGTGCATTATCTGTACTTTGGTCCACTTCACGTGGAAGCTCTTGGTAGACAGTGTCAACAGTCTGTGAGGTGTTTGTGTAAAAAACAGCCAAATCTTGGACAGGAGTGGTCATCGAAGGGGTGACTGGAACTAGCAAAAGTTAATTTTCCGCCTTCCCCATGGTCGAGGTGTATTGGACATTGTTACATAGTCCGTAGTAGTGTTGTCCATCCTACTATGTAGATGTATGTCCTGTTGGGTAGTGAGAGTGGATCGGGAACCACCCAAGGGACCTCTTGGTCTACTGTGAAGGATAGGCCACATGGTGTAGTTTGATGTCATCAATGGGGATAAATATGTTCGTTCGGGAACCAGGCAGTGGTGGTGAGATGACAGTCCTGGTACCTTGAATTCCCAAGACCGGCACAGGTGCTCTGTATGATGGACCGAATTCCTTCTTCACAGCGATCTTCTCACAAACCAGATCCCCAACTTTAGGAATCTAGCCAGTCGAAGTTTTTGCTAAATCCCTTATCCCTAAGGTGGCAGCACTAGTAGATGATTTATCATCATGAAATTGCTGAACCTCCTGTAAGACATTCATTTATGTCAAATGGTGTTTCTGCTGCCACCATACCAGAGGCATCAAGATCTGGCACATACATGGGTATCCCAAAGAGAACCTCATAAGGAGTGCGTCCCCCCAAGGACCGTTTTAGCAGATTATTCAGTGCTCTCTGGACCCCATATAGGTGATGTAACCAACTGCGGCCTGAACCTAATACTCGAGCTGTTAAGGACTGCTTTAGATCACGATTCCGCCTCTCCATGACTGAATTTCCCTCTAGATGGTATGGTGAGGAGTACTGGAGTTCAACAACCATCGACCCCATGGTGTCCCTGAATGCCTTTGAGGCAAATGCAGGGCCCTGGTCCGAATGGAATGCTGCAACCATATATGTACCTAAAAAGAACAGCGAGTCTTTTATAACAGTCTGAGCGGCAACCGACCACTGTGGTGATACCCACAGGAATCTAGAACAAGAATCTACAACAACTAGGATATATTTGTATGCACCATCAGGCTGTAAGGGACCACAACGGTCCTGGTACACACAATGTAGTGGGCTGTTGGACACTAAGAGGGATGTCTGCGGTGGGCGTTCGATATTAGAGCCCTTTATCTGCTGGCAAATGTCACAGCAAATGATATATTTCTTTGTTTGTCTGCATAGACCAGGCCACCAGAAGCGTTTCTGTAAGAGTGTTATCGTGGCCGATATACCAGCATGTGCAGAAGAGACACCCTCATGTGCTGCTTTTACTAGATCTAATCTCTGGTCTTCGTTGGCGATCACTTGATCTCCAACCCCAGGAATTGTTGCGTAGACAACATTCTGTGCACTGATATGGTAAGTATAGTTTGTAGGGTATCCCTTAGGAAGGGGCTTTCTTGCAGCCGAAGCTTTCACAGCAGTCAGTATTTCATTATCCAATCTCATTTGTGAACGAGTCACTGCAGCCACAGAAGCCGTAGCTACTGCTGCTGTGGCTGCTTCATCAGCCAATGTATTTCCAGTAACGTGTACTCCTACACGTTGGTCGCCCAATGTATGTACTACGATTAAGGTGAGCGCGTGCTGTCTATTTTACTCTTAGATATTCAACCTTTTTAAATACATCTTTTTTAATATGGAGTGTTAATTTTTAGTGTACAGAATTTTTTAACATGGTAAAGTAGATTTGTATCCTTACCTCGTTTTGCCTGTTGTTTTCTGCTGCTACAGGCACCTTCTAATTTTTCACATCAGCGATTCGCGCAGTGGTTGTGGGGGGCTGTTTTTCTCGATTTTTAACTTAATTTTTAGCCGGGGGTCCACTGTGGTTGGTGAACCTTGCAGGAAGTTTGGGCCTGTTAGAGCCCACTTCCTGTCTACCGGCAGGGCCGCTTCCTGTTGGGTAGCAGTCTAGTTGTTTTCCTGGGGGGATTTAATGGGAGCAGCAACACCGCCGCGCCGATTAAGGTGAACACGTGATGTCTATTTTACTCTTAGATATTTAACCTTTTTAAATACATCTTTTTTAATATGGACTGTTAATTTTTAGCGTACAGAATTTTTTAACACGGTAAAGTAGAGTTGTATCCTTACCTCGTTTTGCCCATTGTTTTCTGCTTCTACAGGCACCTTCTAATTTTTCACATCAGCGCTTTGCGCAGTGGTTGTGGGGGGCTGTTTCACTTGATTTTTTACTTAATTTTTAGCCGGGGGTCCACCGTGGTTGGTGAACCTTGCAGGAAGTTTGGGCCTGTTAGAGCCCACTTCCTGTCTACCGGCAGGGCCGCTTCCTGTTGGGTAGCGGTCTAGTTGTTTTACTGGGGGGATTTAATGGGAGCAGCAACACCACTGCGCCGATTAAGGTGAGCTTGTGCTGTCTATTTTACTCTTTATATTAAACCTTTTTAAATACATCTTTTTTAATATGGAGTGTTAATTTTTAGCGTACAGAATTTTTAACATGGTAAAGTAGAGTTGTATCCTTACCTCGTGTTGCCTGTTGTTTTCTGCTGCTACAGGCACCTTCAAATTTTTCACATCAGTGCTTCACGCAGTGGTTGTGGGGGGATGTTTCACTCGCTTTTTAACTTAATTTTTAGCCGGGGGTCAACCTTGGTTGGTGAACCTTGCAGGAAGTTTGGGTCTGTTAGAGCCCACTTCCTGTCTACCAGCAGGGCCGCTTCCTGTTGGGTAGCGGTCTAGTTGTTTTACTGGGGGGATTTAATGGGAGCAGCAATACGGCAGCGCAGCGGACAAGCCGCTGGCGCGCCTGTGCCCGTCCACGCCAGGACGGGCCAGAGGGCCAGGAACCCTACATCCTTGCCCAAAGAAGGTCTGCTCGCTTATCCAGACATTTGCAGTTTGGCAGGTAGTCCCTGCCCTCACGCGTTCATGCCGTGCTCTGCCCCCTGGAAATGTGCACGCTGTGCATGGTCCCCGGCGAGGCCCCGAACAGTGGAGGAGCACAGAGGTTTGAGAGCAGTTGGAAGTAAGTTGGACTATGCCAAAGGTAGTCCTATAGGGAGGTTTAGAGATGTGGGGTCTTTTGCTCTCATCAATGCCAGATCCCTCCCCAAGCACAAATTCGAAATCGGAGAACTTATTTCCTCCTTTAATATTGACTGCCTTTTCATAATGGAAACTTGGGCTAGACCTGACTCGGACCCTGATTTTATTGAGACTTCTCCCGCAGGATATTCCTATCATAGGTCAGACAGGACAAAGGGCAGAGGAGGGGTGCTGGCCATAATCTGTAGATCGGACCTCACCTGCACCTGGACGGTTAAGAGTACTACTTCAGATGTCTGTGAAACGATGGTTTTTAAACTTCTTTACCGTAATTTCGTAATTTCCAAAGGCCTCTTAATTTACCGTCCCCCCGGTCCCCTCCCTAAGTTCCTTTTGGAATGCACCGATTTGCTGGAACCTCTTGCTATGGCCCCGAAAGCAATCATATTAGGAGATTTCAACATTCATTTTGATGACAGGGGTAACTCGTTGGTCACCGAATTTCTCAGTCTCATGGCCTCTTTAGATTGGGTTCTAAAGGAAGGTCCGGCTACTCATACAGCTGGTCATACCCTCAACTGGATTTTTACTCGTCCTGAGGAAGATTTAAAGCTTATTACTGCCCCGGTAAATTGGACGGACCATTCACTTTTGACCTTTAAGTTTACTGAGAAACAATCTCCTCCTATACACATACCCCCAAATAGACCATTGAGACAATGGAAAACCTTTAAGGCCAAATTCCTGGAAACAGCATTAAAACTCAGCTGGAAGGATCCTAAACTGTCTGTTTTACCGTCATTGGCTGGCTTTAATCAGGGAATCACTCTGGCAATTGACTCACTAGCCCCTCTGAAGGCTTATGCATCACGTATAGGCAAAAAACCCAGCCAACCTTGGTTTTCCCAGGACCTTAAAATACTTCAGAGGAAATACAGACAGCAGGAGCACCGCTGGAGACTCAACTCTGGAGCCAGCGAGAAATTTCATTTAAAATTAACCTTAAATAACTGTAGGGAGGCTTGTTTCAGAGCTAAAGCAGACTACTTCACGCTAAAAATTAGGAAAGCTTCTAACTCTCCTAGAGAGTTATTTAGAGTGATTAATGCCCTGACCACCCCCCCGTACGTCTAAGCTGGAGAACTCTCAAGATCTCTGCAATGAAATAGCAAAGTTCTCTGAAAGTAAAATTTTAAACATTTACTCTAGCTTTATTTCAGACAAGTCTCAGGGGCACTCCCCTATCACCGACATGTCGGCATTGCTTGCTTCCACCTCACCTAGCGCTACGCTTGATAATGGTAGCTTACTTTCTAAATTTAACACGCCATACCAAGACACAATTTGCAAGCTGCTTCAGGAATGTAAATCTGGTTCTCCGCTAGATCCCTGCCATCCGGCTATTTTGCAATTGGTTCCGGAGTTGGTGGCAACTGCGCTGGTCCCCATATTTCAGGAGGTCCTCACTTCCAGTATTTACCCTTCTGCCTGGAAAGAAACTATCATTATTCCCCTAGAGAAGAAGGAAACGGGGAAACACGATGATTTGACCAATCTTCGCCCCAAAGCCCTTTTCTGGCTAAAATGTTTGAAAAATATGTTAACAGAGAATTGTTCAGCTTTTTGTCGGACTCAGAAGGGCTCGATCTCTCTCAACATGGATTCCGTAAATTTCATAGTACGGAATCCGCCCTCATCTCCTCTTCAGACACTATCCGTAGGCTGGTTGATGAGGGTCAGGGGGTCTTTTTGGTCCTGTTGGACCTATCTGCAGCATTTGACACCATTGCTCCCCACATTTTGCTTGAACGCCTACATCAGGTAGGCATTAGGGATCAAGCCCTGAAGCTTATTGAATCCTTCCTCTCTAACAGGTGGTCCACGGTAAGCTGTGGAGATTTTAGATTCCCTGCTTACCTTTAGCCCTGCGTGGTCCCACTGGGCTCGACGCTTAGCCCCACTTTATTTAACATCTATGTGGCTCCCCTGGCAGCACTAATACGCTCTTTTGGCTTCATCCCTACCTCATACGCGGATGATACGCAACTCATCATCTCAATAAATAAAGACGCGGAGGTAGTTGCTGCCCGTTTTAACGCTTGTATGTTGGCGGTTAGCAGCTGGATGAAGACTAATTGGCTAAAACTGAAATGAGATAAGACTGAGGATCTTTGCTTTGGGATATGTAGGGCACAATGGTCCTCTAACTGGTGGCCTAAAGAGTGTGGCACCCTGCCTCTACCTGGTTCCACGTCTAGGAATCTACGATTTCTCTTTGATGATCATCTATCTTTTCAATCTCAGGTTAACCAGACCATAAAATCCTGTTTGTGGATTCTGAGGAAATTGAAGAAAATTGTCCCTTATCTTTCAAAAGAATGGAGAATTGTGGCCACTCTGGCCCTTGTCCTGTCCAGATTGGACTATGGCTATTATCTCTTGCTCAATTTGGATAAAGGATCTCTAAAAAAACTGCAGCTAATGCAGAACACAGCGGCCAGACTAATATTGAATTTGCCACAATCAGCCTCTGCTACGGAGAGCCTTAGGAATCTGCATTGGCTTCCTATAGCCCAGCAGATCTCTTTTAAGGCACTCTGTATTGTACATAAAGCCACACACGGGATCGGTTCCAAGTACTTGCCGAACAATTTACAGTGGCACTGACCCACACGCCTGCTGCGCTCTGCCAGCACCTTTCAAATTCTAGTCCCCCGTACCAAGAAAGTGAAATGGGGGGACAAAGCTTTTACTATTGCCGCGGCCAGGATCTGGAACTCTCTTCCGCTCAAACTCAGGAAAGAGCACAATTATCTTGTCTTCAGGAAACGGATTAAGACCTGGCTCTTTCCTCGATAGCCGGTTCTCTTCTCTCTCTTTATAGATAGTACTCTGCCTTACCTTAGTTAGCGCTTCGATGCCCTCGGGCCAGAATGCGCTCTATAAATACTCCATACATACATACATACATACATACATACATAGACACACGGTAGCTTATCCTTAAGATCAGCCACCCTCCCCAACAATATTTTGTGTTTAATAGTGTTCCCTTTAAAATCTCTAAACCCGTTCAGCTTCCAATGATTGAGATAATCATTGTATGACTGAACGCAGTAGTATGAGTCACAGACTATTAAAGTCAGGCTTCCTGGCTCAGTATCAGAGCGCTAGTATAAGAGCTTTAAGTTCAGCCAACTGGGCTGTGCAGTCCCCTAAGGTCTGTGTGTAGGTATTGTGAGGGTGGAAGATTCAATCTTCCATCACTCCGCTCACGGCTGTGCAAGCTGCTGAGTATTGATGTTTAGTACCTACAGCCGGTTGTGCTGAACCATCAGTGTATATGACAGTATGGTATCTGTCTAGTGGCAAGATATTTAGAGGTGTCTGAAGTTTTGGATCAAAAATGTAATCAACATCAGTGGCGGTCAGAGAGGTTGCCCATTGAATCCAACGTGGATGTACTGGTTTAGCGTTAGGAACGTTTGCTTTGGTGACAGCCTCTAAGGCCGGCACCGGGGAGACAACAATAATACGTTTCCCCTGGGCAAGTGGCCTCTCTTTAATGACGGCCATCTGAACTGCAGCTAGAATCTTTTCTGTAGGTGCAAAATGTTGTTCTGCATTAGAATATAAATGTGATTGATATGTTATGGGTACTGTGTCACCCTCGTTGAAGGGGACATAAGTAAATCCAATGGCACCAGCAATTATTCTGATGACCAAATTTGTTTTATTATCACATATGTGTAAATGTTTAGCTTCTAGCATGTCCTGTTGCATTTCCCTAAGGATGCGTGTGTGTTCAACTGTCCAGTGTCTGCTAGAAAAATTAGGCTGGACCAAGTCATAAAGTGGCTTGATATGTTGTGCATAATCTGGAATGTATGTTCTGCCAAAATTAAAGAAACCCAGTAGCGACTGCAGTTTCTTAAGTGTTTTAGGAGGGTGCAGTTGAGCTCATTTCTCTAGAAAGTGCGGGGCCAGGCTCTTCCCCTCATTTGATAGCTCATATCCCAGGAACAATACACTGAGAAAGGCAATCTTACTTTTTTTAAAGTTGAATTTGTAACTGTGGTCTGCAAATCCCAAAATAATCTGATCAATGCTTACAAGATGAATGTCGAGGTCATCTGTGAGATATATGTCATCCACATGGGATAACGCCTCAGAAATGTTACATGGGCTGAAAATAGCCCTGGGTTGTTCTTATAGCCTTGAGGTGAATGACAAAAGCGTTTCTGAGAGCCAAATGAGAATGCTCTCAGGTCCCGACTTTCATGTGCTAAATCCCGGGAGAAAAAAACATTAGAAATGTCTAATGTTGTTTTATATTTTTTAAGCACTATATTGTTTATTAGTGCCGTGCTATGTGAGTTTTGTATAGCATATGTATGTTTATGACTATTTAGGTGTCTATAATCAATGACTATTCTGTATGAATGGTCCAGCTTTGCAACGGGAAATAACAGTTTATTCATTGTAGATGTGCAGGGCTCAATTACTCCCTGGCACTCAAGCTGGGTGAGGATCTTCCTCACCCGAGCTTTCGCTTCATGTTTAACAGGATATTGTGGTTGCGGTTGGAGTGTGGACCTAACGGGAATAACATGGCAAGGAGACTCCTTATCCCAACCTACATGATTGTGATATAATGCAGGTGCCTGCGCTAAAGCCTATTCAGCAGGATAGGCTTCTTTTTCTGCTTCCATAACAAGATCGGAGAATGAAGGCAAAATTACATCTTCCGCATGCGGGAGCTTACGGACGTACTCAAGTGGCCAGTCTCTTTCGGCCAATAGGATATCACTAGAAAGTTCATCCCAAAATATCACACTAATGGTGTGCTCCACATCTCCCTCTATCTGAATTTTTAAGTAAAAAACCCTGTCGGGTGGGAGAATGTGGCCGTTTGCAGCTTCGACTGCGATGGAATTGCTAGTTGTTGTCCCATCCAGATGATCTTTCACACTCTGGTGACATATTGTGACCTCTGCTGCGCTATCTAACAGAGTCACTGCCTACATCTTGTTGCTCAAAAGTGTTCTCAAGTATACTGGCATTTTTAGCTGTCAGTGCTGCCACCTTTTTCTTTTTAAACTGTGGCTTTTGTTGAGGAGTCTTTTCTTCTTTTTTAATAGTAGACTGTGGCGAGTCTTTCTTTTGTTTCACGTATTCAGGACGTCGAACAGGATGGCTCCCTCTCTCACTACGTCTGTCCAATGCGTCCTGAAAGGAACGAGAGGGAAGTGAATCAGTGTATCTGTCTGGAGTTTTAATGTTCTCTCTATTTATGAGATTGTATCTTCTTTCCGAGTTCTCCGGGTGTGGAGAATCAGCTCTCTTATTTCTTCTATCTTTAAAATCTTTTTGTTTGTCCCAGTGATTCTTCGGGCTCTCTTGTGCCTGAGTTGTACCCTCTTTATGGGTGATACCTTGTAACTCCAATTTCTTTGGCTTGGCCCCCAAACTATACCACCCTATACTAGTATAGGTATCGGAAATAATTTTCGGTAGCTGTCTCTCTTGTTCCTGGTGTGGACTGTCTCAGAGACGCTGGCGTAATGCCAGTGCTACTGCTTCCCCTTTAATATTACTGAGTATTATTGAGGAAACCATGTCAAAATTACGCATTAATTTAATCCCCAAATCCAAGGCTGGTGCAGCCCCGTGCTCATTTTGTATTCGTTCTAAAACTTCCGGTAAATTGGCAAGTGTCGGGGTACCATGTGTGGTAGTGTATATAGCAGCGAGGACTGTACCCCATGTGGTACAGTCATCCACAGAGGGAACCATCCCAAAGGGCAAGCACATAGTGAGCAGTCTATGTTTTTCCTGTCGTCCCGTATGGGGAAACACAGCTTCCAGCTTTTCATTAGTTCACTAAATTATAACTGTCACAGTTGGGATAATAATAGTAAGTAAAATGTAAACTATGAACAGGAAAAAATATTACTGTTTCCTGTTTAAGAGGCAGAGTCTGTTTTGACTGGCTGTAGCCAGTGGTGAGACACAAGGGGAACGGGGAAGGGGACATGCAAGGGGAGTTTGAAATGTGTCATCGCCACCCCTCCCCCCAGTACCCACAGTAATGATATGGTGAATTACGTTTATTGCAAATTAGTTTTTTTCCATCGAGTTACAGTATCGAGGTTACTCTGAATAATGTATCAAATTTTACAACTTTCAAAAAGTGCAAAAATATAGTTAAAAGTGTGAAACAGTAGCTGGAGTATTTTCTCTTCGGCCATATTAAAATATTTTAACCACTCTTGGTATTCGATCATTTGTATTAACATGATATGAGTATTAGTCAAAGTAAACCCGTTGTCCCCTTGTATTAGAATTAGTTTACTTTCCATTTATGCTATATTGAATGATGATAAGAATGTGGGGCATTTGTTGCTGACCTTTCTCCATCGTGGATATTTCTTCCATCTTTTATTACATTTCTTCTGCATCCTGCATTTGTAACAGAGAACACATCAAAATCGTTTTTTTTTTAAATACACTTATGTTTATAACACATTCTTGCAGCTAAACGTCCACAGTTCCTGTAGCAAGACAGAAAGACTTAGGGGGTCATCCCGCCGCCCGCCAAGCGGGAACTGCCAGAAGACCGCACCGCGGTCAAAAGACCGCAGCGGTCATTCTGGGTTTCCCGCTGGGCTGGCAGGCGACCGCCAAAAGGCCGCCCGCCAGCCCAGCGGGAAACACCCTTCCACGAGGAAGCCGGCTCCGAATGGAGCCGGCGGAGTGGAAGGGGTGCGACGGGTGCAGTAGCACCCGTTGCAAATTTCAGTGTTTGCTAAGCAGACACTGAAATTCTAAGTGGGGCCCTCTTACGGAGGCCCCTGCAGTGCCCATGCCATTGGCATGGGCACTGCAGGGGCCCCCAGGGGCCCCACGACACCCCATACCGCCATCCTGTTCCTGGCGGCCGAAACAGCCAGGAACAGGATGGCGGTATGGGGGTCGGAATCCCCATGGCGGCACAGCAAGCTGCGCCGCCATGGAGGATTCCCCTGTGCAGCGGAAAGTCGGCGGTACACCGCCGACTTTCCGTTTCTGGCCGCGGCTGTACCGCCGCGGTCAGAATGCCCAAAGGAGCACCGCCAGCCTGTTGGCGGTGCTCCCGCGGACCCCGGCCCTGGCGGTATTTACCGCCAGGGTCGGAATCACCCCCTTAATGATTGAGCTGTTTGAAGTACCATTCCTCTCACTATACATGCAAGTCACGGCCATTTTAGGAGGCATGTTCATGGCATGAAAGTTTATTTGAAGACATTAAAAGCATAGATTTTAAAACTTGCTCTAAAATTATCAGCCATGAGTATGCATGCCTCCCAATTTAGATCATAGTTTACCTAGTTAGAAAAAGAGGTTGTCGTACACCTGGGTACTTGACTGCTTTCTTATTTAGAGCTGCTTTGCTTCGATCAACTGACTGACAGGCGACTTCAGAGATCGGTATGGGTACGCCAACAAATGTTGTGAGAACTTATCCTATAACATCATGAGACTGAATGGGACGATCAATACCATTTTGATGAATAAGGTTTTGCAATATTAAATTATGACATAACTATAAGGTTGTTTACCATCTGTTCCAACGCAATTGGGTATATGCCCTACACACGGTCAATACCTTGTAGGGCACATTTACAAAGAACTGATGCAATGCTCAATCAAAGTTTCTGCACTGCGTTGTTTCAAATGGAGAAGACAGGAATGTGCCACATCTTAGTAAATATGACACAGTCCTACTAAGATATCTACTAAGATATGGCCCTGTTGTTCGCTCTCCCCCGACTGACTAGTGCACTATAGACTGCCTTGTGCCACTCAAACACCCACGCCCCATAGCTCCTTAGTGGTGTCTGGAATCCTATCAATATGTTCCCGACCACTTGTTGCCCGTTCATGCCTCCTCTCTAGCCACACCCCTTAGCATAGCGAGCATTAAGAAAGCTGCTGCAAAACATTTGATCAGAATACAAGCTTGTTTCTGGTTGTGCTACGTTTTGTCGGCCTGCCCCAATTTCTTTCCTTGTACTTTGCACAAGTTTGCATTTTCTGGGGAATAATACCATGTATGCACCTAGAATTTAAGATGCAATGGTCTATTTAGTTCATGGTTTTATTTTTCAAATTTATTTTAACCTGTAAAATAGAAAAGCACGCTCCACCTTAATTATGGTCACGGTGGTTCCATGGAACAATACCTGGAATTAGAATTATACTTTCCGCCCTACTCTTGTAGACCATCAAACTTTATAATAGCACACAACGTTGATGCTAGGGTTCGTCAATACCCTAAAGCTATTACTCTACAGGAGACAAGGGCACAGAGCACAGCATCTGCCCCATGTGATATGTTGTAGATGTCTAAAATAAAATAATGAATTTAAAACGATACCTGTAAGCATGACTGCTTCAAACATCTAAAAACCTGATCTATGAAATAAACAAATAAGACAGAATCATGATACTAACTCTCATGCAGTCAATTATGGACCTGCCTATGACCAGTGTTTTGTAAAACAGAAAATAATCTAATAATCATAATTGGAGTTGAGTAACTGCTAGGTGAAAAATTAAATCTCACTGTGCATTAATCGGAATTATAAATTAAGGCCAAAAGAAATAGGTTAAATAGGACATGTTTGGCTTGCCTATGCCTTTGATTTTGCTAAAAAAAATATTTTACCTGCCAATGGAATCTACTGGGGCAAACTGCTTTGCTTAATTAGACATAAAATCCAAATGGCATGTAATCCGCATCCGATTAATGCCTAATGTGGAGGGTCCTACTTTATTAGGAATTGCGTTCATTAATTGCAGTGTCTAGAGTATTTAAAGTCAGGAAAACCAAATTTAAATTCAATATTCAACACAAGTAAACAAGTATCAGGGTACTGAACTAATTGAGCCAATGACCAACCTCCCAAGATACAGAGGCACAACTAAAGCATCCTTGATGTGGTAAAAGCTCAAATTGGATACTAAATCAAGTACTTCCTTGTAAAAATATGTGACTGGCAGTAGCATGAGTGTATTAATCCATTCATCGCAAATATGTTCCCACGTGCAGTTGCCCATACGTCATCACAAACGTATGCATCCAAAAGCATCCAAAAGCAATCCAAAACAAGCAGTTGGAATGCAATAGGGCTTGCATTTTATTAAGTTAGAGCTATTGGCATTGTACATTTAGAACTGGACTTTTCTTGCCACATAAATTGGTTAACCCTGTCTCATATTTTTGTCTTTTCCTGCCATGTTTTGGTGGTCACTGACAGCTACTGACATTAGAAATCATAAGCCCTTGAGGAGAGACGAGAAGATGACTGTACTACCTTCCGTTGTGTAAACATATGAGCAGGAATTGGCAAATAGGGCTGGAAAAGTCCTGAGTAGTGGCAGGGAGGGGCCATGGAGAGAGAGAGACTTGAGATTCGTTGCGAGGCTAGGCAAGTTACATATCGTTCCTTTTATATTCTACCAGAAAGGGCATATCATGGCTTTTGTGAGCAGTGAGCTAAATGACCAAGTGTTACTTTTGCAAAATAAGATTATTTTAGGACCCAGAGGTAAACAAGGACAGCAGTGGAATAAAGCCAAAACAAATGTCAGCTACATGGGAGTAGGTAGGAGGAACGGGATGCTGCAATAAAAGCCAAGCAGCTCCCAACCTAAAACACCCAATGTGAAAGGGGAGAACCAAAGAAATAATGAAAATAGTCCATCACACCAACAGATAAGGAAACCAAAGTGGAGTAATAAAGTAGTTGATCACTGCTCCGAAACAGAAAAAGGAAGGAGAAAAAGGCAGAACTGGCCACTAGCGAGCAAGAATTTTTTAAGGACACTGCAACCAACAAATGAAATTGCTTTAAGCCATACCAAGTTTAATAAAATTATGCATGATGTAGAATGCTTACTCTCAACCAAAAAAGAGGCCTATGCCATGTGGACAAAACAAAATTAGCTATGCCCAATGAAAGAGGAAAATATATTTCTTGGTTTGCAGCAAAAAGTGCAAAAAGTGCAGCTACATTTGGTTCCTAAAATAAAAAAAGGTTTCAAAATATGTAATGCTGATTTATATTAAGAATATATATATAATCTGCTGTTATTATGAAGTATATACAATTCCATATGTTATTAAAGGAATACTAGGAATTACGGAGGATGTTACAGGGGGGCCTCGAAAGGCGTTATAAAACCACAAATATGTTGAAAACAAACAATCTGCATCATGTAACATAACTAGAAGCCTTATAACATATGCTCCGTACAGAATTACTAGTACATTCATAAACCCCCATCAGAAAATAAACATTCCATTGAATAAGAGAATGCCACTCTATTTCGCCATTGAGTCAATTTCTATTAGTACACACACTCCTATCCTCTATTTAATACCTGTTGTTTTTCACTCATATAAGCCTTTTCACCTAGTTTCTCAAAAATGATCCAGGTAACACCCTATGGATTTTGCTGCAAAGGTTTTACATGTGCAGTTGATGTGTCATTAATTCCCTGGTTAATAACACCTTTTAATATTGTATTTAAGTTCCTATCTAATAATTTATTCTTTTTACCATCATTCTCACACAACTCAAAGGGCAAAAAACAGTTATGGTGAATTTCCTTTGTTACAATCTGCTGAACAGTGCCAAGTTAGTGGATTTGGTGGATTTTGTGAACATACATACATTGCAATCTCCATAAGGGTGATACTTTTTTATTAGATAGGGTTTTGTGTCAATAAGCAAGTGTTTTTTAAATGGAAATCACAATGTACTAACCATGGTACACGCCCTTGACAAAAAGTAGGGCAAAGGAGCACATAGATCAACCTTCTATGCCTTTGGGTTACTTTTGAGTGACAAGCATGAGATTTGGATAGTAAATCGTTTAGCACTCACTTGAATCACTTTTAGTGACAGCCTTAGTACAGAGCCTTGATCAATCTGGTCAAAAAATTATTAGAAGCAGACCATGCAAAAACAAAAATTATGAACGACAGGTAAGAACGTCATTTCAGCTATTTTCAAATTGCAAATTTAACCAAATCACTATTTGAAAGTTACTACAAGCAATTTATGAACAATAGCTGTGGGAGTAAATTGAACTGGTATAATTAATTTCAATATACAAATTAGATGAGATGATGACACAATTGTGACTGTAGCCTCAGCAGGTGATTAAGAGATTACAAACTAAGGCCCTCATTACAACCTTCGCAGTCGGTGATAAAGCGGCATTAATACCGCCAACAGGCTGGCAGTAAATACTGTCAAATTATGACCATGGCAGAAAGAGCCCAGAAAGACAGCCACTTTACCACACCGACTGCCAGGGCAGAATCAACAGGCACCACAGTGGTAGCCATCAACAGCCAGGCAGAAGACAATGTTCCACCCACTATATTATGACAATCCAATCCGCCACCTTTTCCGGGGCAGTACCAATGACATCAAAAGCTTGGCGGAAACACTGCACAGAAGGGAAACTACTCACCATTGGAGACTCAGGGAAGAACCACGCTGCCATGGAGCCTGAACTGCAGATCTTCCCCATGATATTCTACTTCCTGCTCCACCACGAACACCAATGACGGTGAAGACGACCACGGTGAGTACAGCCACCTAGCACACGGGGGGAGAGAGTGACACACACACGCACAACACCCCCACCCCCAAGCCCAACACCATACACACAAGCACATGCAGCAACATAACATATTTACCCCATACCCCTCAGGAATAATGCAAGGACCACAGGAATAGATGAAAGTGAGTGCAATAATATAAATACATCATAAATATGTACATCCAATCTAAAAGTATATACATATGTACAAATCAAGGGACACTGCCCAGTCCTCAATCTGCGTGGGCCACAGGGCCACATTTCAAAGTCCAAGGCCACACTTGAATCCTGCAACAACATGGAGAGAACACTGCCGGGGCATCATTTGGAAAATAGGCAGGCACGTCAAGGGGGTGAAGAACGGGAGGCACCTCAGCCGACAGATGGAACAACACCACTGGTCCTGGAGGGGGCAACATGCCCTGTGCTTGGTCCTGGGGAGCGCAAGGTCACAGTCTCTCAAGTGGGTGACTTGGCCACATGCTCTGGAGGGGCCAACATGCCCTGTGGTTGGTCCTTGGGAGTGCAAGGCCACAGTATCTCAAGTGGGTGTCTTGCCCACTGGCTCTGGATGGGGCAACATTCCCTGAGCTTGGTCCTGGGGAGTGCAAGGCCACAGTCTCTCAAGTGGATGACTTGCCCTGTGATAATCATCCTGGGGAGGAATGGGTGAGTGGCTGTCTTTACAATTGGTTCTGGAGGGGGCATCGTGCCCTGTGATCTTCATCCAGGAGAGGATGCAGTGAGTGGGTGTTTGTACCACTGGTTCTCGAGGGGGCACCGTGCCCTATGATCTTCATCCTGGAGAGGATGGAATGAGTGGGTGTCTTTACCACTGGTTCTGGAGGGAGCATTGTGCCCTGTGATCTTCATCCTGGAGAGGATGGGGTGAGTGGGTGTTTTTACCATTGGTTCTGGAGGGGGCAGCCCCATGATGCAGATTTTGGGGAGTGCAAGGTCACAGTCTCTCAGATGGGTGTCAAACCCACAGGATTTGCAGGAGGCAGGCCGCACAACAGCCCATGGATGCAGGACTACAAACTGTCTGCCGGCGGTGAAGCATGCTGAGTTGTGGTGCTGCTGCTGCTGATGGTGGTGGGAGGAGGCTCCAGCCCATCCCCTGCAGCCTCGGATGGCTGCCCATTGGTGGTGGTGGTGGGGGGGGAGGCTCCTGCCCATCGCCTGCAGCCTCAGATGGCTGCCCACTGGTGATGGTGGTGCTGCTGCTGGTGGTGGTGGGGGGAGGCTCCTGCCCATCCCCTGGATCCTCAGATGGCTGCCCACTGGTGGTGGTGGTGCTGGTGGAGGTGGTGCTGCTGCTGGTGGTGGGGGGAGGCTCCTGCTCATCCCCTGCAGCCTCAGATGGCTGCACCACCATGGTTGGTGTGGGGGCTCCGACTGAATCCCAGCACCAGGCCCCTTGTCCTTTCTGCCTGCTAGTGCAGGTCCCTTGCCCTTCCTGGCAGCAGATGGGGATTGCTCCTTGCCCTTTCTGGCAGCAGCTGAGGATTGCTCCTTGCCCTTCCTGGCATTAGCTGGGGGTGGCACCTTCACATTCCTGGCAGCAGCTGGGGGTGTCACCTTGACCTTCATCGCAGCAGCTGGGGAGGGCTCCTTGCCCTTCTTGGCAGCACTTGGGGCGGGCACCCTTTCCTTGTGGCTGCCCGGTGCCTGGGATCCTTTTCCACCACGAGTTGCTGTGGACACTACTGGGCCCATGGACTGGGTGGCTGAGGTGCTTGCCAGGGTTTTTGCCACCCTGGCCAGACGTGAAGAACAGGGGGTAGGGGTAGGGAAGAGGTCAATGGTGGAGAGGAAAAGCTTCTTGGGGCAGGAAGAGTGAGAAGGTCTGGGAGTGGAGGAAGAGGGAGTGGTTGTAGGAGGTGTCTGCTGTGTTTGGGTGCAGGTGCATGTGCTGTATGCTGTTGTGAGGTAGATGGCTGTTGGGTGTCTGAGTGCTTGCGTTTGTGTACCTCGGGAGGGGATGACAGACAAAAGGGAGAGGACACAGGGGACGTGTGCATGGCTGTTGTGGAGGTGGCAGCCAGTCAGGTGTGTGTTCTGGTAGGTGTGGTGGTTATGATGGTAGTGGATGAGGATGTACTGCTTGCAGCTGTGAGTGTAGACACAAATGGGAGGGAGGTGGAGGAGGAGGAGGAGGGGAAGACAGTGGAAATTGTGGATGTTGGTATGTCTGCATCTGGATGATGATTGTGTGAGTGCCTGCAGGATGATTTGTGGTGCTTGTGTTTGCCTGTGCCACTCTTGTGTGTTTTCTTGTGTGCATGCTTGTCTGACTGTGTGCTTAGGATTGAGGTTGAGGGGAATGGGATTGGGAAGAGGAAGTTTGAGTAGGGAGGGTGGAAACATGGAGAATGGCTGCCATCAGAGAGGAGGCCAGAGCCTGGATTGATCTCTGTTAGGCCGCCTAGCCAGTGTGAATGCCCTCCAGAAATGTTTTAGTGTGTTGCATATGGGCTGCTAGCCCATGCATGGCAATCACAAAGGCTGACTACCCAACAGAGATGGATCTCAGGAGGTCAATAGCCTCCTCACTCAGGGCAGCAGTGCTGACTGGAGCAGGGCCTGAGGTGCTTGGGGCGAAGGAGATGCCTACCCTCCTGGGTGAGCCGGCACGGGAAACTCGTTGAGTGGCTGCTGGAAGTGCGGTGCTGGTACGGGGGATGGCGGCTGTACCTGTAGCTGGGGTGGTCACAGGAGTGTCCACAACCACCAGGGAGCTTCCATCGGAGGAGGTATCCGTGTCTGAACTGTCCCCTCTAAGCTTTGTCGTGGTGCTTCCCTCACCCTCTGTCCCACTGGTGCCCTCAGCGTCGATGGAGTCTGCCTCCTGGGTCCTGTGGGATGCAGCTCCCTCCGTCGTCGGTGCCTCTGCCACTCCACCAGATTATGCTAATGCGCAGGACAGGTTGACAAAATAAAAAGAGGGGGCGAGACAATTGATACACTGGAACAATGGCTGCACCAACACCACCGTTGG
This sequence comes from Pleurodeles waltl, assembly GCF_031143425.1. NCBI lineage: Eukaryota > Metazoa > Chordata > Amphibia > Caudata > Salamandridae > Pleurodeles > Pleurodeles waltl. The sequence continues at coordinate 558,468,407 of NC_090437.1, read as the reverse complement.
CATATATACCACCCTCACACACAGGGAACAGCCCTACGCACTATGCAATGCACTACCAGTAACAATGCTAGTCTCCAGGGCCTGGGGAGGGACATATACCGCCAACTGCAGCATACCAGGGACCCACACAGCCCTGTCCAGTAGTGGATGCCTACTAGCTAGGTTGGAGGAATTTCACATCAGATCCATGCCCAACATGGGACCTACTCGGCAATGTCAGGCCTGGTCTAGGGGCATCCACAGACACACATCCCCACCCCAGATAACACCCCACCAGGAGTAAGTTGTAATGATGGGTACTGTACTCACCAGCTTGTGGATGCTGTTATGCCCTCAAGCACCCATCGAGCCCTGGATAGGCCACCGCCAGTATGCAGGCCATCAGGGGAGTCAGGGTTCGACGGACACCCCTTCCTCGTTGGGAGGCTGTAGGAGGCTGGCCTGGCTTATAGTGGGTACCTGATGGTACTTACACCTTGTGCAGGTCCGGATAACCCTTATTAGTAGATTAGTAGTGTTCTAGCAGCTTAGGCTGATAGAGGTAACTATAGCAGAGCGGCTTAGGTTGAACTAGAAGACATGCATAGCTCCTACTTTTCCACTTATATCATATAGCACTATATTATAAGAATCACAATACTCAGAGTTACTAAAAATAAGGGTACTTTATTTTAGGGGCAATGTGCCAAAAATATCTCAGAGGATATACTACCTTAGGAGGTAAGTAAAATACACAAAATATACACACAAACCAAAATCAGGTAAGTAAACAGTTAGAAATGTAGTGCAAATACTGTAGAATACAATAGGATGCAATAGGCCTATAGGTAACACAAACAATATACTAAGAAAGTGGAATGTGAACCACTTAGGGACCCCAGGCCTAGTGTAGTGTGTAGAGGGTCACTGGGAGTGTAAGAAAACACTAAGAGTGTCCATGATACCCCACCCCAAAACCCTGAAAAGTAGGAATAAAGTGACCCTACTTCCCTAGAAACACACTAAAGTCGTGATAGGAGATTCTGCAAAGACCACAACAGACTGCTAAGCACTGAGGATGGATTCCTGGACCTAAGGAACTGCAAAGGAAGGGGACCAAGTCCAAGAGTCATGAGAGTGTCTGGGGGGGCAGGAGACCACTAAACCCCGGATGAAGGTTCAAAATGGCTGCTTCTGGGTGGAAGAAGCTGAAGATTCTGCAACAACAGAAGATGCCAGGAACTTCTCCTTTGTAAAGAAGATGTTCCATGGTGTGCTGGAGGACAAATAGTTGTTTCCATGGAGAATGACCGCAAACAAGCCTTGCTAGCTGCAAAGGTTGCAGTTAAAGAAAATGGGTGTTGCCTGGGCCCAGGAAGGACCAGGAGGTCGCCCCTTGGAAAAGGAGACAGAGGGGGCTCTCTGCAACACAGATAGCCCATGCAGAAGCAGGCAGCACCCACAGAAGCACTTGAAAATGGGTTCAAGAAAACTGAGCACAACAGTCATCTCAACACTACAAAGGAGGGTCCCACGAAGCCGGTGGTCAACTCAGCAAGTTGAGCAATGCAGGATGGAGTGCAGGGGATATGGGCTGTGTTGTGCATGAAGGATTTCTTGTAAAAGTACACAGAAGCCCTAGTAGCTGCAGTTCATGCAGTACACAGGATTACTGTCTGGCGTGGGGAGGCAAGGACCTACCTCCACCAAATTTGGACAGATGGACAACTGGACCATTGGGGTCACTTGGATCCAGCTCCTGTGTTCCAGGGACTCATCACGATGAGAGGGTACCCAGAGGATTGGTGAAGCAGAAGTTTGGTGCCTGCGTTAGCAGGGGGAAGATTCCGTCGACCCACTGGAGATTTCCTCCTGGCTTCCAGTGCAGGGTGAAGGCAGACAGCCCCCAGAACATGCACCACCAGGAAACAGTTGAAAAAGGCAGCAGGATTAGGCACTACAACATCGCTGTTAGTCTTCTTGTTACTTTGTTGCAGTTTTGCAGGCGTCCTGGAGCAGTCAGCGGTCGATCCTCGGCAGAAGTCGAAGAGGGAGATGCAGAGGAACTCTGGTGAGCTCTTGCATTTGTTATCTGAAGAGAAGCCCACAGGAGAGACCCTAAATAGCCCTCAGAGGAGGATTGGCCACCTAGTTAGGTAAGCACCTATCAGGAGGGGTCTCTGATGTCACCTGCTGGTACTGGCCACTCAGAGGCCTTCACTGTTCCCTCACACTTCTGCATTGAAGATGGCAGAGGTCTGAGACACACTGGAGGAGCTCTGGGCACCACCTCTGGGATGGTGATGGACAGGGGAGTGGTCACTCCCCTTTCCTTTGTCCAGTTTTGCACCAGAGCAGGGGCTGGGGGATCCCTGAACTGGTGTAGACTGGTTTATGCAAGGAAGGCACCATCTGTGCCCTTCAAAGCATTCCCAGAGGCCAGGAGAGGCTACTCCTCTCAGGCCCTTCACATCTATTTCCAAAGGGAGAGGGTGTCACACCCTCTCCCAGAGGAAATCCTTTGTTCTGCCTTCCTGGGACAGGGCTGCCCAGACCCCAGGAGGACAGAAGCCTATCTTTGGGTTGGCAGCAGCGGTAGCTGCAGTGAAAACCCCAGAGAGCTGGTTTGGCAGTACCCGGGGTCCATGCTGGAGCCCGGGGATGCATGGGATTGGCATCCCAATACCAGATTTGGCATGGGGGGACAGCTCCATGATCTTAGACATGTTACATGGCCATATTCGGAGTTACCATTGTGAAGCCACATATAGGTATTGACCTATATGTAGTGCACACGGGTAATGGTGTCCCAGCACTCACAAAGTCTTTGGAAATTGCCCTGAACTATGTGGGAGCACCTTGGCTAGTGCCAGGGTGCACTCACACTTAGTAACTTTGCACCTAACTTTCACTAGGTGAGGGTAATACATATAGGTGACTTATAAATTACTTAAGTGCAGTGTAAAATGGCTGTGAAATAACGTGGACATTATTTCACTCAGGCTGCAGTGGTAGTCCTTTCTAAGAATTGGCTGAGCTCCCTATGGGTGGCAAAAGAAATGTTGCAGCCCATAGGGATCTCCTGGAATCCCAATACCCTGGGTACCTAGGTACCATATACTAGGGAATTATAAGGGTGTTCCAGTGTGCCAATCAGAATTGGTATACAATGTCACTAGGCTGCAGTGACAATTTTAAAAGCAGAGAGAGCATAAGCACTGAGGTTCTGGTTAGGAGAGTCTCAGTGACACGGTTAGGCACCACACAGGGAACACATTCAGGCCACAACTATGAGCACTGGGGTCCTGGCTAGTAGGATCCCAGTGAGACAGGCAAAAACAAACTGGCACACAAGTAAAAATGGTGATAACATGCCAGGCAAGATGGTACTTTCCTGCACAACTCCCCCCCCCCCCCAAATGAGGGAAAATAAGGCTAACCTTTTCCAGATGGGTTTTCATTGTCTAAGTGGAAATATCTGGAACGTCCATCTGCATTGGAGTGGGTACTCCCAGGTCTATGCTCAACTGTATAGTCCATTCCCTGTAGGGAGATAGAACAACTCAACAATTTAGGGTTTTCAACTTTCATTTGTTTAACCCATAATAGAGGTTTGTGGTCTGTCTGAACAATAAAGTGAGTATCAAACAGATATGGTCTCAACTTTTTCAGGGCCGGGACCACAGAAAATGCCTCCCTCTCTATGGCAGACCAACTCCTGGGGTCAACCTTCTGCTGATAAAAGCAATGGGTTGATCCTGGTCCTCAGTGTTAAGCTGTGATAGCACTGCCCCACCCCTAATTCAGAAGCATCAGTCTGGACTATGAACTTCTTGGAGAAACAAGGGCTTTTTAGGACAGGTGCAGAGCAAATGGCCTGTTTTAGCTCATCAAAAGCTTTTTGACAGCTAGCTGTCCACAATACCGTTTTAGGCATCTTCTTACCAGTGAGGTCATTAAGAGGAGCTATAATGGAGCCATGGCTCTTAATGAACCTCCTATGGTACCCTGTGAGGCCTAAGAAGGCTCTCACCTGGGTTTGAGTTGTAAGGGGGGCCCATTCCATGATGGTCTGGATCTTCCCCTGCAGTGGTGCAATCTGTTCCCCACCTACCAGGTGGCCCTGATAAACCACTTTCCCCTGCCCTATCTGGCACTTTGAATTCTTGATAGTGAGGCCTGTCTTTTGCAGGACCTCCAAAACTTTCCATAGGTGGACCAAGTGCTCATCCAGGTGGAGCTAAAGATAGCTATAACATCTAGATATGCTGCACTAAAAGCTTCCACACCTTGCAGGACTGTGTTCACAAACCTCTGAAAAGTGGCAGGTGCATTTTTCAAAACAAAGAGCATAACAGTGAACTGATAATGCCTCCAATGGTGGAAAATGCAGTTTTAGGTTTAGCATCCTCTGATAATTTAATCAGCCAATACCCTGCAGTTAAATCAAAAGTGCCTAGATACTTGGCAGAATCCAGTGTATCTATTAGCTCATCGGCCCTGGGTATAGGGTGAGCATCACTTTTGGTTACTTGATTGAGTCCTCTGAGTCAACACAAAACCTAATTTCTCTGTTACCATCTTTACTGTGAGGTTTTAGGGCAAGCACCACTGGTCTAGCCCATGGGCTTTCAGAAGACTCAATCAGTCCTAAGTCCAGCATTTTCTGTACCTCTTGTTTTATGCACTCTCTGACATGGTCAGGCTGCCTATAAATCTTACTTTTGACAGGTAAACTGTCCCCAGTATTGATTGTGTGCTCACACCAGGTAGTGGTACCTGGTATCAGTGAGAAGAGGTCAGAAAATTGGCCTAGGAGATTTATACAGTTGTCCTTCTGCTCAGCAGTAAGGCAGTCTCCCCCCACTAAGCCATCAGCTTCAGAGGGGGAGAAGAGGTCAGGGAGAGGGTCTCTCTCTTCTTCCTGCCCCTCATCAGTTGCCATGAGCAGGGTTAAATCAGCCCTGTCATACTAGGGTTTTAGGCGATTGACATGAAGCACCCTAAGCGGACTCCTGGCAGTGCCCAGGTCTACCAAATAGGTAACCTCACCCTTCTTTTCAACAATGAGATGGGGTCCACTCCATTTGTCCTGAAGTGCTTTGGGGCCACAGGCTCCAATACCCACACCTTCTGTCCTGGTTGGTAGGTGCTCCGGGCGTGGTAAGTTAACTTTGTAATGTAAAGCAAAGGAAATTACACAAAATTCTAAATGCAGCAAACAAGGTAAGGCTGAAAATGGGTGTTTCCTACACAAGAGATAGTCATATTCTACATGTATCTTTTTTTTTTTAAAAGAGTCAGGACCTTCTGTCAAAAATTTATGCTTCCATGAGCATAATATTTTTATTAGAAATGTAAATTACACAAAAGTTGATAGAAAGAATGCTTGCAAAAAGTAAAGTTACTTACAGTCACTCGGGTTAGCTTTCCAATCGATACTTTTTCACCCAGTTTGCCACTCTCGACAAAAGCCCATCTCATGTACTGACCCTACTTCTCATGGAAAAAGTCACGCCAGCAGTGGAAGCTGATGATATTTCAAATAGTGATGCATAATACCAGGTTTTCATTCCATTTTTTAAAATTTGCCTTGGGAGTTACACATATGCAAAAAATGGCTTTCATTGTGCCAATGCCATCATTTTGATATGAGTACCTCCATGCCAATAATTACATACAGAATTCCATTGCCATCATTTTCCCACTGATCTTGTTCAGATACCTCGGCTGGCCCGTAAGTCAAAAATTGCCCTGAGTATTTTAGAGGCAGCATTTAATCACAGTTTGCTCTCTGTAAACCACTCCTTCAGCCCCAATATGCCATGGCCGCCATATCTAAGGCAAAGAATTGTTACTTGTATGCCGGCAATAGCATTTTTTTGTATTTCTAATAAGTAATACAGGATCACCACTTTGCCTTGAGTGGCCTCCCTTATGTCAAGAATTACATCCATAGTCCCAGTGAAAGCACTTTGCCATGAGTGCCCCCACGCTAAGAATTTCAACCAGTATGCAAGTGCCAGCAATTTTCCACAGGGGCCATGCCAAAAATTACAGCCCATATGTCAGGATCTGCATTTTGCCATGTGTGCTCTTTCTTATGTCAAGGATTATTTCCAATATGGCAGCTGCAGCATGTTCCCTTGAATGCTGCCATAAGCCCTGAATTATACTGAGTATGTCATGGCCAGTGACAGTCTCACAATAATAAACATGCAAACAAACACACTCTTACTCAACTCACTCTCTCAATCATACTCACCAACTTTCGAAATCACTCTTTTCCCCCTCTCTGTCTCACTGTAACTCACACTCTCTCACTTACAGTCACTGCCCCTCACAATCACTCACACAGGAGCATACTCCTACTCACTGTTTCTTACCCTCACTTGCAAACACACTCATCCATTTACACTCAATGATTTTGGGCCATTTTTCAACTGTCCCTGTTTTGCCATTAATAGCTACACACCTAAAAACACTCCCACGCCCTCTCACAAAATCGCAAATCACTCACTGCTTATAAAGTACTAACTCTCCTTCACCCACACACACTCCCAAACACAGGCTCTCACTTACTTTTGCTCTGATTGAATCTCAATCAAACGCATTCACACACATTCTAACTGAATTTCAGTTAGTCAGTTACTCACAAAACACTCACACAAACACATGCTCAGAAAAACAATCTTTTATTTACCTTGCTCCCTGATGTGGCAAATCGGGGCTCAATGGCAGTAATAGAGCAGAAATCTGGCGATGACCATTAGAACCAGCAAGACATGATTCCCAAAGAGGAGCCAAATAGAGCAGCAAGGCCAGGTAGACATACCTCAATCAGTGCCCCTGCTACACTGTGTGTCTCCTCAATGACCTCAGGGATTCACTGATGTGAGCCCCGGCAGCTACATTTTAGCAGCTATACTGTGCTGTCTGAGGCATGAGCAATATCTTTGCTAAATAAAATGGATAGTGTCTGTATGAGGGGATCAGATTTGAACTACGCCCTTCAGATGTGCAATCCAGACATTCCAGCTACAAAGTACTCTATTTTGAAACAACACTCTTGCCTCAGCCCCATCAGCCCCCTCCCTTCTTTTATTAGGAACCTAGGAGGATGCTAAGAGCATTGAACTGTGCACTGACACAGTTCATGAAAACACAAAACTTGTGTTTTCATGAACGCTGCTGTTATATCTTTAGCAGCAAGGTCAAGGGAAAGAAAGCGGTGCCTCATAGGAGGCAGTGCTACACCCCTTAGCTCCTGATCTTGAGCTTCTGCTGCAATCCTGAACTGCCATGTGAGGCTCCCTCCAGATGGAAACACAAGCAACCTCCAGACCCGTTTCAGCCTGGTTAGGCTTTGTCAGTGAGGTATAGCTTTGGCACAGCGGGCAAGGACCCACGCATATCCTTGGCCACTCAGGGTGTAACCCCAAAATATACCCTTGAAGTACAAAATCTATGCTAGACTACCAAAAATACTGACTTGTGCTATGATGCAAGGGTGTGTGCATAGCACAGGGAAGCCTAATGTGGGTCATTACAGAGGGAGAGGGAAACTGTAATCGCCTAATAGATATTTTGCTGTCTCCCTTTGATCTAGTACAGTGCAACAACTGTGGTTGCTGTGCAGCATCAGATGTTAGTAAATCTGCTTCTTTGTATGTGCACGCCAAGGACAGGGATCAGCCAAATCTATATAGCATCATCCTCATCCTTGCATCTAGCCAGTGGACTGTCTCTTCTTGCAGCTATAGCTGTACATCGTTCTCTTCACTTTATTGTCTGATACAATGGGGTTCATTGGTTAAAGGACTTTCCACAAAAATAAGCGGTAGCCCATAAAAGGATGTGTTTATGCCACTTCCAACCAGGTATTCTGCTTCAGATTTTTCAGTGGAGTCTCGCTAAAATGTCTCTATCTGTAGTGATTTTTAAAGGTTTTCTCACGGGTATTTCCATGCGCGAACTAGGTGGGTGTGATACATAAATGCATTCCAAAAACTATGGTGCATTTGTACTGTGAAAGTTGTACAGTCACAAACAAAAATTGTGTTTCTATTTTCAATTTTGTCAGTATAGTCCTAAATAACTACCACTAACTTACTGAAATATAAATTGGTATTATTGCAGACACTAAAAACGAATAATCTGAAATTATTTGGCAAGTGATCGAGAACTTCATCATGATATTATGTTTTCAAAAGGAGGTTAATGTTTTTTCCCAACAGAATTTTTCCATTATTATTCTAATTTACACTTATAAGAAGAGGTCATGGAATACTCAATCTGTGATAGGTAGGTATTTAGTTTGAAAGCCTTGCCTTAATAGCTGCTCTAATTTTTCACAGCAGTCCTCCATCATTCATTCTAAATCTTACGCATTTTCAAAGAAATATTTCCTCTTATGTAAATTGAATCCTGGAAGGTGTTAAACCACCAATACACAAAGTACCATTTTCTCAATATGAGTAAAAATGCAACTCACGTATAAGGGATACATAACTAAGATATATTCATACTATCATCATAAGCTGGGACATGTAAAATCCATAAATGTTTTTATGAAGAATGCCAGCATGTCGCACCATTATAACGGATGATCCGATAAATATGAAGTTAATCAGCGGTATAATGCTTTCACCTTGGAATATTAGTTGTCCGTTCTTTGAATATATTCATTCGACAGAGTAGTTATCGAATACCTGCGTGCTGACCTTGGATAAATGATGTGGGACTTCCGTGAGATCGCGGAGAGATGTGACCTTTCGTTTCATCATGGGGTGTTGTTTAAGAAGCATTGCTGTTCTCAAGAGTTTCATAAATATATGCAGGAATTGAATATACAATCAAAGCATAGATTCATGCACAAGGCTGAAAGATTAACATAATGTGGAGTTCTCGCATGTCAGTGTCCAGTAAAGACGGACGCCATTTTATTCAGACCTGCTATGGGGTGACTGCTCTTGCACAGGCAGTGATGCCGATCCTGCCGTACCAAACACAGGACATTGTGGCTTGTCCTGTGTTTGGCACACGGATTCTACAACCTCCAAAGGACCCCTAGGAAATGAAGGAGATATGTAGCACATTTTGCCAAATCAGTGCATGAATATCAAGGTGACGGCCGACTACACAATTCACATAAATGTGCTGATGTGACAGTGTAACGGACAGAAGTGTGCTCGCGGAACGTCCAGTGTCATTCTGTGTGTTAAACTTGTCTGCAATATATCAGCGGTTGCGCAGGGGTTGGTTTCCAGTGATACATTTTGAAAGGGTTTTTTGGGAGTTGCATAGTCTATTATACTTGGGTTTGAGGAAGGTTTGTTAAGCAAAGTGTTATGGGCATTATACTGTACTGGGTTTGTTTGGATGGTGGTCTTTGGATTTTGAGGTGTAAAATGTGCACAGCTTGTACATTTGATATGATTCATTAGTCGCTGTTTTCTCCACTGCTAGCAAATATCATATCAGTGCTTTCAAACAAAATTATACAACTCAGTTGTCTGTCCCGTCACTCATCTATGTTATTTGTTTTGAAAAGTACCATTTACTTAAAAAGTGGAGTCCCCAACATATGATGCATGCACTTTCCAGAGCGAAAACAATGTTAAAAGCCATAAAGTAGTAATATGCAAACATACCATAAAGCGTCTAATCTAAAAACTCCTGCAATACATGAAAGAGCTTGTGGATTTACAGAATTGTGATATCCACTTCTGAGTTTCCATTATAAAGAAACAATTTATCTTACCTCGCCTCTTAAATGACTGAGATTCTTCTAATTTTCTCGGCTCCATCTATTTACTTCGGATGCATTACTACCTTTTATCATCAACTGTACCAAGAAAAGATTAAACTGTGTTCCAGAGCAATGCCATTCAGCATTTATTTAATCTCAGAAAACCTACCTCAAGCCTTAATGATATTTGAGTTGACAAGTGACTTATCAGCTGATAGCATAAACTGGCACTTTGTGTGGCGTCTCTATGCCGAGTTCAATTCTGTGGCGGCCCATCATGTGATTATTAACTATTAAGGCCATGCTAGTTATATGAGGGAAACACACGCAAAATATGGGTTAAAGGCAGTTTGGAAAGATGCACGTCATCTATGCCCATCAAGAAGGTCCAGAGAAACCCTGTAACAAGAACAATTGTACTTATTATTTAATAATGGGTGGCTAATACTGGGATGTGGTTGTGCTGCGTAGATGATGCGTTTGGAGTACGGAGAGGGACAAGAGAAGACTGACGGCTTTAGTAAATATATAAAGAATTTTCAGGGAATCATAGTTGTGAACTGGACAACCAGAAGTTACTATTTTGGACACAATAATATCACAGGTTAAGAAAAACTGGTACTGACTTGCAAATTACAAGCAAGAACTTTCCTTCTAGGTAAATCAAAGAAATCCTTCCAGACTGTCAGAAATTGAGACTGGTTTTAGACCTAACAGCCTTAGGGTGGTCACCTCTAACTTTTTGCCTGTCTCCCTCCACTTTTTAGACACTGTTTTTGCTGTTTTTATGACTGCGCACTTTACCACTGCTATCCAGTGCTAAAGTGCATATGCTCTCTCCCTTCAAACATGGTAACATTGGTTCACACCCAATTGGCTTATTTAATCTACTTATAAGAACCCAGTAAAGTGCACTACATGTGCCAGGGCCTGTAGACTAAATGCCACTAGTGGGCCTGCAGTACTGATTGTGCCACCCACATAAGTAGTCCTTTAACCATGCTTCAGACCTGCCATTGCAAGGCCTGTGTGCGCAGTTGCACTGCCACTTCAACTTGGCATTTAAAAGTACTTGCCTAGCCTTAAGCGCCCCCCTTTTTTACATATAAGTCACCCCTAAGGTATGTCCTAGGTAACACATAGGGGAGGGTGCTGTGTAGACAAAAGGCAGGACATGTATCTGTGTAGTATACATGTCCTGGTAGTGTAAAACTCCTAAATTCGTTTTTACACTGCTATGACACTGCTCAACAAAAATTCCAGGTCCCCAGAATCAGACGTGCCAAAATGGGGGGACGTTCTTTTGCCTTCCTAGCTCCCTCTCTTTGGAATTCTCTTCCTTCCTACTTGCGTCATGAAAGGGTGTTCATTAGATTTCGTAAGGAGCTTAAGACATGGCTCTTTAACCAGTAACTGCCCAAGTTGATCTCCTGATCTTGCCTTTGTCTTGCACTGTCTTAGGCACCGGGAAACCTCCGGGTAGCAGTGCGCTATATAAATAAAATAAATAAATAAATAAATGAGGCCTGCTCCTTCATAGTCTAACATTAGGGCTACCCTCATATATTGATTGAGTGGTAACTTCTGATCTAAAAGGAGCAGGAAGGTCACATTTAGTATGGCCAATGGTAATACAAAATCCTGCTGACTGGTGAAGCTGGATTTTATATTAATATTTTTGAAATGCCACTTTTAGAAAGTGGGCATTTCTCTACACTTAAATCCTTCTGTGCCTTACAATCCACGTCTGGCTAGGCTCAGTGACAGCTTCCTTGTGCATTCACTCAGACACACCCCAAACACAGGATACTCAGCCTCACTTGCACACATCTGCATTTTGAATGGGTATTCCTGGGCTGGGAGGGTGGAGGGCCTGACACTTGCATGTCAAAGGACAGTAGCCTCCCCTCACACAAAGGACCGACACACCCCTTACTGGGACCCTGACAGACAGGATTGAACTGAAAGGGGACCTTGTGCACGTCAAAGTCACTCTTTGAAGTCTCCCCCACTTCAAAGGCACATTTGGGTATTTAAACAGGGCCTCTGCCCCTACCAACTGAGACACTTCCTGGAGAAGAGAACCTGAACCAGAACCTGCATCCTGTCAAGAAGACCTGCCTGGCTGCTCAAAGGACTGACCTGTCTGCTTTCTGTGAAGGACTGCTGCCTTACTGTTGCCCTGCTGCCTTGCTGCTCTGTGGCTGTGGTGAAGAAGTGCTCTCCAAGGGCTTGGATAGAGCTTGCCTCCTGTTCCCTTAAGTCTCAGGACCAAAAAGACTTCATCTCTACAAGAAGGACTCCTTGTGTGGAAAATTCGATGCACAGCCTGCCAGAAATGACGCACAGACTGCACCACAGTGAAAATGTCACAGTATGCTGAACCAGAATGATGCAGTCCAACTTTGCAATGAGAAGATTGATGCAGCACCACGCAGTGACTGGAAATTTGACACACGGCCTCACCTGATCGACGCACAGCTGACCCAGAACGACAACGCCTGACTTCCAGAGAAGAATCAATGCAGTGCCTGCTGTGCTGTAGAAAATTTGACGCAACACCCACCGGATCGATGCAGCTCCTGTGACTTCCTCCTGCCAACGCCAGAAATCCACACATCATACCCGGGGCATCTGAAAACCCCGCAACCCAACGAGGATCCACGACCGAGCACCAGAAATCGACGCACAGCCATTCCTGCATGAAAACTAAACAACGCACCACCATGACCGGGCCAAGAAATCGACGCACACCCCTTTGTTTCCACGCTTCTCCTACTCTGCGGTTCTTTGCGGAGGTTATTTCACGCAAACCAGGTACTTTGTGCTTGAAAGAGACTTTGCTTGTAAAAGACTTAAGACACTGTAGATCACTTTTCAGAGATATCTCAACATATACTTATTGCATTTTAATCGTTTTGACCTGCATTTATCCAGATAAATATTATATATTTTTCTAAACACTGTGTGGTGTATTTATGTGGTGCTATATTGTGTTCTTGTAAGATTTATTGCACAAATACTTTACATATTGCCTTCTAAATTAAGCCTGACTGCTTAGTAGCAAGCTACCAGAGGGTGGGCACAGGATAATTTGGATTGTGTGTGACTTACCCTGACTAGAGTGAGGGTCCTTGCTTGGACAGGGGGTAACCTGACTGCCAACCAAAGACCCCATTTCTAATAACTGGAAAGGCACGTCATGAAAGTGAAGAACAAATGTGTACAAAATATAGCCAATGAAACCTTATGCGGGGGCACGATGCACCCATTAATACCATGTCACTTCAGACAATTTCATTGGTAGGAGGTGACACAATATCTCTGCTCTACCCCCTAAATGCTCCCCTAGCTTCTTCTACGTGTTCTTGCCAGACACTTGTTTTTATGATGCAGTCTGTGTTCCTTGTCCAGATCCCCACCTCCTTCTTCAGTTTCCCTTAAGTGTAACTCCCTTGGTGCTCAGGTTACCATGGCTGCTAGAAGAGTGTTATGTCCTGGGCCCTAAGGCCACATGCTGTGATAAATGAGACACAGACACCAGGGTGTGGGATCTTCAACTTGCCCCTCATTGCTTGAAACAGATGGTGGTGAGGAGTCATGCTGTCTTGGAGCAACTCTTTAGCTGGTGAGGACCTTTGGTTCCAGGTGTCCAGGACTGCAAGTGAGTGTCGTTTTACGTTTCTCTTTTTTTTTGTCAAAGTGTTTCTTGCTGATTGAGTTGAGATAATGGGGCACTGTAAGCATTCCCCTCTATTTCTTCGCACCAGGTGAAAGGGCGACTCTACTTTTGCACCAGTAACTGCCCCAAATCAATTTCTTGGTCAGTTATGGTGTTGCTGCATCAGGCTGTGGAGTCTACGAGTAAAGTTATACTTTTGCTCTACGTTTAGACATTTGTTCTAAACTTCGACTTCTGGTCTAAGTTTACCTTTGTGAATCAGGCTTACCAACACCCAACACTTAACACCCCAACAGCATCCAACATCTCACTCTCTCACACTCACAGTCTTGCAACCACCCACTTAACTCTCCACACTCACATGCATGCTCCTCAACACCCAATCACTCACCAGACACAACACAGAAATATAGTACCTAATGCACGACAATCCCCCTGAACTACTTTTCCTGACAGAAACCTAGCTGGACCCTGCATCAACACCTGACACTTCCACAGCCATCCTCCCAGAATACAAGATTGCCAGGCAACACCGACTTTGCAAGCCCAGAGTCAGAATCACCATTATCGCCAAGAACACCATTAACTGCACCATATCCATGAAACATCATCCTCCAACATGGAGCACCCATCATTCAAGCTCTGCATCACAGCCAACTTCACCCTAAGTGGCACTATCATCTACAGACTACCGGGAATGTGCACCATTTTCACCAACACAATCATGGACTTCATTGCAACACTTTCCTTCAATGCTAGTAATTACATCCAAATTGGAGACCTGAACTTCCATTTGGAAGACTATGCTGACCCCAACTCAAGATCACTCATTGAAGAACTTCAAAGCCTTGGCCCCACCCAATGAGGGAAGGATCCTACCTACGTCACACCTCCTCAACACTATTTTCATCTACTTCAATGACATCACAGTCGCAGATCCCACACCAGTCCCACAGACAGACCACATCCTCATCAAGTTCAGGATCTCTGTCCTGATACAACACAAATGCCCTGCTGCCGAACAGTTCCATTGAAACTGGAACCTCATCACTAAAAAGGGCCGGAACAGTGGTCTCAACACCTGCCAGGCCGAAGACAGCGACAGCCTCCCCAAAGCTACCAAGAACTTCCAAAATTGGATAATCTCCTGCGCCAACTCCCTGTCCCCCTAAAACACAGCAATACAACCAGAGCCAAACCCCATGTCAGTTGGTATGTGAATTAAGTCAGACTGAGGAAGCACCACTGAAAACAGCTAGAATGCAAATGGAGAATAATTAAAAACAATGAAAACAGGAGCACGTTCCAATGTGCCCTAACACCAGTGCTTAATTTGAGTCAGTGGATTCCGGTGCTTAGCACCTCCACTTATTCTCAACAAGGGCACTAATGACAGCATACCACATAATGGCACTGCCTGTGCAGGTTTTGAGATGAGTACAACAACAGGATTTAATAATTCAAAATACATTAAAAATGAATAATGCCTACTAGCCACACCATTCTTATAGTTTCAGTTGGCCTGGAATAGCCTGAATTCTCACACTTGTAGGAGTGCAATTCCTCTTTAACGCATCTTTATCCCTTGAGCCAGCATCATCTGTTCTCATGGCATCATCCTCCCCTATGCCAAAAACACATAATTCATTCTCTCCCTCACAGACAAGGCACCAAGCACCGAGATCAAGTTCAATGCCTCTATGGCTAAAATCACTCACTGGAAGAATGCCAGCTGTCTAAAGCTGAGTATTTCAAGACTGAAATTGTTACTCTTAGGAAGATCACATAACCATTGGACCCCACCTGGTGGCCAACAGAGCTAGGACCAACATCCACTCCCACTTCCCACACTAAGGCCCTCATTACGACCCGGTGGGTGGGGGAGAAGTGGCGGTAATCCCGCCAACAGGCCGGAGGAAAAGAAAATGGAATTATGACCATGGCGGTTACCGCCATGGTCATCCGCTGCTTGTCCGCTCAGACTGCTGGGCTGGAGACTTCGGTCTCCAGCCCGGCGGCTGTCACCAGACCACTGGCGGTATCAGGACCCTGCATACTGCCATGGATTTCGTGTGGTTTGGAACTCCTTCCCTGGCACAGATAGGGGTCTCCACGACCCCCTCCCACACCCTGAGTCCTCCCCCCACACCCCTGACCCCCCTACCACCCTCTAAAGGTGGCAGGACCCCCTTCCCCACCCCCACCCCCAACATTGACACACACACCCCCTCCCCACCCCCACCCTCACCCCAACACTGACACACACACCCCTACACGCACACATACAATACAACACATACGCACACACATACAGAAATGCAAACAGATTGACCCGCACACATTTTCCAGATACAAAACACCCCTGCATGCATACACGCACTCACACACCCCCTCTACATACTCACATGCACACCCCCATGCAAGCACACAACAACCCCCACGCCCCTCCCCTAACGGACGATCACCTCACCTTGTATGGTGATCTTCCGGGAGGGAACGGGATCCATGGGGGCTGCTTCGCCGTCAGCTCCCCCTCACCAGAACACCGCCACACCGAATCCTGGGTTGGGATTCGGTGGGCAGTGTTCTGATGACAGGGCGGTGGAAGAGGAGCAGCCTCCACTTCCCCGCCAACCACCAGTATGGCTGCTGGTGGCTCTCCATCCGAAAAAGGACAGAGGGCTGCCAACAGTCATGATACGCTGCGTGGAAAACCATCTGCACTGGCGGTCTTCAGCACAGCGGTACCTCAGCAGTCTTGAAAAATGACCGCTGAGGTTGAAATGAGGCCCTAAGAGCCTCAGGTTCATCACTGGCAGAAAACTCAACATGACAGCCTAAATTAATGCTGACACCACCTCATGTTCCATAGCCTGAAGATGTTCAAATGTTTCTCAATCAGAACCTCGAAAACCATCATGCACGCCCTGGTCACAAGTAAGGTGAACTAGAGGAAAACCATCTGTGACAAAGCCAACAAGAAAATGAACCCAAAGGCTACAGACCATTTAGAACTTAGCGGCCAGAATCAATCTCAAACTCTCATGCCATACACACAAGAGCACATCTGAAGGAGTTCCACTGGCTTCTTATTCACAAACAAGAACAATTCAAACCACTCACCTACATTTTCAAAACAAGACTTAAAACTGATCTAGAGTACCTCAACAATTGCATCTGCTTTCTCGAACCTTTCATATACGTGCCCTCACCTTGATTCTTACTTGCACGAATCTCATGCATAAGGAAAACTAGAGCCTTCTCAAAGTTTGCGCCTAAAGTGTGAAATGATCTGCCACTAGATATAAGAGCCTCCTCCTCACTTCTTGAATAATAGAAAGAAGCTAGAGACCTGGATTTTGAGTAGTTCAGTAGGCATGACTATGGCTAGACTCACACCTGCTCAGTGCCAGAACACCCTTCCAGGTGATAGTGCACTCTACAAATCTGTAAAAAACTTAGGCATGCAGCAAGGATGGAGCTTACATAAAGCAATTGAGCAAGTTATTTATTAGGGGTGACTGTGGCATAAAAAGAAGTAAGCAATGGTGGCAGCATGAGAGATTGTGGCATGAGTAAGGATTACACTGGGTGTAAAGAACATGCAATTGGGTGAATATGTCATGCAAGAGTGGTGATTGACAAGGTGAGATTTGAAGCAGGGGTGAATGGTGTGGAGTGAGTGAATGAGACGTGAAGCATGGGTGAATCTGTCATTAAGTGATTAAGGCATACCACGGAGTGGATTTAGTGTAATGTGAATGAAAATGGAGTAAAACAGACATGAATATGGCAATTCACTTTCCAGGTTTTGGCTCTGCACCAGGTACAGGGCTTCCTGTGCATTATGCATTTCTGCGTGTGACCATGCCTCGAGGGTGCCTGGTGTTCAATTCTCCTCTTCCTGGTTCTGCTTTCTTCTGGGGCATTCTGGGTGTTCCTTGGTCTGGTGAGGGGTACCACTTTGGTTTCTGAGTCACCTGCTTCATATTAAGGTCAACATAGGCTGTCTCCTCTTATCTAGTGAACAGAGAGAGTGTTGCCTCTGCTGGTTCTTTGGGTTGCCTTCGATCTGCAGATAGCTTTATGATTCTTTGCCATCTAGGTGTCTGGCAGGATGTCTTGAGTGGTGTTGGGGGTCTCTCCTGCAATTCTGGACTGCTTCCAGATTCCAACTCCGGGGTTATTATTCCTCATGGCCTTGATACAGACCTTTGTTTTTTTGCTTTGCTCTTGGGTACTGAACTGTACCCAGTTTCCTTTGATGAATCAGTCCTTGTTTTCCACTCAGATTCTGGGCACTCCCTTAGCCTTGTAGAGTACTTTGATCCTATGTTTATTCTGCTGCTTCCTAGTCTTTTCCTGTGATTTTGAAGGGGATCAATTTATAGTGGCTGTTGGAGTGGCCCTTTATTTTGGCTGGTTGTTTTTGATCCCTACAGTTCCCCGGGTGGAATTCTTCTTCCTTTGTTCCCGGAGTTCTCCAGGTGTTTCTGTTTTGCTTGGTCCTGCCAGTGCTACATTTTGCGTTCCCCACAGTGGACAATTAGGGCTCCTCACTCTGGATGGGGGAGAAATCTTCACCCAAGCTGGGTCCTTGGTATGTGTCCACCATCTGGATTACAGAGGTGTGTTGGAATCTAATATTTCTTGGCATTTTCTTTGTTGATTTGGCCGGTATTTAGTCTAGTGGTGTGATAAAGTACTTAGCCATGCCTGTGTTATTTTTTAATACATTTCTCAGGCAGCCCAATGGATGATGTCTTGCTTTTCTATCCCTCAAGTTTTATTCAACTGAGTGTTTGTAGTCTCCTTGTGATTTCTATTTGTTGCCTTGCATAAGGTTCCATTGTTCATTTCCTTCTCTACTGGCTTGCACTTTGCAAAGCATCTTTGTTGTTTTGGGGAACTTGGAATTTGGCTGCAGGATTAGTAGTACATACTCACATGTGTAAGGAATAGTACAGGTGTTAGAAATGGAGGGCCAGATGTATCAAACATTTTGCAATCTCAAACGGCCCATACCTTTGCATTTTGGTATGTAACGAGTCCACTTTGTGATTCGGTAACTTGTTTCCGAATTGCAAATTGGATTTGCGACTACATACCGATTCAGTATTAGGAAGGGGCATGTCAAAGGTTTCCCTTCCTAATACCGAATCACAGAGGTATGTATGATTGTTTTGTGACTGTGAATGCGGTCGCAAAACAATCGCAGTAACCACCAATTTGAAAATGGTGCTAACCCATTCGTAAAGGGGAAGGGGTCCCAAAGGGAACCCTTTCCATTTGTGAATGCATACGAAAATGTTCTTTAAGAGCAGGCAGTGGTCCCACGGACCACTGCCTACTCTTAAAAAATGAAAAGAAAACTTTTCCAGTCACACTTTTAAACGCATCCCCTTTTCCTTTAAAGAAAACGGGCTGCATTTAAAAAAAAAAAAAAGATTGCTTTATTGAAAAGCAATCACAGACATGTTGGTCTGCTGAGCCCAGCAGGCCATCATCCCTGTGATTGTACCCATTCGCAATGGCTCACAAATTGCAACCCACCTCATGAATATTAATGAGGTAGGTCTATTGGCAAGCCCTTGCGAATCGCAGTATGAAACTCCTGGAGCTTCATACATTCCAATAGAGATTACTTTATTGCAATTTGCAAAACATTGCAATTAGGTAATTGCTATTTTAAAGAATGATACATCTGGCCCCTAGTTGACAGAGGTATTCACCTTTGTCCAAATAGGGACCACAATCTTAGTCAGGGTAAGCAAGACACAATAAAAATTATCATGTGCCCACCCTCTGGTAGCTTGGTACTGAGCAGTCAGGTTTAACTGGGAAGGTAATGTGTAAAGTATTTGTGCAATAAACCATACAGTAACACAGTGAAAACACCTAAAAAGTGCACCACTCAGGTTCAGAAGAATATAAGATATTTATCTGGTTAAATTAAGGTCAAAACGTTGAGCTATCACTTTTGCAAGACTAAAAAGAGTCTTAAATCTTAGAAATCAACAGTTGTCTCTTGTTTGCACAAAGTCCCCGGTTTGCATCAAAATTACCACACACAGAGGCTGCAGAGAAGGAGTTGTGTGGAAAAACAAGGTGTGCATTGTATTTTATGATGCGGCACAGATGATGCGTCATTTCTTTCCAGGCTGCAAGGGGCTTTGCATCGATTTCCGGTTCTCAGTCTTGGTTCCTTACTCATATGCGAGGATCTTTTGATGCCCAGGGATGATGTTGGGGAAATCGTGGGTGTGCGAGAAGAAGTCTCAGCCATTGCGACGATCCAGTAGGAAATCCGTCTAATTTTCTGTCGCACGGCATGAGCTGTGTCAATTTTTGCTTGGAAAGTTGGGCTGTGTCATTCCAGTTCAGCTGTGCAGTGATTTTCTCATCGTGTGTCGTTTCCGGCAGGCTGTGCAGAGATTTTTGGAGCACAAGGAGTTTCCTTGATGAGATGAAGACTTCAGAAGGCCCTGAGACTTCAGTAATAGGAGGCAAGCTCAATCCAAGCCCTTGGAGAGCACTTCTCAGCAATGTCAGAGGCCAGCAAGGCAGCAGGGCAACAGCAGGGCAGCAGTCCTTCACAGCAAAGCAGTTCAGATGAATCCTTTGGTCAGACAGGCAGTTCCTCTTGACAGGTTGCAGGTTCAGGTCCAGCAGTGTCTGATTTGGTTGGGTCAGAGACCCAGTTTATATACCCAAAAGTGCCTTTGAAGTGGGAGAGATTTTAAAGAGTGGTTCTGAAGTGCACAAGGTCCCCTTTCAGTACAGGTCTGTCTGCCAGGGTTCAAGTAAGGGGTTTGGCAGTCCATTGTGTGAAAGTAGGCCACTAGCCTTTGAAATGTAGGTGTCAGGTCCTCCACCCTTCCAGCCCAGGAAGACCCATTCAGTATACAGATGAGTGCTGGTGTGACTGATTATCCTGTGTTTGTGGTTGTCTAGGTAAGATGCACAGGGTAGCTGTCAAACAGCCCAGACATGGATTGGAGACAGGCTGTAAGGCACAGATGGATTTTAAATGCAGAGAAATGTTCACTTTCTAAAAGTGGGACTGTGAAAATAGTAACATAAAATCTAACCTCACCAATAAGCAGGATTTTCGAATACCATTCTGGCCATACCAAACATGACCTATTTACCCCTTTCTGATCAGGATCAACCACTCAAACAGTATATGAGGGTAGACCTAATGTTAGCCTATGAAAGGAGTAGGCCTCACAATAGTGGAAAACAAATTTAGGAGTTCCACTACCAGGACATATACAACACACCTGTATATGTACTGCCTTTTACCTACATGGCACCCTGCCCTATGGGTTACCTAGGGCTTAACTTAGGGGTGACTTATATGTAGAAAAAAGAGAGGCTTAAAGCTTGGCAAGTACTTTTAAATGCCAAGTCGAAGTGGCAGTGAAACTGCACACACAGCCCTTGCAATGGCAGGCTGAGACATGGTTAAGGGGTCACTCATGTTGGTGGCACAACCAGTGCTGCAGGCCCACTAGTAGCATTCAATTTATAGGCCCTGGGCACATGTAGTGTGCTTTACTAGGGACTTACAAGTAAATCACATATGCCAATAGCAAATGAACCAATGTTACCATGTTTAAGGGAGAGAGGATATGCCCTTTAGCACTAGTTAGCAGTGGTAAAGTGTGCAGTGTCTTAAAACCAGCAGAAAAAGTGCCAGAAAAGTGGAGGGAGATAGGCAGAAATTTCGGGAGTGACCACCCTAAGGCTGTCAGGTCTAACAACAGAGAAAACAGAGTAGGGCAAGTAACGCTAAGACTTGAAGATTAGTGGTAAGTAATCAGGACATTACCTCCCTCTCAGTTTTAAATTCCAGCAAATATTTACCAATTACAAGAGACGGTTTTTGGCTCATGATAATGGTGTGTGGGCCAGCACAATTGACATATGACCCAGGCATTCATGGCATAGAACTATACTAATTAATCTAATTTAAGATAATTAATCATTGAGAAAGCCATTGGATCTGGCATTTTGACTGAAAAAGTCTTCATCATTGATTGGCAGGTTTGTTTTTTGGTGTTGGCGATGTGTTTGTGAGTCCACAAAAGAATTAAGGGGGGAGGTAGTTTGAGGCAGTGAAACAACATTCTTTTCATTGATTTCTAAGCATAGTATTCAGTCTGTCTATTTTAACAAATTCCACCTGACCATTGGGACCTGGAGCCTGAGGCCCTAGCACCCTTGTTCCCATCCTTAAATCAACTCTAGACCATCAACTAAAATCATCATTCCTTTATTACTCATAGCAATAAGATAAAAATATAGTTATAACACATAACCTACCCCTTATCTATCTTATATTTTGGTTCACCTAGCTCTTCAAATAGTTGCTCACAGAGTGTCCTGATCTCGCCATTGTCCCAAATGTTGACCTAATAGACCACATGTAATCTACCCGTTCTGCCAAATCCTCCTAGCTTTCATTAATTTATGATGTACATTACCTTTCTTTCTAAATCATGATGGCACACTATAAGATTTATGTTTGGGGGCATTATTAAGCAGCCCCAGCACCATTCCAATGCCAAATTAGCAACATTTTGTGATGCTAATTTTGCGTTGGAGGGACAAAAACACAGCACCATATTTACAAAGTGGTGTGATGCATGCATTGCACCACTTTGTAACCGTTTGCACTGCATTATGCCTATACCAGACATATGTGGTCATTACAACCTCAGCGTTCTTTTTACAAGACCGCCGAGAGACCGCCGTGCGGAAGACTGCCAATGGTAGCGGTTTGCCGCTCGGCCTGTTATGACCGTTGGCAGCTCTCCGTCCTTTTACGGATGGAGAGCCGCCAACAGCCATTCTGGCGGGAGGCGGAGAAGTGGAGGTTGCTCCACCTCCACCGCCACGCCAACAGAACACCGCCCAGCGAATCACGTCCTGTGATTCGCTGTGGCGGTGTTCTGTTGGCGGCTGGTGTCGGTGGAGCTACCCCCATGGCTCCCGTCCCCTCCCGGAGGATCGACGGAACAGGTAAGTCGATCGTCCGTTATGGGAGGGGGGCTGGGGGGTGTTGTGTGTTATGTGGGTGCATGGTGGTGTGCGTCTGTGTATGTAGAGGGGGTGTGTGAGTGAGTGTATGCTTGCGGGGGTGCTGCATCTTTTGGGAATGAGTGCGTGTATGTCTGTGGGTATGTCTGTTTGGATGAGTGCGTGTATGTTTGTATGTGGGTGTGCGTGTCTGACTGTGTGGGTGGATGTAGGCATGTATGTCGGCGTGTGTGCGTGTATGTGAGTAGGTGGTGCCTGCATGCGTGTCGTGTGGGTATGGGTGATGTGATGTTGGGGGTCGGGGTGGGGAGGGGGGACCTGCCACCTTTGGGGGGTGGCAGGGGTGGTGGGGGGTGTAGGAGAGGGAGTCGGGGTGGGGGTGTGGGGTGGGGGAGACCCCTATCAGTGCCAGGAAAGGAATTCCCTGGCACTGATAGTGCTTACCACAATGGATTTCATGGCGGTTCAAACCGCAGGAAATCCACGGCGGTAAGCCGGGTCAAAACGCCTCCGGCGGTATAGTGACGGCCGCCGGGCTGGAGACCCAGGTCTCCAGCCCGGCGGGTGGAACGGAGAACCGGCGGATGACCATGGCGGTAACCACCATGGTCATAATGCAAAAAAAAAGACCGCCAGCCTGTTGGCGGTCTTACCGCCGCTTCTCCGCCTTCCGTCAGGGTCATAATGACCCCCAAAGTCTGTTGATGCTGCTTCAGATACCACGCAGACCACTCTGAATACCTCTCAATCCACTAACACTTGTATTTTGGTTTCAGTAGAGGGTAGCAACAGCGACAGGCTTAAAGGTTTTACACTAGGAAGTACAGGAATTGAAACTATTAGTGGAGAAGATTACCAAACAAATTGATGATATTGTGAAACTAAAGTTCACAAACTACTGAAATTGTAATTGTAATTGTGGGGCAGGATATATTACTACTGCGGTTTCTAATCCAAATATTAATTATCCTCGGTCAGGCATGTCTCTGATGACCTCTGCCCTTACATTGCAGTTCTGTGGTTTCAACTACCCATTCCCACTAGTCTAGTCCCTCTGTTCACAGTGAAGGCAAACCTGGTTCTTCTGTTCTCTGGGGGGGTCTCCTATGTAAACCAATATTATGAAGATAACAACCCTAGCATCATCAACAAAGGACTTCTGACATGGCCATATGGGTTTGTTTCCCAATTGGGTGATCGACTGGCCAGACCCCAGCCCTGGGAGGACAGCTTCAATCTCATAGGCTGCCAAAATCTAATTATTCCATCTCAGCCAATTTACCCTCACACTAGTGGAACTAGCAAGGTAATTTATATGACCCCAGCCCCAAAACTTGCTACTAACACACATGACGATGTAGACTCCTTAACCAGCAAGGTCATAAACTGAGTTAGTGCCAAGGACAACTGTTTTTTAGTACTAAGATCTGATGTTGTTAATGCTAAATGTTCCCTGCTGGGTTCCTCAGGATTTGATTTTATATTTGTGTTGATGAAGGACAAGGTATTGGTTGATGGACTCATCAGCTTGCAGTTGTGTACTGGCTGCATGGCTTGGCTCCCTCCTACCACCGTTAGCTTCAGGTTGCATTCACCCTCTGATCCAGAAGCTCCTAATCACTGTGGGTCTCTTTGTAACTTTTTGAATACTCCATTGAGTATTGGAGTTGTGGATATGAGTGCATTTTCAATTGTCTGACTGGGCTGTCAGGGCCTAGCCAGCACTGCTGAAACTGGTGAAAATGTTCACCATGTGATACAATTCAGTGATACCTCTATGGGGGTTTGGTGTGGGGTTGCTGAGTGTTTCAAGGGGATAGAGGGTGCAACTAGACAACTGATCAATATGGACTCTGGATTCACTTCTTATAAGCTAGAGGCCTAATCACCCTGGAAACCTGTCTGCATGTCCGGGGGGTTATTAGTTTTGGTCTCATTCTTTGGTAACTGAAAGATTCTCATTCTCATGATCTAATGGCTGTTTATATAAGATCATCTTCTGCCAATTTAGATTCCCCAGAGTTAGAGTTTTTATATTACCTTTTAGAATGCTAGAATTCTTATTGCAGTAGATTTTAATGCATCCTTTGAACCCTCAGTTTGCATTAATTACTTGACAGAGTTGGAGGATGAGCAGTGGAATATACCAACTCTAACAGGTAGAACTTTTAGGTTCCTACCTAACTCTGCTCTACAGTTAGCTTCAAATGTAACAAAAATGGGTCTAATCACTTGCAATGGACACATCCACTCCGATTCTGAGATGGCTCCCACATTCAAAAGGGGATGTATAGGAGTAACATTGACCTTGTCCTTGTAGATTTAAATCTATGGCTGTTCCTTGAGGACATAAAAATTGAGAACTGTGCTGATGCTTTTAGGTGCCCTGCCATCCTGCATCACTCTGAGCTCCCCTTCCTTTACTAACTAATAATTCTAGATGAGTCGCTTGGCCCCAAGTTGTATCTAACCCTAACCTTTTATCTAAAACATACTCTTGGTTTGTTAAATTTATGGCTGAATACATTGAGGTGGTCATTACAACCTCGGCTGTCTTTTTACAAGACCGCAGAGGGACCGCAGTGTGGAAGACCGCCAGTGGTGGCGGTTTGCCGCTCTGCCTATTATGACAATTGGCAGCTCTCTGTCCTTTTACGGACGGAGAGGCGCCAACAGCCATACTGGTGGGAGGCGGGGAAGTGGATGTTGCTCCACCTCCACCGCCACCGCTACGCCAACAGAACACCGCCCAGCGAATCACGTCCTGTGATTCGCCGTGGCGGTGTTCTGTTGGCGGTGTGGAGTCGGCAGAGCTGCCCCCATGGCTCCCGTCTCCTCCCGGAGGATCGACGGAACAGGGAAGTCGATCGTCCGTTAGGGGAGGGGGGTGTGGGGGGTGTTGTGTGTTGTGTGGGTACATGGGGGTGTGCGTCTGTGTATGTAGAAGGGGTGTGTGAGTGCGTGTATGCTTGCGGGGGTGTTGCGTGTTTTGGGACTGAGTGCGTGTATGTCTGTGGGTATGTCTGTATGGATGAGTGCGTGTATGTTTGTGTGCGTGTCTGACTGTGTGTGTGGATGTAGGCATGTATGTCGGTGTGTGTGCGTGTATGTGTGTAGGTGATGCCTGCGTGCGTGTCGTGTGGGTATGGGTGATGTGAAGTTGGGGGTCGGGGTGGGGAGGGGGGCCCTGCCACCTTTGGGGGGTGGCAGGGGTGGTGGGGGGTGTAGGGGACGGAGTCAGGGTGGGGGTGGAGGGGTGGCAGAGACCCCTATCAGTGCCAGGGAAGGAATTCCCTGGCACTGATAGTGCTTACCGCCATGGATTTCATGGCGGTTCAAACCGCAGGAAATCCACGGCGGTAAGCCGGGTCAAAATACCGCCGGTGGTATAGTGGCGGCCGCCGGGCTGGAGACCCAGGTCTCCAGCCCTGCGGGCGGAACGGAGAACCGGCGGATGACCATGGCGGTAACCGGCATGGTCATAATACAAAAAAAAAGACCGCCAGCCTGTTGGCAGTCTTACCGCCGCTTCTCCGCCTTCCGCCAGGGTCATAATGACCCCCTGAGTATCATGAGGACAAAATGCCTATTATAGAGGTCTATGCCAAAATGTTTCTTAAACTGCAAGAGCTTTTTTACAAAAGGATTATGCACAAACAGTTCCTATGTGTCAAAGCAAAACCTCGGTTTAATAATGAATGCCTATATTCTAAAAACGCATTACCATTGGCAGTCCATATGCCCTGAAATTATTAAAACCAGAAATCAGCATAAGTTGTTACTTGAGAAAGCGAGGAGAGTCTGTGTAGCTGAGAACTGGCAATGTCTAGTCTTTGCAGCCAAGACTAACAATAGTAAAGCATTCTGACACTTATTGCCCCAAGAAAGTTTAGAAGGGGCTAACACCATCTCCCACTACATACACCCAGATAATTAGGTCTCACATTTTTCATCTCTGTATGCTGAGAATGACACTGCTAATTTGCTCACAGGTCTTTGCCCCACGGGCACTACTGCAACCCTTAATAAATCCACAAGTTGTTCTGTTACTTTTAGTCTGTCTCACACCATTGAGACTATTGACCACCTTCAATCGGCAAACAGTTTAGGTCCCAATAAGATCTCTGGGGGCCTGCTCATATTGGAGCTTACAGTTTGGTCCAGCTATATCAAGCTCTTATCCAATGCCATTGCAGCTGGTAGTGAAATTCCTGATACCTGGAGGGATGCAGAAATTATCCCAATCTGTAAGAAGGGCGATGGTGGCGATCCATCTAACTGTTACCACCTACACCTTAATGATAACTTACAAAAGATCTTTGCCAGACAGGTTCTCGATAAGCTACTAAACTGGGTGACTGAACATCACATACTCCCTCTACAAGCAGGTTTTTGCACGAAGACCAGTACTGTTGTCCAAGTATGTAGATTTGCAAGTTTGTTCTGGAAATATGTGTTGTTCAATTAGCAAAACCTCTACATGACCGTTATAGACCTATGTGCAGCCTTAGATCTTGTTCCACTGGACAATCTTTGGAGTGTGTTGAACAAACTGGATGTTTCTCCTGAACTGGTCCATCTTATTGTGGACCTACATGTAGGCAATTATGCACAAGTTTGTTGGGGTGCAAAAAGCGAACTTGCAGACTGCATCCCGATAAACAAAGGTATACACCAGGGGTGTGTTTTAGGGATAACCTTATTTTCCTCATATGTTAATTGTTAATGATATGATGTGTTATTAGATTGTATGATTGGTTCTCCTACCTTACATGGTACCAAGGTACCCATCTTAATTTTCACTGATGACTTGTTACTTAACCCTAAGACATGCCCAGGTCTCCAAAATCTGATAGATTAATTTGTGAACTTCTGTGACCCTAAAGCGTTAGATTTGAATGCTTCAAAAACGAACTTTATTTTTTTCAAGGCTAGACCATCTATGAAGTGTACCACGAGAGTGGGGACCAACAATTTAGAGTGTGTTTTTAGCCTTGATTATTTAGGGATAAAGCTATCTGATAGATGTACTTGGGGTCACCAGATCAGTAAGAGGTCTCTACTCATCCAACATAGGTTCAAAGCTATTGCACACATGTACTTAAGAACCAGCTCACGTCCAACTTCCCTGGCACTGGAATCCTATAGAACCAAAGTCCAGAATGCTGCTCTTTATGGAGCCTAGCTGTGGGTCCCTGAAGATATGCACAGATAGGTTACTGCTCACAACAATAATTTTAAGATTCCTTGTCTTGGTTCCAGCTAGCACACCCATTGTGCCTTAATTCTTTGAAACTAAGCTTTAAAGATTGTCTGATTTAGCCAGACCTAAGCTTTTGATTTACTGACTAAGGCTGTGGATTTTCCCTGAGTTAATTGCCTATAGAAATGGCATTAAAAAACTAATAAAGCTACCAAATGCACATAAAGCTCCTTAGTTAAAGTGTGTATCTAGCTGGCTCATGATTATGGGCCTTAAAGAGAAGTGAAATAATCCAACCAACATTGAAAAGGCTGATGCTGAAGTACTTTTGTCCTATTATTGGACCTTTGTGTATGATCAGTATATCCAAAATTCGACCAATGGGTGCCTAAACAATCAGGGTTTTGACTTTAAGATTGCACCGCACTTTGAATTATTTCTTGATAACATTTCCCATCTGTTTGCCAAAAGTTTGTATTTAAGATTCCGGATTGGGAATTTACCATTTAAAGCTTTTACGATGAAATGGCAGAATGAATTGCCTTCTTGCATTTGCCCAGCTTGTGGTGTAGGTCTAGAAACTGAGGAGTATATATAGGTTTGTTGCCTGGTATAGCAAAAAAACAGATGTAAATTGATCTTTCCTGTCTTCTGAACTTTGGGACAAGGCTACACTTTGTAAATCTTTGAGTATTTCAACTTCCAACCAAATAGTTTTTGATATGAGACATTTTCTGTTAAATGCCTTGTGCAAGAGGGGAAATATTTTATCCTGAGTTCCAGTCCTCCTTTATGGCATAATATAGGGCCTGAATAATTATCTAAATCATTATGAGGCCCTTTTAACAGGCCCTTTGCTATTAACTTTTGTATAAGTAAATCATGTGCTATTGACTATATGTGCATTTTAGCATACTTTCTGACTATCTTTAATTGTACTCCTCATAGTTAGTATGTTCTAGTACTCAGAGTTTCAGTGTTGTAATTGAGTGCCTGGAGAGCCTCTATTGGATTGCTGATGGATTTTTATAATATTGCAGTTTATTCATTTACACTTTACACCTAGTGCTTGGTATAACTTATTGGAGCTGTGTATATGTAGGATTATTACATTTTGTATTTATATATTTGCTGTTACTTATTCTATGTCAATCTACCTTTTTATATTTTATATTGCTACCATTGTATTACCCTGATGGTTTTATAACTGAATGAAAGCAAAGAACTTGAAACAACTACCACTTTTTTATGGTCACCCCTATTTTTTTGTTGATAATGCTACTATCGTTTGACCTCTGAACAGTGGGGCACTGTTGTCCAGCCCCAGATAAAATGTGGTAAAATGACCTAACTCCTACTTGGCATATTTAATTTTCCAGTAGGTTTATAGAATATAGTGCAGGAAATACACCAATAGCATGTAAAGTTAAATGTCACATGACCCACCTCAACACGATAACATGGCCTCAGGGTTACCTACAGATTTTAAACCTGCAGGCAAAAAGGAAAACTACTTTTTAGTAATAAATAAGTAAACCTTAAGAAGTCCTTGTAGCCCACAATATAGGGTGCTCAGTTTTGAAAAGTGGTATATACAAGAATTTGGTACTGGAATGTACCCACAGTGGTTGGACCTCTGTGTGGGAAAAACTGTGGAAGCTGTGAATAAAATCTAGTGTGAAGTCCTTCATGAGTGTGCTGAGGCAACTCCTTTGAGATGCAGGTGTGGTAGCTCACAACTCTACCTCAACTTATTCGGTTAGGATATCCCATTCTGCCAACACCCAGTCACCTCCTTAGTGCCACTGTCTGGGAGGAATACACAAAGCTCAATTGATCATGTGATCTAGGACACAGGCTGCAGGCACCAAATAGTTAAGACCAGAAAAGGCAAACTTTTTAAAAAGTGGTAAGTGGCATTTTCATAATTGTGACTTAAAATGTGATACTATTATTAAAGATATTTTTAAAATACAACTCTCAAAAGGCAAAACATGGCATCTCTATTTCCAACAAAATGGTATTACTTATTTGATGTAGTAAGGTATCCCAATGTTATCATATGGGAGAAGTAGGCCTTGCAGTAATGAAAAACAAGTTTATGGATTTGTCTCTACCAGGACATGTAAAATTTAAAAATACATGTCCACATTTTTTAATACGGTGCGCCCCGTCCTATTGTCTGTTTCAAGCGTACCCTAAGAGTGACTTATATGTATTATATTGGAATTGAGATGGTATTAAACAGGTAGGTTTAGGTCTGGCAAAAGGTTTATTTTACCAGGATGAAATGACAATTTAAAACTGCACCCAGGCTTCAATGGCAGGCATGAGACATGTTTTTAAAGGGCTACTTAGGTGGCAAAAGAAATGCTGCAGGTCCACTAGTGGCATTTAATCTGCAGGCCCAGGGTACATAAACTACTACTTCACTGGGGACTTATATGTAAATTAAATGTATGAATTAGGTGCAAACCAAGTTTTAAGTAGGGAGAACAAACACTTTAGCATAGAGTGCTACAATCAAGAAAAACAAATTCAGCAAAACAGGAGTGGAGAAGACAAAAAGGTTGGGAGAAGACAACCCTAAGGCTGTACGGTCTAACAACCCTAAAATCAAATTTTCATTAAAAAGGAGCACTTGTTGTTCTATGAGAAAAACTAAAGTTCAGGATAAAATCTCAACTCTCTTATCTTTGGTTTGGGACAAGCCACCGGAAGAATTTCAGCACTATATTTAATGTTCATTGTAAGTTTCAACAATTCTGTGGTAAACTTGAATTTTTACTATATGTGTAGGAAAGGTAACATTTAGAAAGTTAGCCTGATGCCTGCTTGAAGCTACATTAGGCTAAATAGCATTTGTCTATCAGAAGCTTAGTCCGGTCAGTGTTTTCACTTAATGTGGTATGAAACTGCTCCCAAAGCAGAAAGACGTGTAGCAGGATGACCTGGGTGTGAGGTATGTGACTTCTATCAGTTCAGGATGGGCAACAGGAGAAGGTCTTGGAACTTCATTAACTTGAAAGGGACAGGGGTGAAGCATGCTGACTCCTAGATACGTCTAAAGAATATGGGATAGATAAGTCTTTGTTCCATAGGCCATCTGTAGCCAGCTTGGCACCAGCCCAGTGAGAGGGAAAGCTGGTCCAAGAGCCAGGTTGGTGTAGATGGGAAGAAGGGGGTCGCCTATTTCCCTAAACATACTCACAACTGGCACAGTGGCAGCCCCAGGGGCATAAATGTTCTGATATCTTGGATTTATATCATGCACTGTGGGATAATCCGTCGTAACACAAATAGGATGTGGTGCAAATCCTGGTAGGGTTGCCCCCATCAAATGTTTTAGTCCTTGGCTAGGCAGTGTCCATGGGTCACCCCCAGCCACTGGGTAGTGAATCTGCAAAAGTGGCACCTCACACACAGCTCAGCTGAACTGTCTCTGGACTTGTAAATGGACAGAAGTAGGCTGGGCTTGCTCTTTGAGACCTGTGTGGAGACCTTAAGGTCTGGACTAGGACTAGGCATAACTAGTTGAATTTGATTTAGAGTAATTACTCATAATTACAGCTGAGTCAAATTATTTTGCTGACTTCCATGAGGAGCTTAACCCGCATTTAGCACGATCGATTATCTTAGTGCAAAATGCAGTCTTGCATCAAAAATGGCCCTAAGGGAGTATTTTACATTGAGAATAGTGCTAAATGCAATAAAACACAACAAGCTAGCCAGCAGCCACTCATGCCTAATACTTTTGTCATTCCTGTATTTCTACTGTAAGAAATTTGTGGCAAATTACTCATAATTATAAGAATGGGTGTAATTGAATAATTTTCTGTAATTTTACACCAAAAAGTAACATGGAATTACTGAAATTAGTCTGATTACTCCGGCATATATATAATGTCACCCAGGCCTAGTCCGGACCTGCTTCTACTTGAACCCAGGACTAATAAGTGGCTTGTGTGAGACTACAGGAACAGAACAAGCTGTATAAGGCCTTTTTGCCTGAAGTGCCCAGCTGACATGTAGCAACTGGTCCTGTCATTAACCCTGATGTGGCCTCTGCTGGAGGGTAGAACCTAAGGTCCTGTAAACCTTAGAAATGACCAGGAGGAGCTGCTCTGGTAAGTCTACAAATATTTTTGGACATCAGGAGCCTCAGTGGTACCTTGTGCCAAAGATATCTGACTTTGAGAGTACTTCATCAGAAACATATTCCAGGCTTGCCCTACTGAAGGATGTTGAACTCCAAAAAGAGACTAAGGCCCAGATATACTCAGGTTTTGTGTCAGGATTGGGTCACATTTATGGCACAGCCCACAGCATTTTCCTTTTTGGTAATTACAAAGCCACACAAGCATAACACTTCCTTGCCCTGCGTTGCATAAGAGGTGCATTCCATGGGTGGAGAATGGCCATTCCCATGCACATATACATTGGAGAATACTCTTAAATGTACATTGGAAAGTCCCAGAAGTTGGTTTGCCTGCCTGGTAGCAGTAACCTTATTGAACATATAACTTGAACTTCACAACATAACTGGAGGACTATGCTAAACATCAGAGGGAAAACTAAAGATTAGTTTTGGAAAAGTGCTAATGAATGATTTCTATATATTTCAATGCAAAAAAACAGAGACTAAGGGCCTGATTTAGATATTGTCGGACAAGTTTCTCTCTCACAAAAATGAGGAAGGTTCTGTCACCCAAAACCTAAATACCATGGGATATGAGGGGATTTATATTTGGCGAACAGAATATCCATCACCATTGTTACAAAGCAACTCATCCACCAAAATGTATACATGCCCCAATTCCTCAAACAAAACAAAAAACTGTGAGCCCCTGAGTTGACGAATGGGTAAATGAGTGATTGCATAGGGAGCTAAATGAATAGTGAACCTATGGATACAAGGATGAATGATGGAGTTAATGCCCAAATGGGTGCATGCATGATCAAGCTAATAGTAGAAACAAATCCACATTGCATACACATTAAAAAAATAAATACACACACACACAGAAAACTTTATGGGAGTCGCCACTGGGTAGTTAGAGTTTCTATAGAAAAAAATGTTTTTTGTTTTGCTAATAACTTTCCGTTTCATGAATCTTCAGAAAATACAACTCTTAAGTCAGCGTCAGTCTGAAACGGGGGGGTCCCAAAATGCTTTTTCCCCATGCTATTTTCCATAGGGATTTTGAACAGCAATAGCGCCCAAACCACTGGACTAAATTAATCAAATTTGGCAGAAAGGTAGGTCTTGGTCCAGAAAGCTCACTTTTTGTTAGTTGGTGTAAATCTGTTCAGTAATGTTTGAGATATTCAAGAAAAAACAACTGTGTATATATTATAATGCAAAGACTTTGCAAACCCTCCTGATCTCATGCTGAGATCAGATTGGCTGCCAACACTTCAAAAAGGAAATGTTCGCGACCATGTTGGGACTTGAAAAATATTTAAAATAAGAAAAGAGGCCAGGATAGGGTCACCCTGACCCCTTATCTCCGAGCAAAAAACAATAAAAATAAAAATAATGAGCAGACGCCACAGATCTGCTGAAAATTCAAAAATAAAAACAAGTGTGTGCTTCTGTGCTTGTTTAAATGCAGAGTTTGGGTGGGCCAGGTTCCGGGGCATTGGAGTTTTGAATGTGGGGTCAACCTGCCCCCTGCAGCTGTGGGGACCGCCACCTCCCTGGGGCTAAGATCATTATGTGAGTGCCTCCCCATAGCCTCAGGACCACCACCTCCTCAGGGCTTCAGACTAAATTAAAGCAGGAGGCTTCAGGCCCACCCACAACCCTGGGGACTGCCACCACCCTCTGGCTTTAAGCAAATTGATTGCAGGGGGTGCGCAGCCCACCTGCGGCCCCATGGAACACCACGTCCCTGAGGCTTCAAACTAAGTGAATGCAGGGGAGCGTCCATGTCCCGCAACCCCAGGGTACACTACTACCCTAGTGCTTCAAACTAAATAACTGCAGGGGGCCACCCAGATTCCACCACAGCTCCAGGGACCACACTACCCCGGGGTGTCAAATCATATGAAATTGGTATGGCCACCTGCCCCCTCCTTAATAGATGCAGGGGTACTACCCTGCCCCCCTGCAGCCCTGGGGACCACCACCTCACCAGGGCTTCAAACTAAATGAATGATGGGGGCTGCCCGGCCACACTCAAAGCCCTAGGGATTGCCACCTCCAGGGACTTCAAATAAAAAAAAAGTGGGCTGGCCATCTCCACCCCCTGCCACTGGGGACTGCCATCTCCCTGAGGCTTCAAACTCAATGAATGTGGGGGGCTGCTTGGCCCCCCACAGCTCCAAAGACCACTACCTCCCTGGGGCTTAATCATAATTAAGGGGGGGCAACACTGCACCTCACAGCCCCAGGGACCACCACCTCCCCAGGTAGCAGCCCACCTCATGGAGCCAATAGTGGGGACTGCCACACTCCAGGGCTGGCTCCTGCTATGTCCCAGTGTGCCCACCCCAGGCGGGAACTTTGACAACTCCCATCAAGTCAGAGCAAACACTCTGGTTCCAGCAAGTGAGAGTATTGCTCTCACAGAGAGGGAGCTGAATGTTTAGCAGCTCCCTCTCTGTGACAGCAATGCTGGCTCCCGCAGGAGACCTTCAGGTGGTTCCAAACAATTTTGACTGTGTGACAAGGGCACTCAGATGACATGGCCCAGAAGGAGGGGATGGGGCCCCTGGGGCCAAGATCGGCCTGGGGAGGGGGAGCACACAACCCCACTCCCCCCAAAAAATACATATTTGGGCTGGGCCTTGGGAGGTGGGGTCCTCGGGGTCAGTATCAGCCTGGAGAGGGGGGCCTCATAGCCCCTCTCCATAAAAAAAAAAAATGAAGGCTGGACCTTGGGGAATGGGGTCTCCTGGGCTGAAATCAGCTGGGGCCCCTCCCACCAAAAAAATAAATAAATTAGAAGTCTGGGCCCCAGAGGACAGGATCCCTGTGATCGACACAGGGAGGGAAGCCACGCAGCCCTCCTCACCCAAAGAAATGAATATATTAATGCCATGCCTGGGGCATGGGGAACACGGGGCCAAATCAGCTGGGGGAGGGGACCAAAGGCCAAGCGCAGCATGGGTGGTTAGGGGGTTGGCTGCAGTGACTTGTTGCAGGCCAGGCTCTATGGCCCTATTGTCAACCCCAACAGACAAGGCAAATGCCGTGCACAGCACAAGGGTGAGTGGTTCTAGGGGGTTTTCTGTCAGGCCTTGCTACAGGCCGGGCCCTGTGGCCAACCACCAAAACACACGGCCTTTGCTGGTGATGGTTGGATTAGCGTATACTAATGAAAATTACTTTACATTTAAACACCATAGAAATTCACAGAAAAAACAAAGGTTGCAGTGATTTCATAGTTATGAAACAGAATTGAAATAAAACATAGAAATTCTCTTAACAACAAAAGTTACAGGGATGTTTTAGTTAGGCTCACATTTTAAACGTACAAAATCACAGAAATTCACCTGTTATAGTTAGAGTTATCTTAAGTAACTATAGCTAGTGCCCTAAGGTAACTATAGCGCGCGCCTTCACCATGCACTGCTAATTACCCCACAAATTACCGCACTCATGCAATTTTTAGAAACAACATTGATAATATCAATGTAATATGTGCAGTAACATTTAAAAAAAGATATGAGCCTAACTATAGAGTCCCTGTAACCTTTGTTTTTCTAAGTGAGTTTCTATTTTTTTTTTTATTTCTATTTCCTAACTATAACATCCCTGTAACCCTGTAACCTTATATATATATATATATATATATATATATATATATATATATATATATATATATATATATACACATATATATATATATATACAAAAAGAGAAGCACTCCACTCCAGGAAGCTTCATAAACCAACTTCATTTATTTAGGGCCAGATGTAGCAAAGTTTTGCGAGTTGCAAATGGCCCGAATCGCTATTTGCGACTGCTCAAAATCGGAAATGGGATGCAAAAATCCCATTTCCGACTGGCAAAAAGCGATGCGAGCCATTACCGACTCGCAAAAATTGCAACCCCATTTTGCGACCCGCAAATAGGAAGTCGCAATTTGCGAGTCGCAAACCATATGCAATTGCAACTCGCAAATTGCGACTAGTCGCAAAAAGCCCAGTTTGCATGTCTCATTTACCACTAACTCAGAGCAGGTGGTAATCATTACCAAAGTATAAAAGGAGACCCAGAAGGCATCTGGGTTACTCAAGATGGTGGAGATATACCTGATAGCAGTGAGGAGGAGAGTCCATGCAGCCCAGCAGAGGAGGAGGAGGAGCCAGAGACAGGAGAAGATTTACAGAACAAGGCAGACTCTTTTTCAGCATACTGAGGAAGAGATCTATGACAAATACCGCCTTAGCAGAGCAGCCATACTAGAATTAATTGAATTACTAAAACCACAGCTAGAACGCCAGACTCTGCGCGGCTGTGCCATCCCTACGCATGTGCAAGTGCTATGCTCACTGCACCTCTTGGCCTCGGGGAGCTATCAGGGGGTCATTGCTGTGGCAGATGGGGTATCTCAAAGTGCACTATCAAGGTTCCTCAGGGCATTCCTAGATGCCATACTCACACACATGTCCAGATACATATACCTACCCAGGAATGAGGCAGAAATTAACAGCACCAAGTTGGAATTTTACCGGATTGCCAACTTTCCCCATGTCATAGGGTGTGTAGATGGGACACATATTCAAATATGCCCCCCTGCTAACCTGGAATGTCTGTTCCTCAACAGAAAGTGTACCCACTCACTGAATATTCAGGTTGTTTGTGACGCTCATCACTGACATTGTCGCAAAATTTCCAGGCAGTACCCATGACTCATACATTTTTAGGCACAGTGGGATACACCAACGCCTGGAACGTGGGGAGTTTGGAGACGGATACCTCCTAGGTAGAGCTGCATACACCTCGTAGACATACACACAGATCAATGCTGCACACCAACCAGGAATTTCTAACAGTGTAATGTTTGTGCCCAACAGGTGACAGTGCATATGCACTACGGCCATGGATAATGACTCCGTTCTTAACACCCAGCAATTATTCCGAGAGGCGATACAACAGTGCACATAAGAGGACCAGGAACCTGATTGAACGCACCTTCGGTTTGCTGAAAGCAAGGTTCAGATGCCTCCACCGCAGTGGAGGTGCCCTCCAGTATACCCCCATTACAGCATTCAAAATTGTTGTCGCATGCGCCATCCTGCACAATATTGCCAACCGACGTGGGCTACCTCTCACCCCTGCAGACCCTGATTCTGAGGATGAAGAGCAGGAGCAACCACATCGCCATCATGGGGATCGGAGCATTGCAAATCAAGGCAGACTGAGACGGCAACACATCGCAACCCAATACTTTGGAAGGTACATGTCAACTTCAACCATACTCACCTATTGACCAAAAACTCCATTTGTTAAGTGTAACAAAAAAACTATTTAATATGTGCAGAAAGTGAACTATTTACAATGACAAACTGTTCATGTACTTCAAAAAGCCAACCATGCATGGGGCACATTGCCGTCATGTGCCCCAACATCAGGGACAGGGTTTTGTCTATGACCTACAGCGGCCTCTGCCAGCCTGGCTGGTCCCAGGTTGTTCTGCAGTGCTCTGCCTGGTGCTCCCACTCCGGAGCACCCTAGTGTCACTGGCAGAGACACTGCTCACAGTGGAGTCCTCTTCGCTGTCCTGGGGGGTGTCCCCTGTACCCCTGGACACATGCCGTGCCTCCATTAAATCGATCACATGTGTGATCTGGCCCAGGCCTCTTGCCACATCCCCTGCAAAGTGGCCCATTTCCATTTGGAGGCCGACTGTCCTTCTTGACAGGCCAGTGGTTTTGACTGCCAGTCTGCCAATTGATGAGGCCATCCTGTCCAGCATCTGGAGCAGCTGGCGGTCCCTGCGCCACCCACCCTCGCTCTGTGACAGTAGTCCAGCCACCAGTTCCCACATGGACAGGGCTAGGTCCCCAGTGTTTGTGCCAATGACGTCCAATTGGGCATGGAGCTGCTGCATGCTGGTCTCATTGCTCCTCACAAAGTGGTGCAGAACCCCACTAACTCCCTAACATTTGGTTCTGAAGGCGCTGACCACGGAGCAGTTGTGCCTCGGTCATGGTGGTGGATGGACGCCCGGACTCAGCCTGCAGCCCTGCTCTCCTCAACCTGCGTCGCCTGCGCAGCGGTGGATGCCCTGTGAGCTGTACCGTGGCACTCCTGGCTGCTGCTGGCGCAGCCTCCGGAACCACTGTTGTAGCAGGGTGTAGACATCAAGGGGATGGTGTTGGTGGTGCAGGTGGGAGAGGTGGCAGCTCCTGTGCTTTCCTCATGGGGATGGCTGACTGTTGGCACCTGGCTGCTGTGGCTTGTGGTGGTGTCTTGTGGGAGACATGTGGGACCTGGGGAACAGACTGTCAGTGTCTACTATCTGTTGCACACTTCCTAATAAACATTTGCCTATTGACTGCCTACTTGACTACATTGCCCATAATGCATCATTCTGGTGTTTGCTACCCTGAAATGGCGCTATCTTGGTTGTGCATGTCCCTGTGTACATGGTGGGTGGGGGTATGGCATTGATGGGGGTACAGGCATATCACATGGTACTCACCGGTTGATGTAGTGGGCTCAGAGGTGTCCAGATCTCCAAATCCTGTAACTGCCTCCTGCTCCAGGGTCTCCTCCACCCTTTCCTCCAGGGGTGTGGGTGGTGGTACGGATGATGGCCCCCTCCTGTGCCTCTCATCTCCCGGAGCCTTTCTGCCACCCTCTCCTTGGTCTGGGAGCGGAGGTCATACCTCCTCTTTTTGATCTCATCCACACTCCTGTGGCTGACCCCCAGGGAGTTCACTTTTTCCTGAATTTCCAGCCAGAGTTGTTTTTTTGTTGAGTCAGGCACATTGAGGGCTGCCTTTCCACAAAGATCATCATAGTGCTGAAAGCATTCTTCTGTCAGCACCTCCAGCTCCTTCTCTGAAAATTTCAGTTTTCTCTTTCTGGGTGTTTCTGCCATTGTAGCTGCTGTTCCTCCTGTTGGCTGTTCAGCAGTTTAAAATGGGTGTGGTCCTCCCTCCTCCCAGGTGTATTAGTAAACTTCCTGGCTGTGATGTCATCATTATGTGCCAGGAAGTGTTTCCAGAGTGTTCTGGAGTGGTTTCTGGAGTGTTCTGCAGCACCTGCAATCAATTTACATGGTACTCGCAATTTGCGACGCCCACTCGCAAATTGCAAGTCCGTTTTTTGCGCGGTCGCAAACAGTGACCTCGCAGACAGCAGACTCGCTATCTGCGTTGCGAGTCGCAATTTGTACACGGACATTGTACATGCATTCCTATTAGCGACACGCAATTTGAGAGTCACACATGCTCGCAAATTGTGAGTCACTAATTTTTTTGTACCTACATCTGGCCCTTAATGTAGACAGATTTCCATCAGACACCATGATGCGTTTCAACATCCCTTCTTTTTCAAGTGGTTTTGTCTGCTATTTACCAACCATTTCCACCGTCATGGCTTTTATACTGAATTCTAGGAATCCCACCTGAACATTATTATTACACTTAAGCACGATCCCTTCACTCTTATTATAAATCATTCTTGATGTGATTGAAATGCAGTATTTCATGATGTATAGTACTTGTGTCAATTTCTGCATTAAAAGTGTCATCAACATCGCTCACCAAGCTCAGTTGTCATTTTTATCATTCCCTCTCCATTTTCCTTCATGACGTAATTTCATCTGTCATGAATGCACAGGTTTTTTTAAAACAGTTGTTAAATACAGCAACCAGATCCCAAATGCCACTGAATCCCTCTCCAATGGCAGGGTCGCATCAGTACCAACATATTCTGAAGGAAACATGCTCACCATTGTTTGCTGCTTAAATTGTCAAAGCTAGTTTAATGTTACATCAGGAATTTCTTGAAGAACAGACATTTAATTCATAAGTCTTCAAGTGCTTAGTTCACACGCTGGAGATCAGTATTTCCTCACCCACTCCAAACTGTTCACCAAGTGCTGACTCCTATTGTCAATGGCGGGAGCTGTTGCTTTAATCTAAATCCAAATCAATGGGTCTTAAGCAGTGACGTGCTCTGACTGCTGGTGCAGACAAAGGGTTAAGACTACAACCCTCTAAAAGTAAATTCAAAATGAGAAGCACTATACTCCTGGAAGCTTCATAAACCAACTTCATTTATTTCCATTTCGATCAGACACCAAGACACATTTCAACATCTTGTCTTTTTCAAGTGGTTTTGTCCACTGTTTACCAACCATTTACACCTTCATGGTTTTTATTCTGAATTCTGGAAATGGTAGTCAATAACTTTTCACACTTGGAATTGGAGAATAAAACTGGGCAAAGACAGGGTGAGAGAGAGGATGATCCCTCAAGTTCAGGGAGTGGGGATAGCGACTGGGGCTACAGACCTCGGAGGAGGAGGGGGAAAGGGAGAGGGAGATTTGTTCAGAGAGTATATATACAAGCTCATGGAAGTTATCCCCACCTCAACTACCGGGGATGGGTCAGGGGTATGAATGGCCACCATACTTCTCACTGATGCAAACCTTTCCACCATACCAATTCCAACAGGGCAACACCCTTTTTAAGGGCGAGGAAGAACAAGAGGAAGAATGAGGCAAAAGACTGTTCAACGTGTGCAATGGGAAGATCTGAACCAAAGAGTGACCAGGAGCATGTCCCAGGAATTTCTACTGGGGATGAGCAAGGATTAAACCTTGTTATAAATCTGTAAGCTGTCACCTTTACAGCTCCTCAGGAGCAAGTTCTTAAGAGGGGATTAGGGTTTTCGTCCTTACGAGTAGGATGGACAGCTTTAAACTGAGACAGGAGATAGCAGAAATTTTTAGATAAGTATGACTGAGAGTATTTTTTGATAAGAATAAAGAGAGTACCCAACCTCAGGGAGATACTAATTTACGACCAAAATCGTAGCCCCCTACATTGGCTCAGTTACCAGACAAAGTTGCGGTCTTTGAACGAGCAGTGATCCATGACATAGAGGCCCTTGGGGATCAAGAAGAACATGCATTCATGAATTTGTCAAGACCTGAGAAAGAGGCCATACGAGAACTCAACAAGAATTTAAACACTATTATTAAACCAGCAGATAAGGGAGGGGCAATTCTGATTCAGAAAAAGGAGATACCATCAGGAATATTTAGGGCTCCTATCGGATGCCCAGAACTATGAGATTTTGACAGTTGATCCCACTAGGGAAATCCAGAGGGAGATTCGAACTCTGGTGGTGGATGCAGTTAATAATGGGTGGATCACGGATAAGGAAGGGTTATGTCTATGGAAGAAGAAACCAGTGACCCCTTACCTCTATACTGTCCCGAAAGTCCGCAAACCCACCAGACCCCCTCCACGCTACCCAATAGCCTCAAGGATTGGCTCCCTTTCGGAACCTTTATCGCAATTTTGTGATTTCTTTCTGAACCATTTGTTCTGAAGAGTCAATCCTATGTTAAAGACATGAGAGACGTGTTAAATGTGATTGATAAGATGGATGTTGATCTGGATAGAGATTTCCTGGTGGGTCTCGACTTTGAGGACCTGATTACAACTTTGGCGGACTGTATATATCAAACATTACTTTATCCCACACAATCCCATCAGAAATTGCCACTGCAGAAATGTTCACAAAGGGCAAGTCTCTTTGAACCCTCTGTGATGAAAAATATGGTTTCAACACCTCCTCCACCTGTTCAACCGCTGATCTCTCAGGAAGAAAATGACCATGTATCAACAGAATAAAGGTAATGACAAACCCAATCCAAAGAAAAAACGCTAGGATAGCCAATAAAAGCCATACATAGTTCCATGGAAAAACAAAATACGTATCTTTAAGCCAACGCATCAGCTTACGTGGACCTGACAGGTCAGTAGTCGAAGAGGCAAACGAGTCCGATAGATCATCGTTGTTGTCGGCAAAATAACCAGAGGCAGTTTGTGCAAAAGGCATTGCCGTAGTCAATGGAGGAGTTGGTGTTTCTCACGGCGGTACACTGTAGACAGCACCATCCTTCACGTCCGTATTCATGGTGACTCGATCAAACGTTTCTAAATTGGTCGTTGTCAATGGAACTCATGCGAGATCATCATCCACCATCCCCAAGCTCAGAGAGGCAACAGTGTTGGTATAAACAACTTGAAGGGGAACTTCTCCTCCAGTAGTGAGAGGGATTCGGGAACTACTGGACGTTCCTCTTGGTCGGCTGTGTAGAATCGGCCACATGTTGTAACTTGACATTGTCAATAGAAACAAAGCGATTTTCTTTAGCACCTGGCAACGGTGGCAGAATAACAGTTCTCGTTTCGTGTATCCCCAACACAGGGACTGGTGCACGATAAGAAGGGCCAAAT
The DNA here is from genome assembly GCF_031143425.1 of Pleurodeles waltl. Lineage (NCBI taxonomy): Eukaryota > Metazoa > Chordata > Amphibia > Caudata > Salamandridae > Pleurodeles > Pleurodeles waltl. Next base: position 558,426,308 of record NC_090437.1, on the reverse strand, counting down.
TCTTTTTTTACTGTGACCTTTTCACGCACAAGATCCCCAACCCTGGGAATTCAGCCGATAGGTGTTACTGGCACATCCTTAATTCCTGTGAAGGCAGCACTTTTAGAAGAGTTATCTTCACGGAACTGCTGTAATTCCTGTAAAACAGTGACACAATCATTTATGTCAAAAGGTATCTCTGCCGCCTCCACAGCAGCACCATCAAGATCCAGAACAAACATTTGTGTCCCGAACAGGCACTCATATGAAGTACGACCCCCTAGGGACCTTCTAGGTAGGTTATTTAGTGCTCTCTGAACTCCATACAGGAGTGTTAGCCAACTACGACCCGTACCTAAGACTCTGGCTGTTAAGGATTGCTTAAAATCGCGGTTTAACGCTCCGCAACAGAATTTCTCTTGGTTTGAAATGGAGACGAATACTGGAGCTGGACCCCCAATGAAGCCATGGTGTCCCTGAATGCCCTTGAGGTGAAAGCAGGGCCCTGGTCTGAATTGAATGCTGCAACTGCATATGTGCTGACAAAGACTCACAAATCTTTAATAACAGTCCGAGTGTCAGCCGAGCGTTGTGGCCACACCCACACAAATCTGGAGCAAGAATCAACAGCGACTAGGATATATTTGTATGCACTATCCGGTGTAAATGGACCACAATGATCCAGGTTCGCACATTGTAATGGTCTGTTTAAGATTAAGAGGGGTGTTTGCGGCGGGCGCTTAGCAGTTGAAACTTTAATTTGTTGACAGATGTCACAACAAAGGACATACTGCTTGGCCTCTTTATAGAGACCAGGCCACCAATAGTGGGCCTGTAATAGTGACATTGTAGCTGCCACGCCTGCATGTGCAGATGCCACCCCCTCATGCGCTGCTTTAATCAATTGTGGTCTTACATCTTTATTGGGGATGTCGCGTACGCCGAAGCTAGGAATTTTAACTTCAGTGTTCAGCATACTTCCCATAAAAAATTGATATTTATTCGGAAATCCTTTGGATAAGGCGTGCCATCAAACGTAGCTCTTACGGCAGCCATAATCTCAGTGTCTCTTTGGTACTCGAACGAGTCACTGCAGCTACAGTGGCAACTGTCACTACCGACTTAGCGGCTTCATCAGCCAAAGTATTACCAGCAACGTGTATTCCAACGCGCTGGTGTCCAAGTGTATGCACAACATGGACTTTGGGTAGCGTCTCCTTCAGGTCTGCTACCTTCCCCCACAGAAGTCTGTGTTTAATGGTGTTGCCTTTTGAATCTCTGAACCTGTTCAAGCGACAGTAATGTAAGTATTCGTTAAAAGACTGGATGCAATAATACGAATCACAAACAATCAGTGTGTACTGCGTCGGATCCGTATGTTCCAGTGCCATTAATAGAGCTTTTAGCTCATCCAATTGTGCAGTACAATCCCCTAAGGTCTGGGTATAAGTATGTTGGGGGCAGAATTTCTCCCCCTCCATTTGCCACTCACCACCGCACATGCAGCAGAATATTGATGTTTTGTTCCTATCGCTGGTTGCGCAGAGCCATCGGTGTACATGACTACCTGATATTGGGCAATAGGCAATGTGTCAGCGGGAACTGGATATTCCACTTCATGTTGTAGAAATTCCTGAGTTTGTAACTTTGGGTCAAAAATGTAGTCTACATCAGTGGCTGTCAAGGACGTGGCCCATTGTATCCATCTTGTGTGGAGTGCTTTTGCGTTCGGGACGCTAGCTTAGTAACAGCCTCAAGGGACGGAATAGGAGAAACGACAATAATGCGTTTTCCTTGTGCCAGAGGTCTTTCTTTAAGAACAGCCATCTGTACAGCAGTGAGAATTTTCTCTGTGGGTGCAAATCGTTGCTCGGCAGCGGAATACAAGTGTGACTTGTATGCTATGGGGACTGTCTCACCTTCATTAAATGTGACATAAGTAAACCCAATGGCCCCAGCTATCACCCTGATGACCAAATGTGCCTTATTGTCCCGTGTGTGTAGATGTTTTGCTGCTAGTATGTCTGCTTGTAACTCCTGAAGAGCATGTGTATGTTCAATTGTCCAGAATTTGCTCCAAAAATCAGGACGTATTAATTCATGTAAAGTTTTTATGCGTGTAGCATAATCAGGAATGTATGTTCTGACAAAATTTAGAAAGCCCAACAATGATTGGAGTTTCTTAATCGTATTTGGTGGTTGCAATTGTGCAAATGTTTCTACAAATTGTGGCGCTAGGCTCTTACCTTCACTCGACAGCTCATATCCCAGGAATATGATGCTGAGGAAGGCAATTTTAGATTTTTGGAAGTTCAATTTGTAGCCGATTTCAGCAAACCCTACAACAATGCGGGATACCTGTCTTAAATGTTGTAGCAACTCGTCATCCATGAGATATATATCATCCACATATGACAGCGCTTCAGGGTCGAGCTCGTTCAAAAAATGTCACACAAGCTGTAAACAGTCCTGGGCTGTTCCTATACTCCTGAGGTAAACTACAGAATTTTCTCTGGGAGCCTAGTGCGCTAAAGCTGGTTAAATCCCTGCTTTCAGGGGCTATATTCTGGCAGAAGAATCAATTTGAGATATCCAAAGTCGTTTTATATTTCTTCCGCACAATGTTGCTCATTAGTGCAGTGCTATGTGAATTTTGTATGGCATATGTGCGTGTATATCCATTCAAATGTCTGTAGTCTAAGACTATTCTATATGAATGGTCTGGTTTAGCTACAGGGAATAAGGGATTATTCATTGGTGAGACACAGGGTTCAATTACCCCCTGGTATTCTAATTGTGTAAGTATTTCTCTCACAGGTGCCCTTGCTTCATGTTTTATGGGATACTGCGGTTGTGGCTGAGGCTCACCTTTAATAGGAATTACATGATATGGAGAATCCCTATCCCACCCAATGTGATTTCTAAATAACGCAGGTGCCTGTGCGAGAGCCCATTTCATAGAATAGGACTCAGCGAGTTCCTCCGGAACAAGGGGTGAGAAGGAAGGTTTAATAACCCCCTCCCCAGCTGGGCAGGTGCGAACAAAATCTGGCGGCCAATCCTTTTCAGCCAGCAAAATGTCATATATCTTAACTACACGATCCCAAAAGCTGGCGTGTATAGTGCGTTCAATGTCTCCTTCCAATTGTAAAGTCACTGTATACACCCTATTGGGTTCGGAGACGCACATGTCTGCTGTCTCTACTTGTATGAAGTCATCAGTTGCCTTCACCTCCAGATGCTCTAGAAGATTCCTGCAAACTATTGTGACCTCTGCCGCACTGTCTAGCAGTGCTAGAGCCCATGTCTTCAAGAGAACCCTCTTCCTGTGTCTGTGTGGCATGTCTAACTGAGATGGCTGCCACTTTTTTCTTTTTAAACTGTTGTTTTTGTTGTACTGATTTCTCTTCCTTCTTGACAGAAACCTCTGAAGAGCGTTGTGATTCCTGTCTCGGTTTCACGTACTCTGGTCTCCACTCTGACCGCCCACCTCTCTCATGTCTCTTTTCCGATGAGTCCTGAAAGGAACGAGATTGGCGTGTATCAATATATTGATATCTATCAGGCGTTTTAATATTATCCCTATTTCTGAGATTATACCTATTCTGCGGGGCTCCGTACGCGGAGATTCTCCCCTTTCCTTTTTAGGTGTTTTGGGAGTGAAAAAAAAATGGCGCAAATCGGGTTGAGGCGATTTTTTTGCCTCAGCCTGACTTGCACCATTTTTGGACACCCATACTCCATTTTCCCCCTACGCCGGCGCTGCCTGGTGTACGTCGTTTTTTTAACACACACCACATGGCGCCGGCGGCTAACGCCGGCTAACGCCGGCTAACGTCATTCAATAAATACGGTGCCCGCATGGCGCTTCAGAATGGCATTAGCCGGCGCTAATTTTTTTGACGCAAAACTGCGTTAGCGCAGTTTTGCGTCAAAAAGTATAAATATGGGCCCTGGTTTTTAGTTTGTGAATAGTGCTACCTACATATTTCGTCTGGCAGCCACACTCAATAACATAATTCACATATTCAGTTTCACATGTAATTCTGTCTCTAATCAGGCATTTTCTTCCTTCATATGTTTGGAAAGTCTGCATGTTTACAGCTTATTTGCAGGCTTTGCAATGACCACATTTCCAAAATCCCATGCTTTTCTTTACTCACCCACAATGTATTATTTTTTTTCTCATTTTTAACATATAGGCTGTAAGTTAGTTGTAAAACATGCCAGTTACGTTGCAAAATATTCTTAAATGCTAGCTGTTGATGATTATATTCTAAAAAGAGTCTATGAGAAGATCTACTTATTGCTGTGTATATATATATGTATATATATGTAGAGACATTATAGTTAGGTTCTGAATTTACTTGTACAAAACCACAGAAATTCAGCAGTTATAGTTGAAATACTTTTTTCAAGTAACTAAAACTCGCGCCCTCTGGTAACTAAACCTCGCGCCCTTGCCATGCACAGTTGTCTCATCAATAAGTTTATTGCAAATGTTGCAGTAAGAGCATGAAAGATGGCATAGACTATGTCATCCATGATATGATATGTGGAGCAATTAGCTGTGCATGGCGAAGACGCCAGTTATAGTCACCTTGGGGCACGAGTCCCTGTAACATTTGTTTTTTTTCAGGGAATTTCTATGTTTTTTTTTAACATACAGTAATTTTAGTTGCTTTATTTGAATCCAACCACCACTGTGCACGGCCTATGGGTGTGAGAGGAGGCAGTTGGCCACAGGGCCTGGCCTGCAGCCCCACCCAGAGGCCAACCGTCTATAAGCTCCCAACCTTGCAGCATGCACGACCTTCTCCAAAGCACAGTAAGGGTTGCCAACAAGGGCTGGCCTGCAGCCAGTACCTGCGGCCAACCCTTCTAACCACCCAACCCTATGTTGTGCCCGGCCCTTGGCATATGCGACGGAAGATATATATATATTATTTCATGTTTTTATTAAAGTGAACCAAAAGGCCTTTATGGGCTATCTGGCACCACAGGGAAAGCCTTAATGGTGCCACAGAAGTCCCTATATTTATTTTTAATTAAATTATTTATTTTTTTTATATATATTTTTTTAAATAAAACACCCATTATGGGCTACCTTACACTGTGGGGGAAGCCTTAAGGCTCCTCTTGCAGAGACTTTACTTTAGCAAGCAGGGACCTGCTTTGACAGCAGCTCCTTGTTTGCTGAAGCATTTCATCTCTGTCCTCTGCATGCGTGCAGGGGACCGAGATGAAAGCTTTGGATTTTGATAGTGGTATCTGCTTTAAAAGTCTCACTGTCAAAAACCGGAGTGTTTGCTGTGGCTTGGCTGCAGCTGCAGCGCTGCAGCCAAGCCACAGCAAACAGCTATGTCCCATTAACGGCATCCCTGGACATAGCAGGAGCTGGCCTTTAGGGGTGGCAGTCCCCAGGTCCATCAGTGGCTCCACAAGGGGGGCAGTGTGGTCCCCCTCGGACAGGACATATCCCTGGAAGGGTGGTGGTCACTGTGGCGGTTGGGGGTCTCAGGCCCCCCACATATATTTAATTATAAGCCCCAGCGGTGGTGGCCCCCAATATAGTTTCATGAATGCCCCAGGGGTAGCGGTCCCTGGGGTGTAGGGGGCCATGGACCCTGCCCACATCTATTTAAACCAAAGCCACGGGTGGTTTCCCTGGGCGCAGTGGGACCACACACCCCACTGTATATATTTAAATGGATGCACCAGGGAGGTAGTGGTCCCAGAGTTGTGGGGGTCCAGGAGGCCCCCACACTACATTTTTAATACCACTGGGACCACCCAGGGGTCTATTAAAAAAGAAGCGCAGGAGTCTAAGCTTGCTTTTTTCAATGTATTGCTGCAAATTTGCACATCTTGTGAACTTGCTCCAAAAAATAATTAAAAAATATGTTTTTTGCCCCCTACCGTGTTAAGGGGGCAGGGTGTCCCTAGCCTGGTCCCTTTTATTTTTACTTCTTTTCCGGTACTCATCTCAGTCTGAGTCCCAAGACAGCTGCTAACACTTTCGGGTTTGAAGTGTTGGCAGCCTAACAGAGCTGTGCATTTCCCTGCACCAGCTCATCATTGTTCGTGAATACTTCGCGGCCAGAGATATACAAATTTGAATTTCCATAAATTTCTCAAAAACTACTGAACGGATTTGCTCTAAATACGCAAAACCCTGATCTGCATACTGAGAGCTAGCTTTCTGCTAAATTTGGTGTAATCCTGTCAGAAGATTACCCATTAAATCAAACTTCCACAAGAGCAGATGCCTTTTACCCAACTCCCTCCAACAGATGCATGCTCAGACTTTAACTGATTATCTGATCCCTGCATCTCCTACGGGAAAGGGGAATCCGAATAGGAAAAGAGAGACCACCTCCAGATCCAGTTCCAGCCTGTGTTTCCCACTTGAAGATAGGATATTCAGTGTGTGTCTCTGAAAACCTGCACCTTTCTTCTTATTGAGATTTCTTTAAAGGAAGGACCTGCAGTCGGGTGATATGAGCATAGATAAGTATATTCCTACTGCGCATTCAACTGTTCAGTCATTCACATTCACCCGATTCTATTGTTCTCCTAACCTGGATCTTTTGAGAGACTAGCTTTTCTCTAAGAGACAATGTTAAATTAATATCTTCTTTTCTTCAGGAGTCAGAGCTTTCTGAGGTTCTCAGGAGAACAGTTCAAAAGTTCACACATATACAAACTACTAATGCATTTTACAAGAAACAAAAACTCTTTCTCAAGGTTCAGTTTTCTCAATCACAGTCTCTAGGAATTAGTGTAAGCACTGACGTTTGTCTATAAAACTGACGTCTGCAAAGCAAGAGTTCTTGACTATATATGTACATATATATATATCGGCAAGTCTGGAAGTCATACAAAAGGATTCCTCACTGCAGTTGCTTGAAGTTCTGTTAAGCCAAAACAAATTCTCATCAGAAAGCTGATAGCCAGTTGTTGGAAGAAGGAATAAATTCAGCTTCTTCAAAAGGGAAAACTAGCTGGTGTGCACACCATAACAATAAAAATAATGAATTACTCAAGATCAGAAGAATTCTCTATGAAACAAAGCCCCTCAGGAACACTGCTCATTCTCCGCAGGATGACAGTTGAAGTGCAGGGCTCTCAGAGAGAAACAGCTGGAGGGAAGTTTCAGCAAAAGGCTAAGGTAGAAAGACTAGAGCGCTGATCTCACAAGGATTTGCGGCCATCATCTTGAGTGGCAGTTAAACCTGATGAAGCTAGTTCTAAGAACAGCCTCCACAAGAGCCACGGGGAGTGAGGACGCCTCTGCCATCAATGTGGACACGAGGAAGAGGGAATTATTTTTGCTGAGGGAAGAACTTAACAACGCTGGCAAGAGTTTTCCTAACAAATCCCATCCAGTTGTTCGGTAGTAGTCGTGCCTAAAGAATCCCATGGGAAATGCAATGTTTTTTAGACCCATTTTTCCCAGCTCTAGCTTGATGTATCACCCCAAAACTTTCCATGTGCAACAAGAATCACTGCAACACTTTTTTGGGAAAATTTCATGAAGATTTGTGAAACAGTGCCAATGACCTAGGCAAGTCAAAAAAGGCTTTCCCTATGGAAACATGGTCCTAAGTATAACTACCTACTGGCAACCGCCAATAAGTAAAATATGGACTTTTTCTTTATGGCACATGCTTATTTTTGCCGATTAATAATCATTTTAGTTACTAAAAGAATTTTAAATATGGCTTTTGAACCTTATCTAAATTCTCATCATTTACTCCCAACAGATTGAAATTGAAACTGTGATAATTAATTGCTTTGAGATTCAGCTCCCGGTTAATCTCATCTGTGTCAAAGGTCTGGCGGCCCAGTTGCACAGTGCTACTGCCTTGATGAGGTGGTAAATTTGACTTTGTAAACCAATATTTAAATGATATCCCAGGGCATTACCAGTAAGCATTTGAAGTTTGCACCCTAAAGTATATTCATCACTGATAAACCAGTGTGGTGTATTATAGCCATTACTGTTTGTTGCTTTTAGTTTCTCATATATATTAGAAGTGACTCAAACAGATAAACTCACCAAAGAACAAAAATATATTTCCACTACTATGTTTTGGCTTCAGCTTTCCTCAGATAGTACCAAGTTGTTTACTCAGTGGCTGCAGAGCAGACACTGGATTTTCAGAAATCATCCTGAGTGAAGATTCCATGGTGAATGTGGAATTAATGAAGTCCTGTGATCTATTGAGATATGCAATAATCAGTTCGTACTGTCAGTGATGATCGGTCAATCTGGATCCAATGATTTAAAATAGTACATGTAAGAGATTGGTTGAGTGTAGTGAAAGCTCCACTCAGGCAACAACTATCGTCACTCAGACAACAACTATCGTCAGCACTGCAGTGTTGGCTGTACAATGTGTGTCTGCTTCAGTTAATGCAACACTATGAAGTTTTCAATGCATTTATAAACCAAAAACTGGGTGTGTTTCCCAGTGCCTACTAAGTCACCTCCTACTAGTACTTCACTCCAATTTTAATTTATTTACTATTTTCTGTCCCAGCCTAGCAAAACAAATTGAAAGATCCATTCTTGGAATGTGCAACATATTTCTGGAGAAGTGATTTATGTATATAGATTTCATAGCTTCCATGATAGTTTTGTGCCTGTTCATATTTTTCCCTTTCATCATTCATCAACTACAGTGACCGACTAAGCAAAAGCTTAGCACATGATGTTCAGTGACATCCCACTATTCCATAGAACAACCTCTACCTAGCATAATCCTTCTAACTTATCTTGCAGCAGAGTAACTGTTTCCTTAATGCCAAGTGAAGGTATTTGTTGATAATAATTTATGGTGGATGGCGAGGCCAGGGAGTAAAGTGGGACTAAGTACCTGATTTACAGTTTGGCTGATGGGATACTCTGTGATTAATGTGTCAAATGGAAGATACATCCTGTTTCCTTCCTGTACTGTATTGCATTGTTCTTTTCATTGTCTACTTACTGCAGACAGGATATCCATGTTTATTTATAAGTCATGTATGACTTAGCATTATTATTATTCAAATGCATTTTTGTAATCATGGTAGAATTGAAAGGCAGTCAGAGAAGGGCAGGGCATTGGAATTAAACTAAGAAAATTGTCCACTACAAATGCGGCAGCTGCAGTTTTCCGAGCGTGCCAACCCTGAGGCTAGCATGTCTCCATTAATGTTGCACAGCAAGAATAGAATACTGTTAATTGTGCTGCATATATGTCTTACTTATTAATGGAAGGTATCTCTTCCTATTGCACTCAGGCCCTCATTATGACTTTGGCGGTCAAAGCTGAACCTGTCATATGACCGCCATATTACGAGTTTTGGCTGTTCACCACCATTTTTGAGACGGAGAGCAGCCATCATTTGTTCTGGTGGTCGGTGGGGCAGAGGCTGTTTCTTCGCTGGCACTGCACAGCAGCATGACTCCGCCCTCTGTATTACAACCCTGAATTAGGCTCGACAGAGTCCTGCTGGCATGGTGGTGGCGGTGAGGGAAGACCGCCAGGACCCATCCCCTCCTGGATGTCCTCGTCAACTGCAAAGGTAAGTTGGCTTCTGAAAGGGGAAAGGGGGTCTGTGGTTTGTTTGGGTGTGTGTGTGTTTGTGGAGGGGTACTGAATGTGTGCCTGTCTGCAAGTGTGTGTGTATGTGTGTGTGCGTGTATGTGCATGTATATGGGGGTGTTTGTATGGATAAAGGCAAGTGAATAGAGGTGTCTGAGTGCATGTATGCATATGCTGAATGGGTGTGTATGTGAATGCATGTGTGTTTGAAGGTGAGAGGGGTGCCTGTGAGTGTTTGGATGGATGAGGGGATGTGCGGTGATGTGTGTGTGTGTGTGTGTGTGTCAGCAACAGGAATAAAGATTCCTGTCACTGGGTGCATGACTGCCAGGCTTTTCAAGGTGGGGTGACTGCCACAGAAATGCAAAAAAATATATATTTCTATCCTGGTAGTATTCTGAAATAAATTCCTTGCAGTGAGTGATTTATGTGATGCATGTCGGGGGAAAACGTAGCCCTATGACAAATCACATAAAAAATGCCAATTGCCCTAGGGGACCAGCAATGTTCTGCCACTATATAGCAAAGTGTTGCACAGAGCATTATTTACATTTTGTCTTTTTTTTTTATTGTTTTTCTTTCTTGATATAGCTACTACTGCTGGTCCACCATTTCAGCAGAAGATAGCACCCTGGCTATGGCGCTATTGTATAGAGGCCATCCAGGCTGAATATCTCTGACTCCTCGCCCTGGAACAGAAGGAATCTAAGGCATGTGCTGCTGTCCCCAGTATCTCTGTCCAGCCACCAGTGCCTCCTTCCGGGCCACACCGTTGGCAGCACCACCAGCAATCAGAATCCACCAGTGGTTCCCTCTCATCCTCATCAGCATTCAGTGACCACCTCCTCTGCCACACCCTATCTGAGCGGGCACTGCTTCACTGTGAGGTGGCACACATCCTCACCAGTATCAATGCCCTCTAGGTCCTTTTTAAATTATATTTTCTTTGGTGAGAAGGACTTGTTGAGGGTGGAGATGGTGCTTATTGGGAAGGGAACTTGGGGCAGTTTGGCTTTTCTTCTGGACTTTGACATATGTTGGTGTGGTAATTGTTTGGAGAGAGGGGTGGACCTCTTGTGGGTGGGGAGGATGGGTTTTATTTGTTAAAAAAAAAAATTAAGTTGTTTATTCATGTCCTTTGTCTTTGCTCTGTTTTTAGTGCAGCCTTAATTGACAAAAAGCTGCACTCTGGCTCTGAACGTCACAAAACTGTACATTGACTTTTCTCCATAGACTTCCCTAGCTGATTGCAATGTAATTAATTATTTAGTTGCTAGGTTATATCATTTACTTATACCTAAACAATACCCAGCTAACAGAGAGGGACAGCTCAGACTAGGTCTGTCTTTTTGCTTGATGATGTTAACATTTGCCACTTTTGTAGAACCAAGCTACTTATTAAAGTGTATTTACTAGTTAATTATAACCTTATCCTACTACCCTCTGTAACCATATTTTATTAACAACTAGGGGGATAATCTTATGCCTATATTGCCTCGTGACAAGTTCATACAGAAAAAAACCTTAGGGCCTGATTTAGAGTTTGGCAGATGGGGTTACTCTGTCACAAACATGACGGATCTCCCATCCGCCATATGACAAATGCATTATATCCTATGGAAATTGTAACACAGAGGACAGAAAACCATAACATTAGTGACAGAGTAACCTATCCGCCAAACTCTAAATCAGTGCCTTAATATTCAGTTGAAGTTGCTATTTACTAACTAAACTAGAACACTTCACTTCCTAGTACATTACCTGAATAGTCAAAATGTACCTCTCCCAATCTTCCAAAACCTTTACATGGTTTCCGAAGGTGCCTTCCTAATGGTGATGGTAGTAGTAGCAGGCGAGGGTGCTAACTGGAAAGGCAAGGCACCACAAGCGAGGTCTCACTCCCACCTAGGTGAATTCCAACTGTAGGAATAATCATAAGGATTATCTAACCCAGACAACTAGATTTTAAGAAAACACAGACTTAGTGGGTTAATTATATCATAACGTATGAAAAACTGAGACTAGGCCACCATTACCAAAAGAAGACCTTTTCTAAAACTAGCAGTAGAAACTTCTGAGCAAGAGGGAGTTATTTTATTAATTTAGGAACACAATTAAAACTAAACTTACGAAATCCTTGATCCGGGAGGAGTGGACTCAGGAGTCAGGAGAAGGACAAGTGTGTAAGCAATACACAGTCTGAATTATGATATTGACGAATGCTGTTACATACATGACTATTGTGCGTGGGTGGGTAAGTTTGACTGGAGTGGCCTATTGCTCAGGTAAGAGAAGATCCCACAGTGAATTGGTGTCCCTTTCACCACATCTGCCCCACCATGTATGTGATCCATTTATGGAGTAAATTCATAACTCACACCTAAAAATATCGCATAGCCTGCTGGAAGAGGGTTAGGGGTTTGATGAATGGATAGGAACAAGGATTTAAGGAAAGGTGTGACAAAGTCACACAAATGAATTTAGGCCCATATCATTGTACTGGGGTGAATGTTTGACATTGTTAAGCATTTAGTCCATCAATTGTTCTTTTTGCATTTGTTGCCCTTAGTGGGACAGTATGCCCAGACGTGGGTCCTGTGCTCACCATGTCACTGGAGTTTAGCTAGCCTGGCTAATGAGGGGTGATACCCTGAAACTGGTCCCAGGAGGCTTAGTTTTGGTCCAGGGAAGACCTAGCCTGGCAGTTCGAGCTGGACTGTTCCCATGGGGAGCAGAGTCAAGACTGATTAGCATATGGGCGTGTCCAAACAGGAATGGCATGGTACACAAAAAACTATGGATTTAGGACCAGATATCTGTACTGGGGATGAATGTTTGACATTGTTCAGCATTCCGTCCATGAACTGTTCTTTTTATGTTTGTCACTCCAAGTGGTGATGTAGTTTAGCAGCGATTAGATTAAGCATTAGCAGAAGACATCTTGTATTTAGTAGCTATTGTGAACATTTCGCGGAATCCATTTTGTATTCATGGCAGCCATTTTCTCTGCCACATGCTGCCATGTGTTCACCATGTGCTCTGTCCTACCTTTCTGTTAACTACTCTTGAAAATCTGCCTAGTGACAAGTTATATTTAGCATCTCCCACTTTCGCACATGGCCAGTAAGGTCTGCAGCTGTTAGTCCTTGAAAACTGTTAGCTCCTCCTACCTGTCGACTGTGGATTTCCACATGACCTTACATGTATGCAATTCTTGCTTCTATAATTGTACCACCTCCCTTTAGCCCCTGCGTGGGTATAAAAGGACCATGCTCTCTCAGTTCAGTGTGCTACTTCAAACATTACCAAAGGGTGCTGTTTGAACTGTAGTACCACCTCATGAGGTTTAATAAACTTTGGGCCTGATTCTAACTTTGGAGGACGGTGTTAAACCGTCCCAAAAGTGGCGGATATACCACCTACCGTATTACGAGTTCCATAGGATATAATGGACTCGTAATACGGTAGGTGGTAAATCCGCCACTTTTGGGACGGTTTAACACCGTCCTCCAAAGTTAGAATCAGGCCCTTTGTCTTTTATTTCAGTTTCTGTGCCAACTTCTTCCTATATGGTCTGAGGACTTTGTGCAGAGAAGGGTGAACCCCTTGCACTAGTAGGCCTTGCTGAGGCTTACTTCAACAAATTGGTGCCCGAACAGGGACTCATCGGCGACTTGGACGCCCAACGTATTGGTCGCGACGAAAGATTGGGATCTCGCTGTGGACGATCAATGCCTGAGGAGACCCGAGTCTTGGCAACCACAGCGTTTTTCCCTTCTTTCTGATTTGACCATCCAGGTGGCGCAGGTCCTCGACTAAGATCCTTTTTGTTCATTCATCATGCAGTGACCATTTGGTCGATTTTAGAACTTGGCAGTTGGAACCTGGACACCCTGTAATTGGTAAGAGCCGTTTTACGGCACTTGCTGTGGGTTTTGATGCCTTTGTTTGGTAATGAAGTTTAGCACTACTTACTGTGGCTCTCGTGTTTTGGGTGACTAGTCAATTTGTGTCCTTTGAATTGATATATAAATTGCAATTTATATAGGCAGGTAATGAGGAGAATTTTCTCCAATTTAATTTGGAATTGAACAGCACCTTAAGTGCTACTTTGATTATAATATTGCATATTCTGCACTATTTTTAAAATGCCTGTTTTTAGCGCACTTCGTAGGATGTGTTGCTTTTGTAATAGTACCAATTTGAGACTGGAAGAATCGCATCCGGCACGCCCAGAGGGGACGCCCAATAGAGATATGTATGTTAAACATGGTCTTTCTTCTATAATGTACAGCACATTATGGAATAAATACACTCGTGCGGATCCTGAGTTACGTTGGCCTATGCATGGGTCATTTGATTTGTGAAAGATTGAGTATGTGGAACAATGTATGTGTAAGCGAACGTCTAGGCAAGATATGTTTGTGTACGAATGTGGGAGAAAGAAGTGCGTGGACCAGTGAAGCGTGAACAAGCCTTGCTTGAGAAAGAGCAGCGGAAGAATGTATATGTGAAAGCATTGGAAATTAGAAATAAATAAATAAATGACTTAAAGGAGCTAGAAGAGAAAGAACGTAAATTACAGGTAAGTGGCCAATACACCGTTAGGCAACCTCTCTATCCTATCCTTAATAAACCACATTATGATTTTTTGTTACTAGATCGCCCTCCACCTCCGTATGTCGTTCCTTCTGCCCCTCATGAGTTAGCTAAGGTCTCCAGTTCGGAGCAACAGAAGATGCAAGACAGTCGCTCTATGTTGCCTGCTGACCGTGCGTCTGAGCTTAGATCTATTGCTCGTAAAACAATTTGTAGCGTTGTCTCTGCTTCTGAACTTTTAGACAACATGAAAGGGTGGATGGAAAAGGAGCAGCTATATTTTACTGAGGCATTTGGCTCAGAAGTTATTGAACTATATCGGAAATATTCTGATGACTTAGAGCCCGATGATGTAGCAGCTGATCATAAGCAAATGCGTGATGGTCTTTTTGTTTTCTCCCAGGTGGCTGATGCAATCAGGCGTTTGGTGAAATTATGTGTTGTGGCAGTCCATTTTCAAGAGGAGAAAAGGGCTGTGGACATAGTTACACGGACATCTTAGACCGGCAGGGTGCAAGCTTCCGTCTTCAGAACAGATAAGACTATGATAGTTCACGCGAAACCAAAGCGGGAGGTCGCGCCTTTGTATGTTCCTCCTAAAGGATTGGGTACAAGTGATGATAAAACTTCTGTTGATGCTGAGGGTTATTTTATTTATAATTGGGTGTATACTCCTTGGAATAGGGCAGATGTAATGGCACTTAAAACAGCATTACCTGACCCTCGGAAAAATCCATCCGCCTTTTATGAGGAATTTGAGGGAGCAATTAGTTCTTGTACTATGACTTTGGCTGACATTGATTTATTTTTCGGGTTGATATTGCCGCCAGATATGTGGGGAACTGTTCGTAAAACTGATGATCGTGTAGTTTTTGGGGCCTCATGGAAAGAATTAGAACAGATGGACGGGGATAGGGAACCTGCGAAAAAGCCATATCAGTTGATTCTAGATCTTCCTGCAGCCATATTAGTTAAGTTAAAAATGATTATTCCCCCTAAAAAGATAGATTGGACTGTTTTAGCGTCTTGTAAGCAAAAGGCAGATGAACCGGTCTCTGATTTCTTTACACGCTTTGAAGAAGCATTTCATGATTTTAGCGGCCAGTTATTGTCAGATGATACGGGCAGACATTTGTTTGTCGATAAATATGTCGCAAATCTGTTACCAGGAATAGCTAGTCGTCTAAAAGCTAGTGAAAGTTAATGGACTGCCTCAACTCCGGTTTCTCTTTTGACTATGGCTCAGTATTATGAACGTCAGGAATTAGAAGCAAATGGTAGTGAAGATAACAAGATTAAAGAATTAAAGACGAAGGTTATGTTGGCTCAACCTTATGGTCCGCCTTTTACAGGTAGTGATAGAGGTGGACGTGGATCTTATGGTTCTTCTTACACTCGTTCGAATTTGTCTGTTGATCAGTGTGCGTATTGTAAGAAATGTAGGCATTGGGCTGCCGATTGTCCAGCACTACGTGTTCAGCAGTGTTCACGTGGTCGGGGACAAATGAGAAATCGCTCAGGATATTCAGGACCTAGAAGAAGCACAAATGATCATGCTAGGGTTGATGCTAATGTACGAGGGCAGGATGGGTTTAGCACTTTTGATAGAAGGAACCAATACCAAATGTCTAACCATGTGCAGCCTGATTTCCAAGATTCTGCTTATGCATAGGATTGCCTAGGATGGGGTAAGGAATCAGTTGTAGTTCCAGTAGATCAGAGGGGTCCCTATGTTACAGAACATGTTTTGGGTTCTACTGATCAGTTTCTGGTTGATACAGGAGCTACTCGTAGCGCCTTGTCTAAACAATTGATTCCAAGGGCTCCCCTGTCTGGCTTAACCATTACATCGATAGGTTTTGATGGAACACCTTCCCCTAGCCCATTGTCACAACCACTTGCATTCCATGTTGATAAATTTACTGCTCCGTGTCCATTTTTGCTTTCTCCAAATACACCAGACAACATTGTGGGTCTTGATATGCTCAAGTATTTCAGGGTTACAATACGATGCGCTCCTGAAGGGTGCGTGTTATTTTAAATGATAATCATCCTGTGATGGAAAGGGTTTGTCTTGTTAAAGAGGATATTGCATTGGCTTCACTCCCTAGTACTTTGTGGGCTACTTCAGATACTGATGTGGGACAAATGATTATTTCACCGGTACATATTAATGTCAAGGAGGGAGCTGTATTGCCACGTTTGCCTCAATACATAATTTTGCAGGAGGGCGAAGAAGCACTCACATGAATTGTGCATGATCTTATTGCAGTTGGAGTTGTTGAGGAAGTTCTGTATAATGTTTGTAACAGTCCGATTCTTCCTATTCTGAAAAAGGATACTGATACTGATTCATTATTGATTTACGAGAAGTCAATAAGATTGTGATACCACAATATTCTGTGGTATCTGACATCACAACACTTCTTGCTTTGGTTCCCCCGACAGCAACTACGTTCTCTGTGATAGACTTGAAGAATGCTTTCTTTTCGATCCCTATGCATCCTGACAGCCGATATTTGTTTGGTTTTACTTTGAATAAACGATCATGTAGATTTTGCAGAGTTCCTCAAGGCTATACTGAGAGTCCAAGTATTTATAGTCAAGCTTTAAAACGACAACTTGATTCTTTTGTTTTGCCTGAAGGTGTGACTCTCATACAATATGACAATGATATTTTGTTGGCGGCTGATACCCCTGAGCAATGTGAAAAGTGCACTTTGTCCTTACTTTCTTTTCTTGCTTCACACCATCATAAAGTG
Source organism: Pleurodeles waltl (assembly GCF_031143425.1). Classification (NCBI taxonomy): domain Eukaryota; kingdom Metazoa; phylum Chordata; class Amphibia; order Caudata; family Salamandridae; genus Pleurodeles; species Pleurodeles waltl. The sequence goes on along the minus strand of NC_090437.1, from coordinate 558,409,375 downwards.
TCACGAAAGAAATTGCAATATTGTAGACCAAAGGAAACCTATTTAGGTCACCTTTTGTCTAAGGAGGGCCGTGCACTTACATCAGATCGTATTCAAGCAATTTTAGACACACCAGTTCCCTCTACTCAGAAAGATGTTTGTGCATTCCTTGGTCTTACTTCTTTTTGTAGGCAATGGACATTAGGGTTTTCACACATTGTCAAACCTTTGCTAGCACTTTTGACTAAAGATACTCCAATGCCCCTCCCATGGACAGATGAATGTGAGACTGCTTTCCGGCAGCTACGACAAGCCCTTTGTTCAGCACCAGTGTTAGGTACTCCAGATTACATGAAGCCTTTTGCACTTTACGTACATGAGAAAGATGGATATGCATTGTCAGTTTTAGTACAGACACATGGCGATAAGCAGCGTCCCTGTGCATATTTTTCAGCAGTACTTGACCCTGTCGCTCGAGCGTTGCCTGGGTGTTTTCGTTCAGTTGCCGCAACAGCTGTGTCAATACGTCAGAGTGAAGGGATAGTTTTGTCACATAAGCTGTTGGTGTTAGTACTCCATGCGGTTGATGCTCTTTTAAATCAAACAAAGACACAACATTTAATTAGCGCTCCCATGACAGGATATGAATTGACATTGCTGGCTCCTCACATTACACAGAAGAGATGTGCAACACTAAATCCAGCCACTTTGTTGCCATATCCGGTCACTCAGCCTCAGTCACAAGAAACACATGATTGTATATTGCTTACCGAAGAACAGACAAAGGGTCGTATTGATTTACAAGATACGCCACTTCGAGATGTAGACGGGGAACTGTGGGTTGATGGGTCTTGTTTGAAGTTGCCAGACGGTACGACCTCAGCTGCATATGCAATCCCCACAATACACACTGTAGTGGAGACAGCTCGTCTACCACAGAAGTCAGCTCAAGCAGCTGAACTAATAGCTTTGACACTAGCATGTGAGCTTAGTACTGACTTATGTGTGAACATTTATACAGACAGCCGCTATGCTTTTGGAGTGGCTCATGATTTTGGTTTGCTTTGGAAGGAGAGAGGCTTTCTCACATCCCATGGGATGCAGATAATGCACAGAGAATTAGGGCATAACCTCTTGACTGCATTGCAATATCCAAAGAAACTAGCTATTGTGAAATGTAGTGCACACAAGAAAGTGACCGATAAGATAGGGCAAGGTAATGCTCTTGCGGACCGCATAGCACGTGAGACTGCGATGCAGCGAAGTACTACTTCTATGTATGTAGTGAAGTCACAAGCTGAATGTTGGCATAATGCTAGACAAGACGTATTAGATATACAGAAATCTGCTTCTGTGAAAAAACGTGAGCAATGGTCTGAAGAAGGAGAATTGGATGATGAGGGTTGTTGGCGGAATAAGCAGATGGATAAATGGAAATTGCCTCTAGCTTTTGTACAACCTATGGTTCAGATGGCACATTGGTTGGCACATGTTGGATCTTCAACAATAACAAAGTTGCTTACGCAAGTTTGGGAGCATCCAGAAATTTCCAGTACAGCTAAGAGAGTAGTACAGTCTTGTTTGATCTGTTTACAATACAATCCTGGAAAAGGGACACGTACTCCTGCGGGAGGGTTTGCTACACCAACTGCACCTTTTGAAGTTCTACAAATGGATTATATTCAGCTTGAACGCTGCAACAATTTAAAGTATGTCTTGGTGGTGGTATGTGCCTTCAGTAAATGGATAGAGGCGTACCCCACAAAGGATAATACTGCCATTACCACAGCGAAGGCGCTTTTGAATGAATTTTTTCCTAGGTTTGGTGTTTGCAGACTTTTATGACGTGATAACGGACCTCATTTTGTTGGGGAAGTTATTAAGTATGTCCTGAAAGGATTAGGGATCAAACAGAAGTTCCATGTGGTTTTCCACCCACAATCAGCAGGGTTGGTGGAAAGGTATAATGCTACTTTGAAGTTGAAGTTAGCGAAGATACAGGCTTCCACATCCTTAACTTGGCCGGATGCATTACCGCTGGCAATATTGTCCATTAGGTCAGTGCCACACTTTCGAATCGGCCTTAGTCCTTATGAAGTGGTTTTTGGGAGGCCAATGAACATTTGGGGAGTTCCTAAGCCAAATTCTGTATATGATGTACCTTGTGTCCTGATGAATGATTATTTGACACAGTTAACCGACAATTTGGTTTCTATTCATCAACAGGTTCGAGAGAGTGCTACCTACCTTGGTGGAACCTGCTGTGCTGACCGATCATCAAGAGATTTTGACTACAGAGAAAGGCCGTGCTATATCACCTGACGAATCTGCAGAGATCTTCCCAGACCATACAACTTCTGGAGTGTCGCAATATAATTTGAGACCGAGGAAAGAATCTGAAAATGTTTTGAAAAAAACTGGTGGAGCTACCGCCCTGGGTTAGTGAAACGGAGAGCCAATGTGGCAAGGGGGGGGGTTACCCATGCATTACAGTTGTAACACTCGTCTTGGCCTGTGGTGAAGAAATCAGCGGCTGCCCAGGGATAAGAGCTCCAACAATTGTTTTTAATTCATTTCTGAATGGGTCGATTATCACTGCTGCTAAAATGAATAACAAACTGATCATTAGTACTATGGGGTTTGTTGTTGTTTTGGTGATTATAGCGATAATCACTTGGTTTGTTGAAAAGAAGGCTCCTGCTCGTGAGTTTTTTGTTGCCACTACTCCAGTACCAGAGGATCACTATTACTTTACGCTTCCCTATCAGCAGCAGAAGCACCGTCAATCGTACTTCAATAATACTTTAATTCAGATGTTGCATCAGACTCATAATGCTACAAATACTACTAACTGTTGGGTATGTGGAATGATACCTGCACATCAAAAGAAAGGAGGAACACCTTTCATTCCTCTTCCTTTTTCACACAATGGTTCTTGTCAAGCTTGGTATACGCTTTTGTTTGCATCTGGAAAACATACAGAGGGCGGACTTCTTTTTCGCCTTAATAAAGTATTCTACCAAGACAAAGATGGGTATCCCCAAGCCAAAGGAACTAAATGGGAATGGGAATGGGAAGAGTATCAACCCGACAATGTTTCAATACCATATGTCTTCACAAATATAAGAGACTCTGACAAGAAAGAACAATTTGTGATTTCTGTTACAAAAACTAAAGCAGATTTATGTATACGTAGCATTGGGCGAATTCCAGTAGGGATAAGCGATTGTACCTTGATTTTAACTATTGAGGGCGTAAATAATAGTAGTTTTACAGCTTCACATAATACATATTTTGTTTGTGGTAACTATGGATATTACTAACTACCTGTTGGGTGGTCAGGTGTGTGTTATGTATCTTTTCTATTACCCCCTGTGTTTTTGGACCCTGCATCATATTACTGAGATTTTAAAACTGTTCAATGACATCATTAAAAATAGATATAAAAGGACAATAAGTACAAATGAGGTAGACCAAATGGATACTAGCCTGCAACAATATGTTGATTTTAATTTAGGGTTGTTCTCCTTTGTGGGTGCTGCGTTAAACAGTAGGAAAGTGAGGCGATTGACTAGGGTTCTGGAAGCTGTTACCAATCAGGCAGCTCTGGCACTTGGGAATATTACTGAGGAGCTCCAAATTGCGAGGATTGTAGCACTCCAAAATCGTATGGTACTAGATGTGATATTAGCTGACCGAGGTGGTGCATGTCGCATCATCGGTAGTAGTTGCTGTGTTTTTATTTCAGATCACTCACCTTCAGTATATGATGCAATATCTAAATTTCATAAAATTGCTGCAGAAATCCACACATAGACTGGTACTTGGACTTTTTCTGGATGGTTTTGGGCTCTTGTTTCCGCCTGGGGATGGAAACTACTGACTATCCTGTATGTAACGATTGCAGTATTTTTCACATGCTGTATCTGTATTCAGTGTGGTCCAATGTTCTGCTCCATGTGTATTACTGCTTGTATGCCTACAAAAAGAAATATTACAGAAATGAAAGCACAACACATGTTAGATAAGAAAATAGCTGAAATGATGAGTATAAATATACAAGATGAATATCTAGATTATCCCAGAAAGACGCATGTCTTCAGCTAATGCTGAAAGGGTCGTCTGTTGTAGATTAGCAGCGATTAGATTAAGCATTAGCAGAAGACATCTTGTATTTAGTAACTATTGTGAACATTTCGCGGAATCCATTTTGTATTCATGGCAGCCATTTTCTCTGCCACATGCTGCCATGTGCTCACCGTGTGCTCTGTCCTACCTTTCTGTTAACTACTCTTGAAAATCTGCCTAGTGACAAGTTATATTTAGCATCTCCCACTTTCGCACATGCCCAGTAAGGTCTGCAGCTGTTAGTCCTTGAAAACTGTTAGCTCCTCCTACCTGTCGACTGTGCATTTCCACATGACCTTACATGTATACAAGTCTTGCTTTTATAATTGTACCACCTCCCTTTAGCCCCTGCGTGGGTATAAAAGGACCATGCTCTCTCAGTTCAGTGTGCTACTTCAAACATTACCGAAGGGTGCTGTTTGAACTGTAGTACCACCTCATGAGGTTTAATAAACTTTGTTTTTTATTTCAGTTTCTGTGCCAACTTCTTCCTATATGGTCTGAGGACTTTGTGCAGAGAAGGGTGAACCCCTTGCACTAGTAGGCCTTGCTGAGGCTTACTTCAACAGTGGGACAGGTTTGCTCTTATGTGGGTCCTGTGCTCACCATGCCACTGGATTCAAGCTAGCCTGGCTGATGAGGGGTGATACCCCAAAACTGGACCCAGGATGCTTTTTTCAGTGCAGGGAGGACCTGGCCTGGCAGTTCCGGTTGGATTGTTCCCTTAGGGAGCAGGGTCAAGACTGATTTGCACATGGCTGGGTCAAAGCTAGAATGGCATGGTGTGCAAAAAACCCAAATGGGTTTTAGGCCTAAATCTCTGTACTGGGGGTGAATGTTTGACATTATTCAGCATTCATCAATTGTTCTTTTTGTATTTGTCACCATAAGTGGGATGGGTATGCCCATAGGAAGGTCCTGCTCTCATCATGCCACTGCAGTCAAGCTAGTCTGGCTGATGAGCGATGATACCCCGAAACATTAACAGGATGCTTGTTTCCTGTCCAGGGAGGACCGGGCAGTTTGGGCTGGACTGTTTCCATGGGGAGAAGGGTCAACACTGATTTGCATCTGGCTGGGTCCTAATTGGAATGGCATGGTACACAAACAAATTATGGATTCAGGCCCAAATCTCTGTACTGGAGGTGGATGTTTGACATTGTTCAGAATACCATCCATCAATTGTTCTTTTTGCATTTGTCACCCTATGTGGGACCAGTATGCCCAGGCGTCAGTACTGTGATCACCATGCCCCTGAAGTCAAGCTAGTCTGGCTGATGAGGGGTGATGCCCTGAAACCAGTTCCAGGATGCTTTTTTTCATGTCCAGGAAGGACCTAGTCCGGCAAATCTGGCTGGACTATCTCCATGTAGACCAGGTTCAAGACTGATTTGCATATGGCAGTATCCAAATCTGAAATGGGATGGTCTGCAAAAAACCCAATGGATTTAGGCCCAGAGCTCTGTACTGTGGATGAATGTTTGACACTGTTCAGCATTCTGTCCTGCAATTGCTCCTTTTGCAGTTGTTGCCTTAAGTGGAATGGGTATGCCCAGACGTGGGTCCCGGGCTCACCATGCCTCTGGAGTTTAGGTAGCCTGGCTGATGAGGTATGATACCCCTAAACTGGTCCAAGATGCTAAGTTCTGGTCCAGGCAGGAGCTGACCTGGTAGTTTGGGCTGCACTGTTCCCATGGGAGCAGGGTTAAGACTGATTTGCCTATGGCTGGATCCAAACAGCAATGGCTTGGTGCGTAAAAATACAATATTTTTAGACCCAGATCTCTGTACTGAGGATGAATGTTTGACATTATTCAGCATTCCGTCCCTCAATTGTTCTTTTTAAGTTTGTCACCTTAGGTGGGACGGTTATGGCATGACCTGTATCCTGTGCTCTCCATGGCTCTGGAGTCAAGCTATGCTGGCTGATATGGGTGATACCCTGAAACCAGTCCCAAGATGCTTTTTTTCTCTTTCAGGGAGGACCTGGCAGGTTGGGCTGGAATATCCTCATGGGGAGCATGGTTAAGACTAATTCGCATATCGCTGGGACTATACTGGAATGGCATGATACGTAAAACACAACTGATTTAGGCCCAGATCTCTGTACTGGGGATGAATGTTTGAAATTGTTCTGCATCCGGTCCATCAATTTTTCTTTTTGCATTTGTTGCCCTAAGTGGGAAGGTATGCCCATACGTGTGTCCCGTGCTCACCATGGCACTAGAGTCAAGCTAGCTTGTCTGATGAGGGATAATACCCGGAAAAAGGTTGCAGGATGCTTGTTTCAGGAAAAGGGTGGACCTGGTCTTGCATTTTGGCTGGACTGTTTCCTTGGGGAGCAGGGTCAAGACTAATTTGCATATGGCTGGGACCAAACTGGAATGACTCGGTGCCCCAAAAAACAGCATTTCATCCATCAATTGCTCTTTTTGCATTTGTCGCCCAAAGACAAACACTAAACAACAACAATATTTATCATGGTGATGAGCAGTACATCATCATCAAATGAAGTAATGACAAAGTTTAGTTGCAAACAGTCTTTCTGCCTCGGAGACCCCAGTTACATCTAAATGTTCTCTCATCAAGGTTTGAAAGATACTAATTATGAAAGATAGAACAAACACAGTTCTAAAAATTATGATTGTCAAAAGAAAAATGATACTGCATATAAATGCCAAATTGGGAGGTGCATTTACGTTCTTCTCAGAATGTCCGTCTTGTGTGCCTGGCTGAACGGGTCGGTTAAGGTAAATAGGAGTGTCATAGATTGAACTTTCACCTTTCATGCAGAAGGAGAGAATGCCTGCCTACTATAAAACAAAAATAAAAATTTAAAGCCACGGAGAAAGACAGAAGGTAAGCTTCAGGAGGAGTGGACCAAGCGGCAGAGCAACAGCATGCACTTCTGCAATATTTCAATGACCCATGTGTGATTAACTGAGAAGTGAAAGCAATTTTACAACCAATCCCTGAGAAGTAGCTGCATTTACCTGGCTGATCAATCTCACAACTGTCATAAAATTTAGCTGAGTGTGTACATCATGTTATAAAGATGTGACATTACATGTCTGTCTCCAGTTACAGCCCGCTCACCACAACCACATAATAGAGGCATCTGAAATTTGAGCCAGCACACACTACTCAGCAGCATTTCCCAAACCAACCCACCTCTCACAGGTCTGAGTAGACCTCTTAGAGTCAGCATCATTATGTTGGTTTCACTTTGAAGTTGATAACTTTCTTCTTCTGGCTGATGAGGTAGTCCTGCCCTGAGTCCTGTCCCTGAGTAATGAACCAGTCGGACTACTGATGCAAATGAGTTTGAGAGAAATATACCTGTAGTGCACTGCTGTTGATAAAGAAGATAAAAAGATTTTGAGCATGTTGTTAGATTTGTATTTGTTAACTACACTCTCTGGTCTGGTCTCTGAAGAATCTGAAAAGTGTACAGCAAGGAGTGGACCATGCAAGTAAATGAAGGTAAGTGTGAAAGGGCCAATTATCTTCAGGCAAAATCACCCACCAGCCCCCACACATTGCAAATCATCAAAATCAAATGTATAAATTAGTTGAAGACCCTGCCTCACTGTCTGCCACCACATGAATCATCAATCATCATCAGTCACACTCACTGAATGATAAACCACTTATTGGTGCAATAGGTAATTATGTGTTCCAATCCAAGCAGAGTAGTACACCATGTCATAAATGTATATCCTCTTTTCCCATGAAAACAACTCATTGTCAATCCTGTAAATTAAATGATCTTTACTGGGGCAGCCCAGCTAGGAAATTAAAAAAAGGATAGGTATGGAACGGAGGCAGGCATTGCCTTCAAAGTCCTTAAAGGGAATGGGAAGGCTTCTTTACCGCTCACTGGCCCAACTAAAATATGGACATGCATGTGAATAAATGTTGGGCTGCTTCAGTCAAACACAAAATAGTGTTTCTCTTACTATATCCATTTTTATTTTGACAAAGCAGTTTGATGCGACAATCTGAAAGCTCTATGGTTATCTACTGAGTCAGGAAAATAGAGTAGGTCCTCAAACTAGGGGGTTCGCCCAAAAGTTGATCAGCTAATACACTTGAGTCTGATCAATGACCCTCCTCCTACTGGTCAAGCCAGATACATTATTGCCAGCCTGCTGAGATGTGGCCATTGAAACATTTTCCCATACCAATAGACCAATGGGTTTTGGTCCATGTAGACCTTTTGTGTTGTCCATATAGTCTTGGAAAATCCTCTGAATGATCACTGGTGCTGCCACTTGCTTGGACTCTTCTGGCTTTGCCTCTGAGCTCGACTGAAGCCCTGCCACTTGAATCCAAGCCATTGCAGAGTTTAGGTCCAATTCTTCTGTTGTAGCTGTACTTGCAGGTGAAGTTGTAATAGAAATTGTATTGTATTTAAAAAGTGCTTACTACCCCTGATGTGGCGTCAACACACTTTTTGGCGAGTAGCACGCTACTCCTGAACCCAAGAGGAATTAGTGGTGGATTAGTATCAGGAAATATGAGTACAGTTTTAGTATTCTTATGAGTTAATGTGAGCAGAGAATATGTGAGTTTGTTAGTTGGATTGACTGAAGTAATGGAGGGATAGAGAAGGGAAGAATTTAGAAGTGTTGATTGGTAGTTTATAGCAATAGGCTGAGGCTTGGGATGAGTAAAGGAGAGATGGAGGAGGGAAGAGTCTGTGGAAAGGGTTAGGGAGATCATAGTAGCAGGAGGAGTTTTGGAGGAGTCAAAGGTGAGATAAATGAGGAAGAATTTAATAGGGTTGTTTGGAAAATCATGGTAGTAAACTGAGGTTTGGGTGAGCTAGATTTGGAAGAGGAGGGAAGAGCTTAGGAAGGTTTATTAAAGTAAAGTAGTAGAATGGGTTTGGGATGAGTCAGATTGGGGATAGAGAATAGATTGATAGAGATTGAACATATGGTGATGGGGTGACAATGTGAAGCTTACAAGAGAGTAAATTTATAATATTTGTATCTCTATTTAATTTTATTTATATATATATACTTTTTTAATCATTATTTGTATTTTCTTTAACTTATTCATTATTCTTATTCTTAATATTTATTTTAATTTACTTATTTATAATTTGAATTTTATTTATAGACTTTATTTCATGTATTTTTATTTAATGTTTCTCTGGTACAGTAGGACTTGAATAATAAATAAATAGATATGTATATACATAGTAAAGGAATATATGTTCCGGGAATATAATAATGGGTATAATAATATGAGAATCAAAGTAGTACTGTATAAACACAGAAATTCAAGATTTGTAATAAGTTAACTAATAAGTGTACTTTTCTAACATTTATTTATCTTTTCTCAATTTTTGAATAGTGAAATGCTTATGATAATAAAACATGTGATCAGTGTGATATAAAAGTAGAGTGGGGAATCATAAGTATCTAATCTAACAACTCATCTAGGAGCTATGCAATGACCTATGAACATGTTAAGCATAGAATAACATAGACATACACATGTATATACACACAGACATACATACATATACATACATGCATACACACATATACATATATACATTCATATACCTATACATATTCAACCATGTGTAAATATACATTTGTTAAACAGGTTTAAAGTATACATGTGTAATTTGTTGTTATGACATAGTAGCGATACATATTTCTTAAAGAACTATACATATCTGGAATATGCACATAATTAGATTAAAATATTTATCAACACAGGCATATGCAGTCCATTGCTGTTTGAATAAGGCGGTTATGAAGGAAAGAGCCAACTCTTGAGTAGTCTTTTGAAGATCTGTGGATCTTATATTTGGGGGTAATGAATTCCATAGTTTGGCTGCTTGAACGGAGAAGGATGTACCACCTATAGTCTTGTTCTTGTATGGTGGTGTTCTAAGGTGGGGTGCCAAACTTGAGCTGAGGTTTCTTTGTTGAATGAATTAGTTTTTTTGTTTCGAATAAAAAGTGGTCCTGTTCCATGTATAACTTTGTGGGTGATACAAAGTAACTTGAAGGTGGATCTTCTGGCAACGGGTAACCAGTGTAGTGCTTTCAAGGCAGGGGAGATATGGGCTTTGGCTTTACATGTAATAGTAGCCTGGCAGTGGAGTTCTGATTACGTTGTAGTTTTTTCATAATAGATAGAGATGATCCATGGTACAGGTCATTGGCATAATCCAGTTTGGACATTACAAGAGAGATAATAACCTGCACCTTCTGTGGTAATCCGAGGTGGGGGAAGATGCGCCACAGAGTCTTCAAGGTGATGAGGCTTGTTAGAGCTAATTTGTTCACTTGGACGTTCATTGTTAACTTGGAGTCCATGGTAATTCCAAGGTTTTTAACTTCCTCGGATAACTGAGGAGGCGGTCCGAGATCGTCAGGCCAGGCGCACAGTGGGTCATCATTTTTCCAGTCACCACATATGAGTATTTCCTTTTTGGAGGCATTTAGTTTTAGTTTGAGATGGCTCCAAGTCATCCACTGATCAACAGCTCTGAGGCAAATGAAGATTTGTGAGTTTTCAGCGTCTTTGGGCATTCCAATTTAAGTAGTATTTGTATGTCATCTGCATAGTTGTAGCATGTGAGTTGAAAATCATTGATCGGTTCTTGTAATGATATCATGTAGATGTTGAAAAGCAAAGGTGAGATGATTGATCATTGGTGGACCCCTGCTGTTGTGAGGTACAGTTTGGAAGAGAAGGGGGAAGAATAGATAATATTATTTGTTTTTTTAAGGTAGAATATAATCCAGTCGAGAGAAGTCCCTTCTATGCCGGCTTTATGGAGTCTTTGATTCAGGGTATCATGGTAAACTGTATCAAAGGCAGCCAAGAGGTCCAAGAGAAGTAGTGCAGCAACTCCATTGCGGTTGACTGTGTTTTTAAGATCATGACAGATTGCTGCGAGTGCCAATTCAGTGCCTCTTACTGGGCAGAATTCAGTTTGGTTGTCTGAAAATATGGAATTCTCTTCAATGAACTGTGACATCTGGGTGAATGCTGCTGTAATTGTTGGGGTCCTGTGGGTCTAAGTTTGTTTTCTTTAATAACCGACGTAAGTATGCCTTCTCCAGGTCTTCAGGAAAAGTTCCTATAGCTAAAGAGCTGTTGATGATTCTTCTTACAGGTGTGGCACAAGAAGTAGATAAAAGAATGTTCTTGAAGATGTGTGTTGGACAAGGGCCAGAAGGGCAACCTGAAGGCCTGCTTACTTTGACCAAATCCATAATTCACCTTGTGATATTTGTTTGAAGGACTGAAGAGGCTGGGTTGGTTTATTCTTAGAGGGAATTTTAGGAAAGGGGTTAGTGATGATGGTTTTCTTCTGTTTTAGATAGGAGTCCAATGTGTCTGCCTTGGTTTTGTAAAGAGTTGTTAGTTTGTTTATGAAATCTTGAGTAGTGGGATGACTTCCTTCCATGCATTTAGGTTTTTCAAATTCATTGAGAATTTTATAAAATTCTTTGGTTGCATATTTACCATTCAAAATTCTGTCTGAGTAGTACCTTTTTTTTGCTTTTTTGATTGATGATTTGTAGATTTTGTTAAGTTTGTGTAGCTGCAGTTTGTCTTGAATGTTGTTTGTTTTGAGCCAGGTCTGCTGCGACCTTCTGATTTCTTGCTTTATCTTTTTAAGTTCTGTGTTTCTCCAAGGTATTGGTTTTCTTTTGTCCTGTTTCACTTTTCTGAGTGGTATTAGGATATCAAAAGCTTCCTGTAGCCACTCATAAAGTTTTGGAACAGAATTAACTGTATCTAGATCTGTGTTGGCTGTAAGCTGTGTTTCTGAGTCATCAAAATTTAGTTTGCTCCATGGTCGAGAGGTGCAGGAATGTAGTTAGTTGTGGGATGTGTTAATTTGTGGTGTTTTACGTCAGAAAGTTATTGAATGGTGGTCCGATCATGTGATTGGTGTGATGCTATGAACTGTAACTAGTTCAGGCTTTGCAGCATTGTCCAGCGATGTGTGTGGGATTGTGTACAATCTGATGTAGGTTTAATGCGACTAGGCCAGTGGTGATAGCTTGCGGATAGGGCATATTGGGTTTGTCAAGCCAAATATTAAAGTCCCCAAGAATGCATAGGTTTGAGTATAATGTTAAAAGGTTTGAGACTGTATCTAGAAAAGCATCTGGGTATGTTGAGTTGTGAGGTGGATGTCTGTAAAGGAGGAGAAAATTACAATAGGAAGTTGGAGGAGGGTGGCATCTGTTAAGGAGGGCTTCACAACCTTGTATGGAAATATTGTTTGTTTTACTGAGATTTATTACTTGCTTGAATATAATAGCTAGTCCACCTCCTCTCTTACTTATAGGGTTTTATGTGATGGTTTGATAGCCCAGAGGAACGGCTTCATGCAACACTGGGGCCATGTCATTTCTCAACCACAGTTCTGTTATGAATAGTAAGTCAGGTTGCTTGTCTTTGTTTTTTGAGAGTGATCGAGCATTTATGAGCTGGCAATTTAGAAAATATGTGTAGTGGTGTTGTTTTGTTTAGGATAAGGGTGAACAGTGTATTTTGAGCTTGTAGAAGGTGTGTTGTTAGTTGTGATAACTGTGAGGGTCACAGTAGTCCTGTTTTTTAGTATAGTGTTCCTCTTCCAGAGGCTTAGGAGGCATTGTGTTGGGCCTGTGTGTGTCGGAGTTGGACTTGGTGGCTGAGAGAGACATGAAGAGTGTACTTTTTTTGTCAGGTAGCATTATTATGTAATAGACAAGGGGATGTGAAGTTGTTAAGAGTGGCATGTTGTTTATTTTTTTTTTGCATCTGTTTAGTGTGGAAGGAGTATGGGTTAGGGGTGGTGGAGGAACATGTGGATCAGAATGTAAGGCTCTAAGTTGTGCAATGGATGAGAGGCAGGTTAGTGTTGTTGACTGCTGTGAGACAACAGCACTGCTCTCTCTTGAGATTGAAGACTGCACACCAGAACTTCTGCCCGAGACTATAAATTCTAACCGTTTCTCTTCCAGGTCATTGTTTACTCAACAGTCCAAGTCTTGTATAGAGAAACATTTGCCTCTGAAAAAGGAATGAAAGCGACCAGTATTTTTTGTAGCCTGGATCAAGGATTGTGGCACCGACTTCCTCTTTGGAGTACATGATCTCTCAATGCAGCCTTGAAATGACAGCTAAGTGAACGATTAAGATCCCAACCAACTCATTCTCACCAGAGAACCTTTGTGACACCTTTCTTAACTGGTCTTGTAGCAGATGCAACAACCGGTTTAGCTTAGCTCATCATATTGTCCTCATTGCTGACTTCTTGTGAGAAAACCTCAAAAGGAAGTAGAATTTGTGTCAGGCATTTGACTAGGGACCATTTCCTCCTCTATCAAGAACAGAGTCAGTGATCAATCTGTACTTCTCAAACAGATGTTGCAGCATGTAGTAAGTTGAGTTCCAACATGTTCCCACCTCCTATATGAAGGCTTTAACTGGTACTATACTAGCACGCTGAGTGAGCCTCACCTACTTCCGGGCTTTAAAAGAATGACTGAAATTAGTGCAGATTCTTCTGCGTGTGGTCAGTATGTTGCTGACTATGTCTTTGTTTTTGAGAAAGTCCTGCACAATCAGTTTGATGCAATTCCCCACACACAGAACCCTGAAATATCCACCATCTGCTTGGCTTTCATATTATTGTCACTATCAGCAGCAACAAATCTAATTCTGAGACCTCTGGGTCTCAACCATTCAAACACCTTGCTGTTAAAGTCTTCCAAGATGTTTACAGCTGTATAGGATATCTTCATGGTGAACATAGCTACTGTTACATACTGCCAAACACACTTGAAAGTTTCTTCAGTGCTGAGACCTGTAGATATCTGTTGTCTAACCCCCACAATAGAGATCCAATGTGCAGTGATATACATATAATTGGTTGCTTGACAACTATTCCACGTCTGTCATCAGGTGGATAGTGTGAACAGCACTCTGCTGTAAAGCTTGTCCAAACAAATGCAGCACATCGTGATGGAGCACTGGAACAGCACCTCTACCAAAATAGGTCCGGCTGGGAACCATCCATTTTGGGCAGATGGCAGCTAAAAATTCTAAAAATCCCACTCCTTTCACAAAAGAAAATTGAGGAGGTCCAGCACTAACATTATAGCCAACTTCCCATTGTGAAAACATGTTGTTGGGTAGTGGCATTCATAGAGTTACTTCTGCCTAATGTAGGAGGCTGGTTCTCTAAATAGTGTAGGAGGCTGGTTCTCTATGTAGTGTGCAAAACCAGGCGCTCTGTGCAGAGAGTTCAGGCAACCACAAGTTAATTTACAGGGGTAGAAAATTAGACCACCGAATGCTCTAATTTTTCTGGTAGTTTGGTCGAACAGTTAGGCCAATATTAGAGAAGTGCAAAGCATTTGTTGTATTCACAGTATCAATACATAAAGACACACACTCAAAGGAATACCTTGAAACCAATTTACAACTATACGTTTTTTGAAGACCAAGATCATCAAAATTAGGGAAGTGCTTTTTAAGTTATGATTTTTCAAAGTTTAGCATAAATACGCTTTTTGTGCGTAATTACACACAGTAGGAATCAATGGGAGAAAACACTTTAAAAATACATATACAATCAGTCAATGTGTTTACCAATGTCTTCTTTTGAATATAGATCAATGTCATCAATGACTCCTTTGGACCAGCAGGAGGAGTTCAGGTGGCTCCTAGTTTTGGTGGGAAGAGCTGCTGAAAAGTCTGTGGAGCTGGTCCTGGACCACTGCAGGAGACCACTTGAAAAAGCAATGCAGAGGTGGACTTCAAGGTAAGTCCGGTGGGTTCCCTTGGAAATTCAGACATCACAAGGAGTGGGGAACACTTAAAGAACAGCTGGTTCTCTGGTGCAGGGCCAGAGGCAGAGCGGATGGATGAACCAAAAGCTGTGCGCAAAGGTGCCCTTAAAAGGAGGAGAGAGGTCACTTTTAGGGTTGCTTTCAGGTCAGCAGGGCCTCTCTGGCAGGTGGTTCTGGTGTTTTTGAAGTTCCTTGACTGGGGTTTCCTCCTGGTTCTTTTGAAGTCTGGAGTGGACTTTCTTTCCTAGTGTCTGACACTGAGTGGCCAGACCTGGGGCTCAGCCACTGGAGGTCGGAGTACCACCAGGCTTGGCACCCTTACAAATGTTATCCTTATGGTCTGTTCAGTAAAATATGGTCTGACTGCATCGACTTCCAATTCGATGGTCAGCAGCTGGTCAGTGAACTGGACTTCACTGGTCTTTTAGTCTTTGTTGCAGGAGAATGATGCCTTCTCTCTGGTGGCAGATCTTTGACCACTTTTTAGGAGAGTGGAGGTCCTCTGGGGATTTTCAAAGACAGTCCAGAGTCCGAGCAACCACTCATCACAATTGTCGAGTCCTGGGTGCAGCAGGCAAGGTTTTGCGCCTTTTCTGTGTGCAGCAGGAATGCTGTTCTCAAGCCTTGTGTCTTCATCTTGCTAATCTTCTTGTGTCCTTGGAATCAGATCTGCAGGTCTAGGGGTGCCTACCAAATACTGTATCTAATAGAAAATTATGGGAGTACCTAGGAGTGACCAAGGGGTCATCTACCTTACACCCACTATGTGACCATTCCTGTGGGCAGAGGTCTCTTCCCTATCCCATATAGGCTATTTTCCTACCATGCAAAATGGGGAGAAATGAAATGGAGGGGTCACCTTGCATACAACACCTTAGGAGTGATGCAAGCTGGGGGTGGCCACTCCTCCTTTCATTCATATGTTTTCTCAAAGTTACTCACACCAAAAGTGGGAATTTGCAATGTGGCGGTCATCTGCTGCCAGCTGCAGGACTGCTGGTTGAGTTTTAAGGGCGATAAGCCCTTTGAAGCTCACAGGGAGGGCTGTGCACATTCCTGGGTGGATGAGGTATAACACCTCTGCCTCGGAAGGGCTTTGTTCTCTGTCCCAAGAGAGAACAGGCTCTCACCCCAAGGTCCCAGAATCCTGTCTGGTGGTGGCAGGCTCGTTGTGACTGGCCAGCAACCACACTAGCTTGTGTGGTTAGCTTTTGCAGGGGGGACCTCTGATGTGACCCTAGGGTACATTTTGTAATATATTCAATAATGGTACCAGTTTAAATGCATCATTCTGAGTTGTTTAATACCAAACAACCCAGGGTGCAGTGTGGTCATCATATAGCTTCCAAACTCATACCGACCAGTGTCCAGCAGCTGCACATAAACTGGCTACTCTGTTCACTCACTATGCCAGAGGTTTGGTTTGGGCATAATACGGACACATTGCTCATGCAATTTCCCACATATGCAGTATAGTGCACCCTGCGTTAGGGTCTTAAGACCAGCCAGGGGATTGACTTACCTATATTGCATGCAATGTGTAATGGACAGGGCACACAGGCTATGTGACATGTCAGTTTTGCAATCTAGGATTGCACCAGGACACAGCCTGCAATGGCAGTGCTGGGTGCACTTGGATGCAGGGTCTCTGAGGGAGGCACAAGCTGTGCTGCTGCCCTCATGGACCAACTCTTAGTATTGTATGCCCTGGGTACCTTAGTACCATTTACTAGGGGGTGAAGGTGCTTCCTATTGTGCCAATGCATCACAACAATTTTTGGAAAGAGATCCAGCCCAGGGAACCTGGTTTACAGGGGCCATGGGGACTAACAACTTTGATACCATATCAAATACCAAGCAAAAGGTGGGGTCTAACCATGCCAAAAGAGTCTCTTTCCTACAAATATTGTAACAAAATGACATGCACTATGAATAGAGGCAACCCCACTTTGGTATCCAGAGGCACAAAAGCAGACCACCTAATGCTCTGTTTTTGTGGTAGCGTGTGCAACAGTTAGGCTAATCCAGGAGATGTGTAAGCATTTGTTGTACTCACAGCATCAATAAATATGGACACACTCGGAAGAATAACTCAAGCTCACATTACAAAAATACTTCTGGTTTGTATGACATTTTAAAGACCCAAATCATATACCAAGTACATGGTAAGAACTTCTTTTGTTATGATTTTTCAAGGTTGAGAAACTGTTCTGTATTTGTGTGTAATCACACACCATAGGAATCAATGGAAACACTTTTAAAATGCATATAAAATCAAGCAATGTTCTCACAAATGTCACCTTCTATTTTTCGGTCGAGGTTGTCGAAGTTTCCAGTGGGCTAGCTACAGTACGTTGGGTGGCTCCCGGATAAAGCAGGAGCAGTGGCTAAAGGTTCTGGAATGCCCAAATGAGAAGGGGAACCCTTGGAAACACACTGCAAGGGTCCTTGGAATCAGGAGCAGACAACTTTGAGGGTAGATTGCAGGTCAGTAGAGCCACTCTGGGGTTGGTTCTTGAGTGCTCTGAAGTTCCTTGACTGGTGCTTGCTTCTGGGCTTTTGTGAGTCTGGAATGGGCTTTGCTTCTGGGTGTAAGATGTTGGGGGTCCGGTACCTCGGGTAGTAGTATGCCACAGCCCTGTCGAGTTGCAGTGCCACCAAGCTTGGCTTTGTCCTTAAGACTGTTCTATGGATGGGCTTCTAGATCCAGGTCGTTGGTCAGCAGCTGATTACTTTACTGGACTTCGCGGGTTCCTTACCTGCAGGGTACAGGGAGTGATACGTTCATTCAAAGGGAGGTTCTTGGCAATTTTTAGAATGCTTCAGGCTTCCAGGCAACACTACAGCAGCAATTGTTGAGTCCTTAGAGGCAGAGTCAGGGTAGCAGGCAGTGTTTGGTTCCTTTTTGTTTGTGAAGCAGGTCTTAAATTCTCATGCCTTTAAGTCTTCTTTGTTCCTCGTCTTCTTGTGCTCATTAAATCTAATATTTTGGTCTAGGGATAGCCTCTAAATTCTGTATTTTGGGAGCTTTAGAAGGAGTAACTGGAAGTTTCCAATGGGCCACATTGTCCACCTACCTTAGTGTGGCTGCACCTACTAGGGGACCACTTCCTGTGGGAAGGGGTCACATGCATACCTCTGATTGACTATTTTCCTACCATCAAAGATGGAGGAAAAGGAAATGGAGTGATCAACTCTCCTGCCACTTCTGAGGGGTAGTGCACGCTGGAGATAATCCCTCCTCCTACCTTTGCTAGTTTTCCCACCGGTTTTCTCACCTATAGTCGGGGCAAAACCATTGGGCAGTCATCTTCTGCTAGCAGGAGAGACGGAGGTCAGATTTTAAAGGTGGCAAAGACTTTGAAGCTGACTGCTGGTGTAGGGGGTTCCCTGGGAGAGGAGGTGTAACACCTCCACCTAGGAAAGGTTTTGTGTTCTGGTTCCTGAGAGTAACAGGTTCTCACCCCATGAGTCCAGAATCATGTCTGGTTGTGACAGGCTGGTTAGGATCAGTCAGCAACCATGCCAGGGCTGTTAGGTTTGCCGAGGACACCTTTAAGGTGCCCTATGGTTACATTTGATTATAAATCCAACACTGGCATCAGTGAGGGTTTATTATACAGAGTTGTTTGATACCAAACAACCCAGAGTTCACAGTGATCATCATGTCTCTAGGGAACTCATAATGACCAGTGTCCAGCACCTGCATTTGCTATGGATGCCCTGCACCCGTACTATGTCCAAAAGTTTAGACATAGTAGGGTCATATTTGCTCATGCACACCTATGCCGACACATGCATTATAGTGCACCCTGCCTTAGGGCTGTAAGGCCTGCAAGAGGGGTAATTTACCTATACTGTAAGCAGTGTTAGTGGGGATGGTATTCTTGGTGAGTGCCATGTCAAGTTTGCAACTTTGGATTCTCCTTGTCATGCACTTGCAGCAGCAGTCTGCATGAGGCTAGTGTGGGGCCTCTCAGAGTGGCACATTTGGTGGTGCCTCTCTGAGGGGCCCTCTTCAGTACCCTTGCTGTAGGCCCTTTTTCACACCTAAACATGCCCTTAATAGAAGCTTGTATTTTTTTGTTTTGTGTTGCCACTGATGCTGGAGAGTTCTGGAGAGGACCAGGAGGTGGTAGATTCAATTTGCGTCTTGGAGTAGTCATCACTATTTGCAGTGATGTCTCCCTATGAGTCTTGTGCCATTTAAAGGTTGCTGATGTGTGTGATGCCATTGGCGCACTGCTGGGGACAGAGGTGCTTTGTGTAAAGCTGTCAAACTCTTCCTCCTCATAACCTCCCATCATGATCGTAGCTGATTTCCCTCTTTCATCACCCCCACTGACTGCAACAATTTTTTTAAGGTGCTCCTCCCACCAGATTCTGTGATGTTTGTTCATATGTGTCAATTGGCCTACCGCACCATAGTGTGAACAAGGCTTACCTCGATGAACACCCACATGGTAAAAAGAGCATATTTCAATGTTATCATCCTGCTTGCTAATTATAAAGAAATCCCAAATTGAGGAGGACACTTTTTAGTGTGCCACTGGTGAAACTGTCAATGCACGAAGAACTTGAGTTAGGTGGCTGTGTCAGTAATTGCCTCATTGCAGTGTTTACTTCAACTGAGGTAGTGGTGGATGCAGCTTTCAGTTAGGGCCTTCAAAATATGGAAGCTGGAGGTGGTGGTGGAACCAGTGCCCCACCCCCCTCTGAGCACGTTGAATAGGAGGGGTATTGCATATGTCCTCTGAGCCAGTTTCCATGACAATGACTGGCTTGCCCTCTTCCTCCCCTTCCATAATTCTCAAGCTTTCAAGAATTGTATTTTTCCCTTGTCTCTCATGGCGGGTCTTGGACTCAGCCTGGGTCCAATCCATGGCCAACTTGGAAGGGGAGCTTTTTAGAAGATGGTAGAGTACCCTTTATTTACCTTGCTGGAGACTGGGATGCCATTCATTCGAGAAGAGGTACATCTTGCTCAGGAGGAAGCTCAACCTCCTATTCTGCTTCTACTTCAGGAAGAACTATTCCTGGTTCTGGTGCTTATTGTTCACTTTTGTCAGTTTCCTGCGATGATTGGGTACTAATTTGCAGCGGAGACAACTCCGATTCAGACTCTCAGCTCATCGCCATGATTGACATGGCTGCCTCACTGAGAGACACAGCCTTGTGCTAAGGATGGGGTGTTGCTGCCATTGATGCAGGAGTGCTGTTCCCAGCTTTCAGCCTAGAGGGCAATGCAGCAGGCCACCAAGATTCCTGAAAAAGGCAGAAGGTGGTGGCAATCTGCTTCTTCTCCTCCTCTTCACTGGCCACTTTCTTGGCAGGAGCATCTTTATTCATGGCCACCTTCAAGCTCTGTCAACTGGCACTTAGCTGAAGAAGTGGAAGCAGACGTGTCACCTCCTGTGGTCATGGCCCTTTGTGTCGGCCTTCTATCTAGCAGTACTGTGAGTGATGCCTTTTTTTTTTTACCTAAAAGCCAGCACACATGAAAAACATTCGGTGAAACTTGACATTTTTGCAGTCTGAATTATTCATAGTACAGACAATATAATTTAGTGAGGGTATGCCAAATAATTCACAGCATTACTGTATTAACTATCAATTCCATCCACACCATAACAAAATATTTCAAATCAGAATTAACAACATACAGATGTAACGGTTTACTTTAAGTTTAAGTGCATCAAGAGTAAACATGTAGCAGGTAGGGAGTAGGGGAGAATAGAATAATCCTTAAAAAATAAATACTGGCATGCACCTATGACAGGCGTTGGGTGGAGGGGAAAATGGAGTAATCCTTGAAAAATGACTGCTGATGTATGGCTATATCCTAAGAGAAGAAGACCTATGGCAGCAGAGGCTGGAGGGAAATTCTTTAACAAAGGATAATAATTGCTGGTGTATAACTTGGGACTATGAGAAATCCATTGGCGAGGCAAGGATGGTGCAGAGAAAAATGGAAAAAATGCATATAATATTTATGAACACTGTTCATACATATACTACAATGATCCTTAAGCACATTGAGTTGATATCAGGGAAAAGGTAAAACATGAAAATGGCACAGACCTTTTCCACCAAAAATGGCTTTGAAAATTGGAAAAAAGGGATAAATAATTCACTAGGTGTCTGGATGAAAATGGCAACTGGCCACATGATTAAACAACAACAGCAAGCAAGGAGGCATGGAGAGCAAAGAACACATTCAGGCCTATGGCAGAATCATACTGACTGCCTACACAAAGTGTCCACTGACCACATGGTCAAGCAACAGTAAGCAAGGAGGCCTGTAGAACAAAAAAATCATGCAGGCCTATGCCAAAAGCACACATTGACTGCCTACACAAAATAGCTGCTGGCCATGTGGTCAAACAACAACAATAGCAAGCAAGGAGGCATGAGAACAGAGAACAC
This sequence comes from Pleurodeles waltl, assembly GCF_031143425.1. Lineage (NCBI taxonomy): Eukaryota > Metazoa > Chordata > Amphibia > Caudata > Salamandridae > Pleurodeles > Pleurodeles waltl. Next base: position 558,388,013 of record NC_090437.1, on the reverse strand, counting down.
ATGCAGGCTTATGGCAAAAACACACTGCTTGCCTGCACAAAATTGCCAACAGCCACATGGTCAAATAACAACACAAAGTAAGGAGGCATGGAGAAGAAAGAAGAAATGTAGACCTATGGCAAAAGCACCCACTGATTGTTTTCGCGTAATGATTACTGGCTGCATGGTCAAACAACAACAACAGCAAGTAAGGAGGAATGAAGAACAAAGAACACATGCAGACCTATAGTATAAGCACAGTGACTGTCTACACAAAATGGCCACCAGCTACATGGTCAAACAACAGCAAGCAAGGAGGCATGGAGAACAAAGAACACATGCAGGCCTATGGTTGGAGACTGACTACACAAAGTGGCTGTGGGCCACAGGTTATGGAGAACTAAGACAAAATGGTGCCCTATGACAAACACACACATAGCCTAGCCAGACAAGGGAGGAATGCTAAACAATGAAGAAAATAATATCATAAATTCAGTAATGCCAAATATATTCTCCCAGTGCATGATATCATATTACCCCATCAAAATATATTTGAAAATGTGAAATACAAACAAGAAGTTGCATTTAATCCAATACCATCCACAGCCTAAATAATCATAGATGCAACAAACACCACATACAAAATGGTTTCATAGATTCAGTGAGTAGTACTTTCTGGATAGCCCGTGGGCAGGCTAGGCCACATGGTAAAATAAACAAATACTGTAAATTTAATGAGCATTAAGAAAGTTTACGTAACTGTGCAACATGCTTCCCTTATAAAATATGAACAATTAAATAAAAAAAATGCTAGGGCCCTACTGCAGGTCCAGCCCACCCACCATAACCACAATCAAAATTAAAAATTGAATAAAAGTAAAAATTCAATACTGGTGCATTCCCTCTGTCAAACAACACCCTTGTTATTTGTTGTGATGTCACAAAAACTATGGGCCTGATTCAAATGTTGGCAGTAACTGTCCGGCCGTTGATTTTTTGAAGGAAATCCCATCTGCTGCCCTGATAATCTGCCAGTTGGATATAGAAGTTGGCATTTCCATAGGTGAGTGGTCGCATTCGTCCTGTAGCCTCTGCCAAGAAACACCACCGCTTCAGCGGCGCCATATGGGAAAGTGGCTGATGATAGCACTCCAGCCACTTTCCCACCGTGCAGATTTAAATGTGCCTTACTGCCAAGCAAAAAGTGGTGGCCCAACCTTCATAATTGAGTTGGTACATTGGGAGGATAATGAGGTAAAAACTTTCCTTGTCCACTCCCGTTTTCAACTGGACATGACTGGACAAGACATGCTGTCACTGCTGCCACTGACCCATGGAGAAAAGATGACTCCCCTATCTCCGCACTCAAAGGTAGGGATGCAACATTGCCCGGGCACGTAGGGTGGGCACCACACATGAGATTGGGACCACTGTAGGCATATACATCTCACAGTAACTTTTTTAAATTACTGTGACATGCACATGTCTGGAACACGTTTGGGTCAACATGGATGGATTGGGACACACTGATACAACATGCATTTGGCACACATACGCACAAGTTATTGTGGTGTCATTGTTCATTGCCAAGTGAATGGTGGCGCCACAATGATGATACAACCACACTTGCAACGTGTGCACATTGCAAGGAGACCTTTACTGGTATGGTTGTGCTACCTATCATGTATGTGAGTCAGTACGTGTATGTATGTGTAAGATTGGATTGACTGGTTGAAATGGAAGGAGCTGGAGTGAGTGATGTGGTTGTGTCTGTATGTGTGTCACTTGCATTTGGAATCAATGTTGTAGTGTATGTTTTGTTGCTGTGTGCAACATTCAGGTGAGTTTTGTTCTTATGTGGTGGATGTTATTGTGATGTGTGTAAAAGAGGTGGGTGAAAAATTCTGCTCCACTGGCAAGGTTTAGAGGGTTTTCCCTACTCCATGTGGAGCGCAGAGTACAGAAAAGCTCTAAGAACCGATGCAGATACATGTTTTTCTCTTGGCAGCTCACCAAGTTTAAATTAGCAAGCACCAGTGAGAGAAATTTCAAAGTTGGCGAGTGTGAGCAAGATTGTGGCAGGCCACTACTGATTGCATTGAGAAAGCTGCCGCTCACATTGAGGAAGCTGCTGCTTCAGTGAAAAATCTACTCAACTGGCAGAAAGAAGTTAATTCCCTCTTGTGTTCTGAGTGAGTGATGCCATTTGCACTGATTTTACTGTGTCAGAGTAACTTCTGGTGCTGAAAATCAGCATGAACAGTGCGACTCACCCAAACTCTGCCTCTTGTGGAACTCTGCATAACGCAGCGGAGTTTTTAGGCATGCCACAAACTCCACCCAGGCCTAGTGAGCGGTTGTTCATTGTGTGAGTGTGTTTGTGTAGCTGAGTGTGTAGTTGTGGTGGTTGTTGTGGTTGTATCATGTGTGGGTGCAGTGTCAATCTTGTATGTATGTTGTGTCATGGATCTATGGCAATGGGTGTGTTCGGCATGTATTGGTTGTGTTGTGTTGGAATGGTAACAGATGATGGTGTGTTAACGGTGTTTTGTGTTGTGTGTTGTGCATGGGACACTTATGACGAAGGTAGAGTGTGTGTGACTTACCTGTATTCCATAGCCACTGCCATAGTTCGTTAGGTTCAGCAACGGGCTCGCTCTGTCAGAAATCCACTGGTATGACACAGCCTGCACAGTTCAAACACCTAAATATGGTCAGCTTTATCCCGCCTGCCTGACAGCTAGGAAGTGCGCTCCTTTGATGATGTTTTTGAATCCGCTTTTGAGTCCGCTGCCAACGTGGCTTGGTAGTAATATAGTCAAGAACTATATCTGTCACAAAGTCCTTAAAATCAATAGTATATGCAGTAGACAAAGAGAGTGATCTTTTGACCTTGAAAGCCAAATGAAAAGTGACCAGGACATGGACAAAGCACTGGTAGGAGCCTTCAGGACAGGAAGAGGAAGTTGCAGTCTCTGGGACATTTTCTTCCTGCTGAAAAAAGTAAATAAACAAATAACTTTTTCACTACAAAAGTTACTTGTACTGTCAATTGGAGTAGAATTGTAACTCAAAAAAGTATTTTCAAGTTAATTTACTTGCTTCTGGAGTTGAATCTTTATTTGACAAGCAGAGACGTGACTTCTTGCAGTCACCAGTGTTACAAAACAGTGCTGGGAGGCTCTATGGCAACTGGGAGCCACACTAGCGGGCAACAGAGCCTCATGCACACCAACAAAGCTTTGTGCAGAAAATGTGAAAATAATTCTGTCATGCACCTGATGGCATACTTGCAAAGGAACTTTGTGTTACACATGAAGTGCGGTGTTACCTGAATTCCACCAACTCTGCAAGTGGAATTAATTTTTCTGCCCGGGCCTACCTGTTATGTTTTTGTTGCTCATACAGGAGGCCAGTCAACTAGCCCTTGTAGTCACTGCTGGTGGTCCTGGGTACAAGAAAATGGTCTAATCTTCCTGTAAGCAGCAAGGCAGGCTTTTAAGCATTAGGGAAGTCTTCTGCAGGAAGCAGGGCTGTCCTCTGTGTGTCCAGTCAGTCAGTCCTTCTGAAGTCTTCTACAGGTCCAGGAGTATACTCAAGTGGTGTTCTAAGGTTCATTTTTATACTTAGTGACAGCTTTTGCAGTTGGAGACATCCTGGATTACTCCCCCCATATCTAGTTCCAGAAAGTTCTTCCCTTCCCCTGCCATGACTTCAAGAAATCTGGGGTAACAAAAGGCTGGTGGCAGAATATTTTGTGTATGCTGGAGGCAAGCCCTTTGAAGTGCAAATGGGGAGGGAACAGCTCTGCCCAATTATCCTGGCAGAATGTCCCATCCTGCCCACATCTAGTCCCCTTTGTCTCATTGTCTTGCAGTAATACACAAATCCCACCATCAGAGCCACTCACAGACATTTACTGCCCTACAGCCTGTAATTGCAGGCCTGAGTCATGTTTGAAAGTGATACTTCAAAAGGTGGCACACAGAGTGCTGCAGGCCTACTAGTAGCATTTAATTTACAAGCCCTGCATACTTGCAGCACCAATTTACTAGGGACATGCAAGCACATTAAATGTACCAATCAGCCACTGGCCAATTTAACCATGCTTAAGGGAGTGAGTACTTTGGCCGGAACAGCACACCAAGGGTGTCATGTATAACAGTATAGCAGTGATTGCTTATTGTCCACAAGGTTACAATGATTTACTAAAGGCTGGTCAAGATTCTTATTAGTTCTGATTTGTGATTCTTGAATCATGTAGAGAGTGCATTCACTGTTTGGCTTCCATATTGGTTTTACAGCTATTGCATTGGCAATGAATCACATAAATAATGCATTTTGAGAGGCATGTAGGATCCTATCTTATGCCATGGTTTCTTCTTGTAACAGAACCTATTACGCTCATTATGTTTGTAAAATTAACTTTTAGAATCACAGAAATGAACACATTCATTTGTTGTTTACCTTGTTGAGTTCAGCTCTTACAATAATAGATTGTAAATTGTGAACTTTACGATAAGAAAAGACTGGCAGTTTTGGGGATTTTCTTTTTCACGAGTGGATACTAGCAGAAATGCTTATTTATTACTTTTTGTAGTTCTGAGCTGATGGTATTGCAAATAATTATTTCTCTGGTTAAGTGAACAATATTTTTAGAAATAGGGTCTTTGGATGGCAGTCAAATTATCCTCTTTCCAAGTAAGGACCCTCACTCTAGTCAGGGCAAGGGAGAAACACTCCTGGTTAACCTCCACTCACTCCCTTGGTAGCTTGGCACAAGCAGAAAGGCTTAACCCAGATGCAAGGTGTAACGTATTTGTACCAACACACACAGAAATACAGTGAAAACACTATAAAATGGACACCACACCAGTTTAGAAAAATAGGTAATAATGATCTAAATCAAACAAGACCAAGACAACAAAAATCCAACATACACAAGTCAAGATACATTTTCAAAAGAATAAGATTCTTACTCCATAGAAAACAATGGAAACGTTGATTTTACACGAGGAACCTGTTTTGCATCAAAAATAAAGCTGCATGGGCGAGTGTGCATCAGAAATGTCAGCGATGCGTTGAGTCCTTACTCGCAAGTGAGGCCATGAGTCATTTCTTCTATGTTCACCGTGGCTATGCGTAATTTTTCCCCTCACAAGAGAGCGATGCGTCGATTTCCAGACTGGCAACTTGGGTCCATACAGGTTCACGATGACTTTGACAACCAGGGACGATGCGTGTGAAATCTGGTCTCACAGTGTTAAAAAAACACACTGTGTGGGGTTTGCATCATTATCAGGAGCCGCAAGTGAGTGTGTAATTTCTCTAGCCGTGATGTGTGGCGATCTCCCAGCCGTTATGTGAGTCGAGTGTCGATTTCAGCCACAAAGCAGGTGACACATCATTTTTCCGCTGGATTGCAGATGGTGCGTCGGACATTTCTCTACATGGTGTTCTGTGTGTGGATTTCAGCTCTTGTTCTGCCAACTTCACCTCTCACGGGCTCAGGGATTGGATAGGGCACCACTTGGTAGGGCAGGAGTCTCACAGAGAGTCCAGGTGCTGCAGAGGAAGTCTTTGATGACCCTGAGACTTCAAAACTTCCTGACTCGTCAGGATATGCAGACTACACCCCAGCTCCCTTTGTATCACTGTCTAGAGGAGATTCACAAACAGCCCAACTGTCAAACTGACTCAGACAGGTAATCCACAAACAGGCAGAGTCAAAGAATGGTTTAAGCAAGAAAATGAGCACTTTCTAAAAGTGGCATTTTCAAACCAATAATCAAAAACACAACTTCACTAAAAGATGTATTTTTGAATTATGAGTGCCCCAATGATGCAGAAGATAGCCTCACATTTAAAAGAATCTAGGAAGCTCCTGTAGATGTTTCTTACATGCATCCTCGCTGCTGCAGACAAGTCTTACAGTGTGTGCTTGGTTGTAAATAGTGCTGAGTTTAGTGTGGTGTGGGTGATATGAAGTCCAGTTTAAATACTAATTATCATCTTTAGGCTTGTGATACAAATTAGTTACAATTTTCTGTTCCTAAACAGTGAGTAGATGATGCTTCTGTTTAGTATGGCTGCTGGTGAATTTGATGATAGGATGGATATTACTGATATAAACTGTGTATTCTTCTAATTCATACGTCTTGCATTCCATACTATACATATTTAATAACTGTATCTTAGCCATGCCAGCAGTTTGATGCTTTAAGTAGCAAGTGTATGGTTCCTTAGTTTATCCAAGAATACATTTGCATAGGATGGATTTATCTAAGTGCCCACTGAAGTTCCCTGTATCTATAGATAATTGTTTCTATTAAAGGTCAAATTGTTGGATTTAAAGACAGCATTTGCAAAGTTGGTCAGTGTAAAAATAGAAGATTAATAAGACAATAAATACTTCTTAGCATCAGCAGGCTGTAACCCTCCTAGACCTCAGACACAGTTATTGACCCCATTCCGTGGGGCATGATCAAATCAGTATGCCTGGAACCCTGTACCAGTACACTGCTGTGTTACCTGTCCGGACAGTGTGGACTGGAAATATAAATACAATTCTCTGCCTATACTCTCCCAGGCAGGGAACAGAAATGTGCTCCCATGCTGGCTGGAGAGAAATAAAAGAGCTGGCTCCCACCAGCACCAAAATGTGCACCAAGCTCAAATCCCATTGGGCTGAGAGCAAATGCTTTTCACTGTTTTAGTGAAAGGCTTTAGATTCATAATTCTTTTAACAATAGCAACAACTTAAAAGTTAAAAATGACAGGACGGATAAAAATTAAGTAAGAAGATATCTATCCTTTGAAGGACTGCCCAGGTTCAGTCTTAATGGTTCTGAGCAAACGTACAATGTATCCAGCCCAGGTTCTTCCACCCTCTGGAAGGACACAGAATGTGCCTCTACTTCATCTGTAACAGTCCTCTGTCATACCTGCACTGTGCCAACCCTATGGACAGTGGGCCAGTCACTTCAGACAAGGCTAGCGATCACCAAGGATTACAGGTAATAATGTATTTTTATAGGTTTAATTCAGGGAAAAGTCAATTCCTCTATGGGAGGCACAGCAAAACAGCCTACTCTGAGGCCCTGTGCCTGGCAGATAAACATATCCCAGTTTTGATACTCAAGGCATAGCCCGTAACCATAATCAGGGATGGAAGCTGACAAGAGTCAAGGGCCAGTCACCTCACTGAGGTCAGTTGTATAGCTTGGTTGCATGGCATCATTTTGACATTCCTTTTGGTGGTGGCTGAAAACAGAGGATATTATGCAGCTCGAGGACAGATGTATTTTTGAGATTTGGTTGATGCTTACAAACACAAGATAGGGCCCAACATTAGACACTGAGACAGGGAAGTGATGGCACAGATGGACATCATTGGAGAGTGGTAAGGAGAAATATGCTGAGTGCCAATGTCCACAGAGTGGCTTGATGCCATGAAACAAATACACTGACCTTGCTGTGGCTTGTACGTGGGCAACCCAGCCAGTTCAAGTTGTAACATTGCTTTACTTGAGGATTTCAATATCCATAAAAAAAGATTTATTTGGAATGTAAAAGCTTTTACTGTGATTACCTACTTGGCATATCGGACTAAGTTCCAACACGGTTGATTTTAAATTGCTCCTACGTCCTGGTCATCCACAAGCCTGACTTACTTGGTCCTTTGTGCTTTACATTTTTCTTGAAGCTTTTTGACCTAAAACCTAAAGGACATATAGCTGATTCCCATAATTTATTCATTGTGTCATTTGTCTTCTAAACTTTTTCTTGATTTTCAATGCCTGTGGGATTAGTATTATGTGTGTGCATTGATATTTTAATAGTTTTGATGCAGCTAAATACTTTACCAACATTGCATTTAGTTAAATACTTTGCAGACGTTTCCTTAAGTTAAACCTGCCTGCTTTGTGGCATAGCTGCCAGGAATGAGCCCAGGTTATATTCTTGAACTAGTGTGTTTAATCTATTTAGACTTATTGCTTGAGAAGGATTTACATCCTCCACAACCCCTTGTCCTACATGCCATTTCTCATTTTGATACTAAGGGCCAGATGTACAAAGCTATTTTGGGTCACAAAGTACCATTCTAATGCCACATTAGTGTCATTTTTATTATGTTAATGTGACGTTAAAAGACCAAAAATGCAGTGCCATATTTACAAAGTGGCACAATGCATGCGTTGCACCACATTGTAACTCATTGTGCTGCATTATGCCTGCACCATGCATAATGTGTGCAAAGGGGGTGTTCCCCCATTAGTTGGGCCAATAAAATGGTGCAAAGGAAATTTGCGCCATTTTTTTTGTCACTTTTAACACCTGCTCAAAGCAGGTGTGAAAAAGAGGCTTCCATTGCTTACAGTGGGCCTCTGGGTGCTTTGCATGATTAGTGTCAGAATTTTTATGCTAATTCTGCAAAGAGCCGGACTAGCATCAAAAATTCAAACTCTAGTCCCCTAACTACCACCATGGTGCCCCGTATTTTGAATACGGCACACACATGGTGGTGTTAGGGGGGCTCTAAGGGGTGCAAGAAAAGTGGTGCTGCACTATCTGCAGCAACACTTTTCTTAAATATGCCCCTTACTGTCACGCATGGGTGTTATGCTCTGCACATGTAAATATCCATTCACAAATTGGTGTGTGTGGCTTGGGCCCAAAATGTATATACCTTTTCAATCTTGTTTTTTTGTGGTCACTGTTTATGGGTCATCCTGTTCGTGTTGTTGTAAAGTATGTGCTTGTCTTTACTTTACCCTACTTACAGTTAGTGTTTGAGACATGCCTCACAGTGAAGGAAGCTAGGTCAGTGCTACAATCGCATGGTCCAGCTGGCATCATTTAGAAACTCTGTAAAAAGCTCCAAAAAACGTTCAAAACATTAACATGTAGGTGGATTGTTTTATATGCCATTAAACTAAGTGAATTCTTTTAAATAATGAATGTAAATGTTTTATTTTACTTTTCAGACATAAACTATGTAATCTACTAAAAGTGTTACTGTACCTTTCAAGTACAGAAACAAAAAACAAAGCAGGAATTTTCTTTAAAGTATGTGGAAAAAATCTTGCAAAAATGTGTTTAAATTCCATTCAATTTGTTAGGAATAACATGACCGCAAAGTAAGTTTGTAAAAAAAAAAGACTTTAAAAATGTATTTATTATATATTATTACTATTATTGTACAGGCAGCAGAGATCGGGAGACCTTGTCTATTCCTAAAATATGAAACAATAAGCTTCATTAACAGTGTCATTGTTTACTCCTGATTTTACTTTGTGGTAAAATTATGAGCACCTTTTCACTAAAGCGCATCAAACTTTCTAAATTTATTTTAGAAAACAGACTATTGCCCTCCCTCCAGTGACACTTGAAAAATGACAACTTTTACTTACTTTGCAAGGTCATTTTTTGAAATTAGGAAAGCAACAAAAAAAAATGGAATCCATTTGTTTAAAACCTCAGATGGTAAAATGTAACATATTCTGAAAACTGTTGTATTTTAGGTTATTTGTAAAGAGGCATCGATGTGGTAAAATCACATGAGTGGGAAAACGCGCCTATTTTTACACAGGATTGGTGAATTTAATAATTTAATAAAAATCGGTACAAGTTAGGAGGCAGAATCTACATGAGCATTATACCTGACTGTTCTGTGCTTTCCACAATAATCATATGGCTTAAAAACAATTTCCATATTCCGCGCTAAATAGAAATATATTGTTTTGTGAAAGTCTTTCTGGTATTTAAGCCTTACATTATCTCTCTACCCTGGTTTATGCAAATATGTAATCTACTGGTCGATGCTATTCAATATGCATGATGCATGCATGTCCATTCATAGGTTAAAATGTGCCCAAACAAACAGAAATCTCTGTAATATAACACCCTATAGTATTACATAAAATAACATTGTAATGCATGGGGTGTGGGACCTTCAAAACCACATCAATTAAAACAATGTTTTTATAACTACAATATTTTTATTCAGGTGTCATTCAACGAACCATGCTGTTTTATTTTCTTCTTATCCCAGTGTTGCTTTGCCTATAAGTTTTAAATTACAAATGGTTGTTCCATTAATTTGACAGAGTAAAATCCTATATGTAAGATTCTTCCAGCATTCAACGTAATAAAAATAATCCAAAATAGAAATACTCTCTGACTAATCATGAACATATCAAACATCAATGAAACATGCAAAGTGAGATTAAAACCAAATAGCATTGGAGCCTCTCCAAAAATAGATGACCGGGCATTATACCGGACATTATACCGTCACCACCATCCTACAGAACAAATGCATGCTCATCATCTTCTTTTTATCAAATGTCCACTTAAATGAGACCTTGTGAATAAGGTGCACTCAATGAATACTGCAAGTAGCCGTGTGTAAAAGCACATTTCTATTGACCTAGATGCAAAATCAAATAAACACAACCTGGCCTTTACCTAACAAAACTGAAAACCTTCACTAGAAATGAAAGTATCCTATATCCTCATCCCCTCCCCTAAACGTACCCTCCCTTTCCCAACCATTATCAATGCAAATTTCCCACAGTTGCTCTAAACTCATTTCAGCAATAACAGCACTTTGATGTTGTAGACCTGTAAATCACTGAATGCATAATATTTGCAACCAACCTTGAAAGGCTGTGCAATCCATGGTTGGTCCAATGTACCGTAGTCTCTCCAGCCTGCCCTGCTTCAAGCCCAACCGTGAACTAAGCAAAATGAGATAAGCTGTCCTCCACCCTCCGTGTATGTGCCAAAAGCAACAATGCCCATACAAACATTCCACCCTTGTGCACCTAAACCACCTAAAAAATGCCCTGTTCCTGCCATTAAACCTGGATTCTCATACAAACCCCCAGACCAATATCCCTATATAAAGAGAGTGAGAGGGCAGGGTTTAACCTGCTAACCTGTGGCCAGCCGCCAGGTCACCTATTCTAAAATGGTGGCCTGCCTTAAAATGGCTGGTTATATGTTGTGCTCCAAAATAGCTCAACCATAGCCCAAAGGGAGCCCACAGCAGCCCAAGGATTGCACCACACCCCAAATTCCCCCAGAACAAGAATTCCTTACAGTTCGCTCTCCCTTCAGTGCCCAATTAAAGCCTCGACTAACCTGAAAACCAACATCATATGCACAGTTAAGTTTGTTGAAATTACTTTTCCCAAAAAATCATCAACCAACCAGTACAACAATACATCTCCATCATTAACATATATGTATTCAACAATATCATAGGGGAGTCATATTGATGTACAAAAGTAATCCATAATTTAAAAATGTCTCTGACACATATTTTTTCATCAAATGCGTTGGGATTCTCCTTCCAATGTAAAAACATTCAGTTTATATAATTTACTATCCTTCTAATAAAGGAGCTGGACTATATTGACCAGAACAGTGAAAACAACAACGAAAGCTAAACACTACCCTTGGAAATACATTTTTTTTAAACGTCAAAGTCTTCTGAGAAAATCACAAAGGTATTTTGTTTGCACTCTACGGTCATTTTAGACTATATAATTGTCTCCACTTCTCACTTCCAACACACAGGTATGGAACCCTTCTAGTCCTAATCATTGCAGGACTGATCGACCTTTGCTGAGCACAACAAATTGAACATATGAGATAATCACCTACTTTTCAGCATCAAATTGGCTCACCTAAATTCCCGTGTACACCACCCCACCTAAACTTGGAAAAGACGTCATAAAGCACCAGGTGCTTAAATTACTGAGTCCTTACATCGCTGTTGCATCGCACAAGGCAACTCAAGGTAACAGAAGGGCTTAAGTGAGATTTACAAAACCACGCAAAGCCACCTTGTATGACTTAGTAAATCCAGAGTAATGCAATGCAAAGAAATCACTATATTGGGTTACTCTGCTGAAAGGTGTTCCAAGGGTGGAGCATGGGAATTCCCAGGCATCGGCCCATGGATTTTGACACAATCTCACATTATTATTATTAAAGGCTATAAACCTGGGATTGCATAAAAATTGTATGCCTTCCCAACAGAGGCGTAATAAGGAGAAATATTTTCTCCTCATTATTTTCTTTTTCAATATATGCTGCATTTTACAGCACAAAATGAAAGAGGAAAATTACTCTAAGAATTGTTTTTTGCAGGAAGGTATCATTTCCCGTACAATAACAGACCTGCCTGTAACACAGGCAGCCTTGCAGCATGGTGCAAGGGTGCCTATGTTGGCACTAAGCAGCATTCAGTGTGCCAACTCGGGAAGAGAGCAGAAGTGCATCATATCTAAGTAGATATGGTGCATTCCTGCTCTGTCCCTGTCACACAGCAAGCTATCTTTTTATAAATCTGGCCCCAGGCCTCCACCTTCCCTCTAGTTTTTGACCATCAGCAAATCATCTATGCAAAACATGCTAAATAAACTCACACAACTGACGTTGAAACACCAATCATCTAAACAGCTCAATCAATTAATAGGCAGGCTAATACAGCTTGATAGCAATTCAGGATCCAGAAACACTCCACATTTCCCCAGCTTGTTATCTTTGTTAAAATATATATGAACATTCTAAATTACTCAGGACAAATCCTAATACTATCAAAAGCAAATGTAGAATCTTCAGCTCACTCCAAGCTTCAGTCAAAATTATTTGAGCAAGGTGTAAGAATTTGGGAATAACAAAGAAGACAAAAGTCCACCTATCCAAAGTATTTCTGTGGAGCAAAATTTAGGTCGTAATTCCCTCCCAAGTCCCTTTTTAAGACAGTGTGGATTTAGCATTAGGTTTGTTGTATCACAAGTAGTGATGCAAGAAACTTAAAGCCAAAGAATTTTCCTCACCACAATCTCCATCCCATAGGAAAACATAGGATAATTAAAGCTATTTACAGGGTTAGAGATTAAGAGCATTTGGCATCTCATGAATGACATGCATAGTACTTCCTTTAGTGTTTGAATTAGCAGCTGTACATGTAGGAATGGGAGACTGTAGCATGTGCTTTTCCTGTTGCTGCATGTGTAAAGGGCGAAGGTGGGGAAACACAGCAAGGTTTCTGTCCTGTAATTACCATTGCCCAGCCCTTGCAGGGGGGCTGGGAAATGGTAATTACCAGACAAATTAATTTGATACCCTCTCATTTTCTTTCTCTTTTTTACATTGGTGGTTGGTGACTGTGAAATAATGGAAAATGTCAATTGCCCATCCACATTAGATTCATCACACCTGAAATCAATCGTACTCTGAAATCTACCATTGTGAAACATATGTGATCCATAAAAGTCTTTGCGGACAACATTAAATTCACCTTGTTCAGCAGCAACGTCAGGAGAAAATCCACCAGTATTTCGCCAACTTTGAATGCCATGAATGTTCTTAGTTATTTATAGCTGCCAAGATGATCTTTTAAAATTCATAGCAAACCGAAGACCTAGCAAACGTCTCTCAAAAAAATTATTTGTCCTTGTAGGGAAGAATATGATTGTTTTTCCATGCAGCTCATCCATCAAATTGAAGAAGATATCTCCTTCCCACGCCCATTCATCTGCATCATGAGATGCCACATTGAAACCGCCACTTTCAAGAATATTTGGAATAAAGTGTCCTACAGGATGATAGCATTGCCTATGTTCTCCTGCTTTTTGCTTTCCGCACAGCATTTGATAATATTGTAATATTATGGGCACCTCTATGTCACAAAATATCTCCATCACATGTGGAGTCCTCTAGGGATCCATCTATCTTCTGTCATGTAAAACCCATAAATGGAGCCACTTGGTCCTCTACTTGGTGATAACAGCATTAAGATTCACTGATGTGTAGATGATGCGCATCTCTACTTGAAATTATCCTCTGCTTCAGATCTCCAATGCCTCAAATAGAGCTTGCACATCATCCAAACCTGTATATCCAGCACCTACCTGAGGCTCAATCCAACCAAGACACAATTACTGTTACTTTTTAAGAACAACAAATAAGGTTCAGTACAAAGCTAGATCAATGATATGAACCTCTTTTTTAAGCTTTCCTTTTTAGCTATGAGAAATGCTAAGTCCTAGAACTGACTAGTGATTTTTGTTTTTGCAGTATGTGGGAACCAACTTAATAGGCAATGCCAATGAGTGCATGATATGTCACTTTTAAGTATGTACAGCTCCAAAGAATATGAAGGAATTCAACAGTCCTCTTCCCACATCTCAGGAAACTGGCATCCTCCACTCCAAAATGGAGGTTTAACCTCCCTGGGGTGAAGTATGCTCTATGGAGTATATAGAAATTAACAAGCTTAAATATGGTGTTTCTGGACCCCCTGGGTATACGCACAAGAATACGCACAAGAATTCTCTTCCAATCCTCATCCAAAATTAAGGTTTCTAGGTCCTCATCCCATTGGTATTTAATGGTAGTTAAGGGAAGCATCAAGTTCCCCCTCAGTCTCCTGCACAAACAGGCAATAACTTTTTACATCCTGATGAGATGGCCAGATACTGGCAAACTCCTGATTGAGTGGGTTCTGTCAGCCCTTGCTTCCAGAGTCTGCTGATTTCTCTTGTGACCGCTTTGTGCAGTAAGAAGTGACAATGAGGCCATCCATATTGCCATCAAAAGTTTTCAAAGGGGAGAGGACCGTCTGCTTCATAAAGGATGCCTACGGTCACTGCACGCACTGCATCCCAGTCCGACACTGCTCGCTAGTCACCTCCATGAGGAAGTTCCAACAAAAAGTGCATCGGAATACCTGAGGAATAGGGTATTGTCCTTTTGGTCTTATGGAGGCACAGCAGCGAGCAACAGCGCAGTATCTTAAACTCCATTGTGCCATCCACAGTAGAGCAATGTAGTTGGAGCAGTACCATAGCCAGGCTATGGATATCTGGGATGAAGGGGCCAACTTCCTTACCAGGTGTTGTACGTTTTACTATCCACTGGGTCAGCGATTAGAGGTGACCCACGAAATAATAGGATTCAAAGTAGGGAATGGCAATGCCTCCTTCCATCATCGATCTCGGGAGTGTGTCTAATTCCAACCTCCTCTCGCTTGAGTCCCATACAAATCTACTGACTAGTGTATTTAGTTTCCTTAAGATCTCACCTGGGATCCACAACAGCAATGTTATAAATAAATAGAGGAGGTGGGGCAGGGCTACCATTTTCAACAGAGCTCCACAGTCCACCACCGACAGAGGGAGTGAAATATGCTGCTCCAGAAACCTTGTAGGGCTCTTCCCACGTTCCCCTCAAGGAGATCTAGCAAGTCATGGTATACTTACACTCCTAAATGTGATAGACAGTGTGGTTCCCATTGCAGGGTGTCTATATTTCCAGGGGTCTCTCTTAAGGCCATCATGGGGAATTTACAAGACTTCCACCACTTCACATGGAGACCAGAAAGTGAGCCAAAGCGTTCCACCATGGCTCATGTGTCTCTGAGGATTATCAGGAAGTCATCCTCATAGAGCACATTATATTGCATATGCACCCCTACCTTTAGACCCGCAAAAGCATCTCCTATTCAGGCATGGCTTGCAAGAGACTCCATGGCGAGGGTAAAAAGGGGGGGCAACAATGGGCAGCCTTGCCATGTACCCTACTCCACTGCATAGCTACCAGAGATGGTTGTACCCGTGCAAACTCTCACCTGTGCTTCTGCATATAGCAACTGGGTCCAGCCACAAAGTCCTCCTTAACAGTCCAAACCTCTGCAATAATTCGTAGAGGTGGGTCCATTCCTAGTTATCGTAATGTTTTTGAATGTATATGCTAAATACCACTGCTTGATCTTTATTTTCTACGTCTGGGATAAGCACTGCCTGATCCCGGTAAACGAGAGTGGGCATATGCCATAGGAGGTGGGTGGCTGAAATCCTGCTTAGTATTTTATAGTCATAATTCAACATCAAGAGTAGGTGATAAGCCTTGCCATTAGTGGTAGGTTTCCATGGTTTCAAAAGGGCTATAATGAGGTGGACAGTGGCAGTAACCTCTGTTCTTTAGATGTTTTATGGAGTTCGACTAGTAGAGGGGCAGAGACTTAATATAGGTCAAGTCAAATTCAACGTGGAGGCCATCTATGCTTGTTGCAGGCCATATTCTTGATCTCTGGGAGGGTGATATCTTGTCCCAAGTATTCAGCCTCCTGAGGTGGAAGAGTTTGAATCCCCACCTGCGACAGGAACTCTTGTATGTCCGACACCATAGGCATGACAGTACAGCGATACAGATTAGAATAGTAGGAGTAACATTGCTTATTAATATCATCCTGCCAATAGATTCTTCAGTACTAAGCAGATTCAAGTTCCAAGATCACTGATCCCATCTTTGCTGGGTTCAAAAGCCAGGTCAGAAGTGAGTCAGTGCAGTCCCTCTCTGCGTGGACTGCACTGGCTCACTGGAGTCGCTCCCCTCCCTTTGCTAGTTTCTCCTGGCCTTTAAGAGCTTGGTCTGTAGCTCTGGGATGCCTAGCCTTCTTCATTTGAGAGTTCTCACCTCCCTGTCCACTGCTGTAATAGCCTTCAAAAGCATGCAACATACCCCAGTGTCCCCAGAGATACAGCATCATCTAATCACTCACATGAATGCCTCTCATTCTGTTAAGGGAGACAATGTGGACCCCTCTATAGCCTCAAAGTAAGATGTTATGGCAGTACCAATTGTGTCTCAGAAAACCTGATCTTTCAACTATTCGGGTCGTAGCCATCATGTGGGGATGGGCGGTATAGGCCGATCTCAATGCAAGCCCAACTAAAGTGGGTAGTGATCTGAATTGGTCTTAGTTAAATATCCTGACAAGTGCACCATCTCATGGACATCTGGCGAACACAATATTGTGTAAAGGCACTCATGCAGGTCTTATAGGGGTAACAAAAAAATGGGTAGTTCTGTTTTCTTGGATGATGGACCTACCAAGAGTCAATAAGGCCCCATTCAGATTGCCAAGTAGAGAAAGCCCTGGTGTCTTGGTGTACTGAGGGGTCTCCTAAAAGAGGGTGTGACCTATCTCAAACAGGGTTTGCAAGACAGTTGGTCCCCTCCTAGTATAACCGAACCTGCTAAATGTGGTCCCCAGCATACACATAAGGTGGAATGAAAAGCTGTTTGGTCAATGTTAGGGCCATACACAATCCCCACTGTAACATCTCGGCCATCCAGTCTCCCTGTGATCACTACATATCTGCCTGTGGGGTCTGTTAGAGATCCAGTGCGTTGGAATGGGACCCCGGTTTAATCCATTTGAGGACCCCCCTGGCGTAGGCTGAATATATTATATAGTATACTTTGCCTCTCCATCTATGTTGTAGGGCAAGCCCTTTCTTGGCATCTAGTTGTGTCTCCTGGAGCAGTGCAATATGGACTCCCCATCTAGTGATTTTTTAAAACACCTTATGATGCATGGCCATATAATTCATCCCCTTAATGTACCATGTAAGTATTTTGAAAACTCAAGGGGGCTCCATTGGGCATGATCTGAGTGGCATTCATGTCATTGTTTTGGGGCTTCTGTCTATGTCTCCAGGTGTCCCTCTCACTCTAAAGGCAGAATGTTCATAATCAAGGCACTTTGTGCGTTGACTCCCTCTTGAATGGAAACACATTCTTCCCAACTCTCATTCCCCAGGACAAGCAGCTCAACTCTACTGATCCAAACTTTCAACTGGGCAACAAACACGTGGGTGCACCCACAGATACTCAAGCGACATGTGGGAGTAAGGTTATAGCCGTTATCTGACTCTGCTCCAGTTTCCCCATCCAACCAATGCAACATAAGTAGGATGTTGCCCTGGGGGTCCTTGACATTATAATCAGTAGTACTCTACTTTGTTCTGGTAACTCCCTCACATCTTTTATTGGCAGTTCACCTATTTTGCTAAATGAAATCATCAGCTGTCTGTGGAGTTACTACTGGGTCATTCGATGTCTATAATGCAAAACGAGTGGTCAAATATGTCAGTCCATAAGGATTTTGGAGGCCCACAACTATCACACCCCGAGGCACTAGCCAGGGCCAAGAAGCATCCCCCGAAGGCAGGGAGTGTCAAGCGAGGGAACATGGAAAAAGACAGCTACCACCACACACCAAGTAATGTGGCCCAATGTTCTCTGAGCCCTCTCCACAGTGGTGGCCCCTTGGCCGAGACTCCTCCTCCCGTGGTCCCACAGCAAAGGCCCTGGCCCCACGGGCAGAATTTCCAGGTAATCTCCAAAGTAGGGAAAAGTATCTTGAAGTGTCTACAGACCTCCAATCTAGGCGCCTGGGTTAGCACGTGATAGCAACAGGCTAAATACACATGAGGTTCACCTCCCACAGCCAAGGACATAAGGTTCCCCTCCGCCCCCAATTGGGCATGAGATGCCCAATTAAACACAAATCACAATTTCCAAAGTGTGGGCCCACACACAGTTACAGAGAAGCAGCTGTGGCCTACCTCAATTTAAGCTGTGGTTCCAGGAGTCTGGTCAGAACGCTTCCTTGGTCCCTCGAGCTTGCTGAGACAGGCCCCTGCAGTGGTGAAACAAAAAAGAGTCCCTCTGAACCACAAGGGCCTCCTAGTCATTGCTCGGGCCCCCACCCACCTCGCAGCGACTTCTAGACTCCACATTGACATATGTTGAGGGTATATGGCATGCTGCAGAATGTCTTTTTCAGGACCTGAAGACATGTGATCACATCACCTCCACCCGGATGGAACTCCATTGACTCCCTTGTCAGCCTGCATCATCTTCAAAATTTGTTGCATCAATTACAAAGCTATCCCATCCAGCACCATTGGTTATCTTGTAGACAAGCTCACCATCTAAGGTGGTTCTGGTGAGACCTGCAGCCAGGACATCAATGACCTGCAGACTAAGAAGTTTGAAAAAGTAAAAACAAGACCACAAGCCTTTTCCATGTTAACACCCAGGATCTGAAACAACATTCTCAGTTATATCAGGACCTTTCCAACACTGCTTTGATTTTGAAAAGGGTTGAAAACTCACATCTTTAAAGAAAACTACATCACTCTGCATTAAGTTTCAAACAGCTTAGCTCTCTCTCCTATTACTCACCAACCATAAGTGTGCCTTTGACCATGTGCAGTGCTCCACTGCTTTTTAGTTTGAATCTCACTGTAGAAATACCATATACAGAAATATATATATACAATCTTAACTATTAGAGAATAGGTTAGATGCTGAACCTCTGCATCATCTTGCACAGCAAGGTTCTTCTTCTACTCTAAGCCTGAGGCAAGCCGTAAAGCATGTCAGCACTAGTTACAAGTGTACTAGAATGCCATGTAACTTTCCCCAAGGATCTACTCTAAAGCTACTCTCTTGAATCTGTGAGTGGACTCAGGAGGTTTCCAGATCATAGATGTCTTTATTGACCAATCTGCAAATGGCAACGTTTTTATCCAATGCCAACTGCTACAAATGGCATTCATCATCTAAAACTGAGTAGCCGATGCTGACTCCTGAACATTTTCCTAAGAGTACCTTTTTTGCTGCCTGATCTAAAAATTGGACTTTCATCAACTATCTCAAATCATGTAATTTCTTTTTTTATTTAGCATCAATTCCTACCCATCATCAAGCATATCACAAAATTATCTAACTACCAAATTTACCTGTTGAAGAAAAATAGGATACTTCTTCAACCAAAGGAATTCTGCGTTGACATGCAAACCTCGGTTAGGTCTTGCACCAACTTCGGTAATACAGTGCTTACATGGCTGACTTTATTCATCACACAGATTCTCCGCAGAGTACAAAAAAGTGGAACATGTCACCCAGATATGCAAACATTTTATTGGTTCCCCTGAGGCCTGAGTCAATTTCATGCTGACTCATTGTATGAATGTCCTTATTTTTGCCCTGGTCAATCCCCAAATTGTTGGACAGACTCTTGACTGTGCCCTGGGTACTGCTAACCAGTACCTTGGCGAATGTTCTGAGTAAAATAGATTATGCCAATTAGGCTAATTATAATTGGCTGAATCAACTTACCTATAGTCCCTAGTATATTGTTGGGCATGTTTAGGGAACCCAGCTGAGGTGCCCAGTGTAATTTTAAAGGCAGGACTGCTTTGCTGGCTGCTTATAAGTTAAAGTTAACCCCAAATTAAATTTTGGAATTAAAAGTACTTCAAAGTCCTAAGCTACCTTATTTTTACATATAAGTTACCCCTAAGGTGTGTCCTAGGTACCCTCAGAGTTGGATCCAGTGTAACTATAAGCAGGGACTTTATAAAATATGTTTTATAAGCCCTGGTGAGGGAAACATATCTAAATTTGTTTTCCCCCTTTGTAGTGAATGGCCTCAATAGGCTAACATGGGGAGAATTTGGTGGTCATTACAACCTCGGCGGTCTTTTAACAAGACCGCTGAGGGACTGCCGTGCGGAAGACCGCCAGTAGTGTTGGTTTGCCGCTCGGCCTATTATGACCGTTGGCAGCTCTCCGTCCTTTTACGGATGGAGAGCCACCAACAGCCATGCTGGCGGGCGGCGGGGAAGTGGAGGTTGCTCCACCTCCACCGCCACGCCAACAGAACCCCGCCCAGCGAATCACGTCCTGTGATTCGGTGTGGCGGTGTTCTGTTGGCGGTGTGGTGTCGGCGGAGCAGCCCCCATGGCTCCCGTCCCCTCCCGGAGGATCGTCGGCCCAGGTAAGTCGATCGTCTGTGAGGGGAGGGGGTTGGGGGGGGTGTTGTGTGCATGCATGGGGGTGTGCGTGTGTGTATGTAGAGGGGGTGTGTGAGTGCGTGTATGCTTGCGGGGGTGTTGTGTGTTTGGGAATGAGTGCGTGTATGTCTGTAGGTATGTCTGTACAGTATGGATGTGTGCGTGTATGTTTGAATGTGGATGTGCGTGTCTGTGTGTGTGGATGTTTGCATGTATGTTGGTGTGTGAGCGTGTATGTGTGTTGGTGGTGCCTGCGTGCGTGTCGTGTGTGTATGTGTGATGTTATGTTGGGGGTCGGGTGGGGAGGGGGGTCCTGCCACCTTTGGGGGGTGGTGGGGGGGTAGGGGAGGGAGTTAGGGTGGGGGAGACCCCTATCAGTGCTAGGGAATGTATTCCCTGGCACTGATAGTGCTTACCGCCATGGATTTCATGGCGGTTTCAAACCCCATGAAATCTGTGGTGGTCAGCCGGTTCAAAATACCGCCGGCGGTATAGTGACGGCCGCCGGGCTGGAGACCCTGGTCTCCAACCCGGCGGTCGTCTCCGCCCTGGCGGGCGGAACGGAGAACCGGCGGATGACCATGGCGGTAACCGCCATGGTCATAATACAAAAAAAAGACCGCCAGCCTGTTGGCGGTCTTACCGCTGCTTCTCCGCCTTCCGTCAGGGTCATAATGACCCCCTTTATTTTAAAATAATAAAGTCTTACTTTCCATAGAAAGGAGCTAAACTTGGTATGTCTAGTATCAAATTAAAAGTTATATTAAATCCAACAACTACTTGTCACTGTTGAATTCAATATAATGTATTGAATCCTAGTTCGTTTTAATTGGATAGCAGGAGTTAGCTTAGCCTCTGGCTTGTAGATTCGTGCCCCCGTCACCTAGTGACTTTTAACCTACTTAGCTTGCTCTGCCTTAGCCCATTTAATTATTTTTTTCTTCTAAGATGGCTGCCTTGTTTATAGTTAGGCCACTTATTATGAGTTACATTATCAGTGTCACCGCGCCAAGGCGTCAAGATCAAGCACCAAAGACAAACAAACAGTAGGTGTTCACACTTAGGGATTTTCCCTCTCTATACTTTCGAGGGATTGTTGATATTAATTGCCGTCCCAAGCATGCCTGTTATCTATTGTTTAGGAATACACTTACGTCAGGGGACCTTGTAGATCTGTATAAATACATCACACTTTAGACAGATAATCAGAGGGATTCCGACCAGAGGGCATCACCACCATTGCTGATACAGATGCTGCAATCGTCTTGACGCTGACCCAGTCTTCGTGTCTGGAGTCTGAGATCAAGACCTCATTCTAAGGTAACGAGGGTTGGGGGCTCCTCTCATGGACACGGCTTTGGCAGATTAGGTTTAGCAAACCCAGCTCTCCTATAGGTATGAGGTTAGGCCTATTCACATGAGGGTAATAGGGCATATTCCATCTTATATATCTTTTTCATGTATTGCAAAATGGTGGGGGTCTTCATAACAATGACTCTCTTCTTCACAATACTGTTACTTGCTATATTCATTACCCTAATCATTGCAGTCCATGCAACTTATCACAAATTGCGGTTATGTTAGATAAAAAGCTATTATAACTTTACTGCATCTGTGTCATTGCCTGTGTTTGTATGAGACATAATATATCTGTGAGAAAAGGGTAATCTCCGTTTAACCACGACATACCTTGAGATATCTTATTTTTAGTCCATGCGTAAAAGACTGCCATAAATCACCTTTTACTATTGTGTTTCTGGTGAGGTGCTGCTAGTGAGCCGTCAAGGTTGGGACAACAGTTGTGACTTGTTGTAGGAAAGACTCAGTCGCCTACAAACAAAAGTACTGTTATCCTTAAACCAGCAATCTTGCTCAGAGCAAGAGTCCAAACTACGACAATAACTTGTACCTAGAAAGAGTTTTACAACTCTTCCTAAAAGTTATCAGTTTTAGCTCTGTAGTGCCCTTCTCTGATTAGCCTGCCTCTGGCAGCCTGTCCAGAGTGTCTTGCTGATGTGTGAAGTGGCATGGGCTGACACAAAGAAGCATCTGGAGGGGGGAGATTTGGCTCAGAAGATGGTGAAACAGGATGGTAGAGCAGCCAAGTTGATCTTCAAAGGAGGGAAGGACATTTGGAACACCAACTGTACCCCCCCCCCATTTCCTGCAAACCCAGACAGTCAGGTGTCGCTTGTTTAGATTAAGAGAGGGCTGGAAAGGGGTGTGCTAGGGGATGCTTAGGCACACCAGTGGGTGAGCTCAGCCAGGCCTAACCTCTAAGATTACATTTTCGCCATCTTGGATTTTTGAAGAATGTTGCTCCCTGAGATTGATTTTTGTCACACTTCCCAGGAAGTGGTCACTCAAGAGGGTGGTGGCATGCATGTAATAGGACAGAGGCCCCCTGCTTTCTACCCCCAGGAGTAAGGATAAAACTGGCAGGGCTGCACCACACCTCAGATCCCTACAAGGAACAAGACAAAGAAGAAGAAGGACTGCCCTGCTGGTCCCCTGACCTGCACTTGGACACTACACTCTAAAGGACTGCAAGAGATGAAAACTAAGGCTTCACCTCTAAAAGGACTTTGCCTGTCTTCAATTGCTTCAAGAAGGGACTCCTGTTTGCTACTGGTAGAAAATAGTTGACCAGAGTCCCCAGCATCAAGCCCTGGAGAAACTGACCCGCTGACCAGTGACCAGTGGTCATTTTTTGGATTTGAGCCTCATTTATTCTGGGAGTTGGAGTCCTCCTAAACCTCAAGGAGCAACTCAGAGCTTCTGGAACCTTGGGGTGAGTTGGGAAATTCAAAAGGACCTTCAAAGACCTTCTGCAAGAAGATCCAGAAGTTTGAAGAAGTTTGCAGCAACTTTGAAAAAAAGCTTCATAAGTGGACCAGCTCGATGTCATAGGTCAAGCCGGCTTACGTGGACTGTGACCGGGCCTGACTTTGAGGTTTGTGCCGCTGAAAAGCTCTGGAACCCCAAATTTCCAGGATTAACCAGGGGCTTATGGAAAGGCAATCTGATGACATCAACTCGAAAACAGCTTGCTTTTGAGAGTCATCCGATGTCAGAGAGAAAAAGCTCCAAACAAGTTTCTAAATCTGAACGTAAAAAGTTGACCAACGTTTCCTGCACAGCGTATCCAAAGAAGGCTCCAGGGAAGTCGAATTCAAATTCAGGCTCGTCCCTGATGAAGATTTTGGTCACAAAACAATAGTCTAAGTCCGAACGTAGAATCATTCACTGAGTTCTCCTGCGATGCGTATCCGAAGAGGGCTCCAGGAGTTCGGATCTGACTTGTGACTTCATCCCGCTGAAGAAAATCTTCAAGAAAAAGTCTACGTCGAAAGTAAAACTTTGACCAAGGCCTCCTGCTCACTGTATCTGGGCTCCATCGCGGTTAGCCTAAAATTTTACTTGACTTTGTCCCGGTCGAGTGCGACCAGATGTCCAAATTGACTCTTTTGTTTTCTCTGCACTAGAAAACATTCAGGCCCTCATTATCCCGCTTACCGCCACACTGACGGCCGCCAACATTCCGCTGCGGTGGCGGATATCCCTTCACCATATTATGACACATACACCAATCCGACAGAATACAGCCACATACCCAAATCCACCAGACCAAAGGTCATTGATAAAGTGACGGTCCCAAAACCCACACCGTTACGCCAACAAAACAACGACTATCACATTATGACCCACGAATCACCACGGCGGACATTCAACGGTGGTAAACCATTGGCGGTACATACCGCCTTGCTCAGAATGGACACCTACATACAAAACACCACCACATTGGCCAATACCAAATACACAAATCTGACATCCTTACACACACCACACCCACACATCCACACCACTATAAAACACACTCCCACATTACCCACAACCACTTACGAACACTAATTGCCACCAGGAGACTGAGAAGAAGAGCACAGAGACAACTAGACACACACACTACTGACACCCATACACCCCTCACGCACTCCACATCACACATCCCACCACATTACCCAACACAACCTCACCAACACACATCACAGAACACCCATTGCACCACAAAGGCACTCCCGTTTCACTGAAGAGGAGTTAATGGCCATGGTGAAGGAAATTGTCATGGTAGAGCAACAGCTCTTTGGAGCACAGGTACAGCAAATATCCATAGCAAGGAAGATGGAGCCATGGCGGAGAATCATCGACAAGGTCAACACTGTGGGACAGCACCCAAGAACAAGGGATGACATCAGGAAGAGGTGGAACAACCTACAGGGGAAGGTATGTTCCATAGCAGCAATGCACCAGCTCGCCATACAGAGGACTCTCGGTGGACCCCCACCTCCTCCCCCACAGCTCACAGCATGGGAGGAGCAAGTCTTTGGCAATACTGCATCCGGAGGGACTCGCTGGAGTAGCTGGAGGACTGGACACTGGTAATTCAACATTTACTACTCATCACCCCCCCCACACGCCTGCATGCCATCTCACACCCACACCCTCACTCCCATCACTCCACTCCTACCCACACACTGCACCTACACATCTCACTAACCCCAATGCCAAGCCCTGCATGCCATACCAATGCATGGACACCCCCCCCAGCTCGGCATGGACACCAATCACTAAAGCATGCACATCATAGGTAAACTAACATAACCACAATACATCATTATACACAAGCAAAAGGTGACAGGGCAACACCAATGATAGAGGGGAAGCCAGGGATGTAAAATATGTCACACACATGAAGCATAATACATCACTTACATCCCCACAGGTAAGCCAGCCAATGTCAGTGGAGAGGATGTGCCTCCAACATCCAGTCCCCCAACGAAGAGTCCCCCAGTGATGAAAGTAAGTCTGAACTTCAGGATCTGGAGGACCTACCTGGCCATCAGGGACCACTGGACAGCCGTTCACCCAAGCACAATCACAGACCACCACAGAGCCTCCCCCGTCAGGATCCAACACCACAACATCCACCTAGCACACCCAAACCTCTGACCCCAGCACAGGTTAATCAGCAGTGTGCCCACCTGTTCAGGGACCCCAGGCCACACCTTGCCCCCAAGACAATCAGGGACCTGGGGTCAGTGGCAGTGGGCACACCGTTCAGGGGACAGGGGCACAGGCCTAAAGGGACACTGGGAGGACTTCTGTGCGCCAGGGGGATGACAGGACCAGGGAACTGACTCTCCACGAGGCACTCTCCAAGATCCTGGGAGCCTACCAACATTCCCAGGACACAATGGGCCAGATACTTGACAATGTGCAGAAAAACAGGTGGCTGCAAGAGGGACAGTATCAGGGGATCAGGGAGAACTTGCAGGCCATTAACAACACTTTGATCTCCATAGCAGGGGTGCTGGCAGACAAGGCCAACTTCATGAGAGAGGCGACAGCACACTAGCGGGCCCCTACCACTAGCTAGTCAACTGAACAGCCCTCCACTTCCGCTGCCGCTAGTGGGCTGGAAGCCCCGCCACAGGACCCACAGGCTACCAGCACCCCTCCTCCTGCAGAAGGTGAACCACCCCGCAAACTTTCCCTGTGACCCAGACAGAAGCCAGAGACACTTGCCAAGACCACCACCAGGAAATGAGACTCTCCTGATTGCCCCCCTTGTGTCCCACTCAGTCACCTTGTCCACCTTGAACTGCCATTGCTCCCCTTCCTATGTCCCCATGGACACTGCACCTGTGCTACATAATCATCCCATTCCATTGCACTTTCCCCTCAATTTCTTAGCACTACAATAAACACCCTTGGACAAAACTCGTCTGCTAGTATTTCATGTATTGTAAATTTGTATTGTATTGCATTGATGGAAACAGCTATATCCATTGCAAATAAACTGTACAATGTGAGAACATAAAAATAATGACCTGTAGCTGGCGGTAGTGATCACATCAGGACATTGTTGTCATATCACCAACATCTGTAAAATGATAATCCATAGGTGACAGTGAGTAGAGGTAAAAAGTGGGTAATGCCATCATGCCACAGCAACACAGAATACACCGATAGTAATAGAAATGTGAAGTTGCACTGTCTCAACTGTGTGTCATTGGAAGTACTGATGGATAACTAATGTTCTGTTGTCCACATCCTCATCTTCTGCCTTCTCATCCTCACTGCCCTCAGGGTCCACTGCAGCCACAGGGGCATTTCTAGTCTCCTCTTCCTGCAGAAAAGGTACATGGCGTCAGAGGGCCATGTTGTGCGACATCCAGCATGGCACTACTATTTGGTAGACCTTCTTGGGTGAGTAGCACAGGGATCCACCTGTCAGATGGAGGCACCTGGCCTTCAATATCACATTCTTCAGCCCTTGTCCTTGCATTCCTCACAGGGGTCAGCAGCCATGATAGGTTGGGGTAGCCAGAGTCACCTGCAGGTATTGAGGGACAAACTTTAGCCACACACCATCCTATGAGGTTAACATCAGAGGCATACACTAACATACAATGGGTGGGGAGCAAGGCTGCCTCTGTAGTTGGCCCATCATATTTGAGATGCTGCTATTCCTCAGAACAAAGGCATCATGCACCAACCCAGGATATTTAGCATTGATGTGGGAGATGTACTGGTCCATCAGGCACACCATCTGCACATTTATGGAGTGGAAACTTTCACGATTCCTGTACACCTGTTCATTCTGGCAGGGTGGACAAACACAAGATGTGTACGGTCAATCGCCCCAATAATATTGGGAATATGTCTTATTGCATAGAATCCGGCCTTCACAGTGGCCAGATCTCCCACCTGGGGGAAAGCTATGTAACTGCACATGTGTTTTACCAGGGGAGACAACACTCTTGCCAGAACGATTGAAAACATTGGCTGTGACATTCCTGCTGCCAAGCCCACTGTCACTTGGAAAGAACCAGTTGCCAGGAAACGGAGAACTGATAGCACTTGCACAAGAAGGGGGATCCCTGTTGGATGACGGACAGATGGGATCAGGTCTTGCTCCAACTGGGTACACAGCTCTGTGGTTGTGGCCCTGTCCAGTCTATAGGTGAGTATAATGTGCTGCTCCTCCAGTGTAGCTAAGTCCATCAGGGGTCTGTACACAGCACAGGGGTATGTCTCCATTTCCTATTTATCCACAGTGGTAGTTATCAAAGGGACACAGGAAAGAGTAGACTGTCACAATTTGAACAACAAAACCACAACAGCAGCACACATTGTGCAATTATGTATTGGGACAGTTTACATTTCTAAGTATGTTGCTATTCATCCTGTGATGCACCCCCTGAAATGGCGACCGTCTGTCCTGTGTGGAGGGACAGGTAGAAGTGAGGTAATTCCGCCTACATTGGCCGTCGTGGCGGTAGGCGGACGTGAACCGCCGTGCAATTCCTCATTGAATAATATTGGGCCTTATGGAGTACAGTGGACAATGGGGATGTACGCCAGTGTTGCCGGTGTACACTGCTGAGGACGTGATCGCAATTTTCTAAATCATTCCTCACTTGTCTCCTGACCTTCAACAGGAGAAGACCTACACTGCCTTTGATGCTGTAACCTGTGTCTGGAACCTACCATGGCCCGTGTGACTGGGGAAAGGGCCCCAGCCTTCACTTTGGGGGAGTTGGAGTGACTGGTGGATGGGGTCATACCCCTGTACGGACTGCTGTATGGGCCTCCAGACCAACAGGTGAGTACACTGGTGGCACAATGCATGTGGCATGGATGCATGGAGATATGTGTGACAGCATTGTGTAAGGGGGGATTATCTGTTGGCGTTGTACAAGTTGTGCGCTGGGCTATCTGTGTGCCAGTGGTGATGGAAACGGGTATGGTGGGCCATGGGTGTGACAGGCAAACACAAGCACCACACTTCATCCCACAGGCACTCACACGATCACCATACAGTTGCAGACTTGACAACATCCACTGCCTCCACTGCCCTCCCCATCCTCCTCCACCTCCCTGTCAGTCATGTCCACACTCACATCTTGTAGGAGGCTGGCCTGGCTTATTGTGGGTACCTTGTGGTACTTACACCTTGTGCCAGGTCCAGTTATCCCTTATTAGTAGATTAGTAGTGTTCTATCAGCGTAGGCTGATAGAGGTAGCTATAGCAGAGCAGCTTAGGCTGGACTAGGAGACATGCAAAGCTCCTACTATACCACTTATATCAATTAGCACTATATCACAAGAAACACATTAATTAGAGTTAGTAAAAATAAAGGTACTTTATTTTAGTGACAATATGCCAAAAGTATCTCAGAGGATATACTCCCTTAGGAGGTAAGTATTATACACAAAATATACACACAAACCAAAATCAGGTAAGTAAACAGTTAGAAAAGTAGTGCAAACACTCTAGGATACAATAAAATGCGATAGGAGACAATAGGCCTAGGGGCAACACAAACCATATACTCCAAAAGTGGAATACGAACCATGAATTGACCCCAGGCCTAGTGTAGCGTGTAGAGGGTTGCTGGGAGTGTAAGAAAACACTAAGGGTGTCCAAGATACCCCACCCCAAGACCCAGAAAGGTAGGAGTGAAGTTACACTACTACCCCAGAAAGACAGTAAAGCTGAGATAGGGGATTCTGCAAAGACAACAACCAACTGCAAAGCACTGAAGACGGGTTCCTGGACCTGGGGACCTGCAAATGAAGGGGACCAAGAGTCACGCAAGTGTCCGGGGGCAGGAGCCCACTAAATCCCGGATGAAGGTGCAAAAGGGCTGCCTCTGGGTGGAAGGAGCCAAAGATTCTGCAACAATGGAAGGTGCCAGGAACTTCTCCTTTGGTCAGAAGGTTTCCCACGGCGTGCTGGAGGATGCAGAGTTGCTTTCACGCAGAAAGACCACAAACAAGCCTTGCTAGCTGCAAGAGTTGCGGCTGAGGATTTTGGGGGCTGCCAGGGCCCAGGAAGGACCAGTAGGTCGCCCCTTGGAGGAGGAGACAGAGGGGGTGCTCAGCAATACAGAGAGCCCATGCAGAGCAGGCAGCACCCGCAGAAGCACCTGAACAGGCATTCAGAAGATCTGAGCACAGCGGTTGACTCAGCACAACAAAAGAGGGTCCCACGAAGTCGAAGTCCAACTCAGTGAGTTAGGCAATGCAGGATGGAGTACTGGGTACCTGGGCTAGGCTGTGCACAAAGGAAGTCTTGCAAAAGTGCACAGAAGCCTTAGCAGCTGCAGTTCACGCAGTACACGGAATCACTGTCTGTCGTGGGAAGGCAAGGACTTACCTCCACCAGCTTTGGACAGAAGGGCCACTGGACTGTCGGGGACACTTGGATCCAGCTCCTGTGTTCCAAAGACCACGCTTGTCAAGATGAGAGGGGACCCAAAGGACCGGCGATGCAGAAGTGTGATGCCTGTGTTGGCAGGGGAAAGATTCCGTCGACCCACTGGACATTTCTTCTTGGCTTCCAGTGCAGGGTGAAGGCAGACAGCCCTCAGAGCATGCACCACCAGGAAGCAGTTGAGAAAGCCAGCAGGATGAGGCGCTACAATGTTGCTGGTAGTCTTCTTGCTACTTTGTTGTGGTTTTGCATGCATCCTGGAGCAGTCAGCGGTCGTTCCTTGGCAGACGTCAAAGAGAGAAGTGCAGAGGAACTCTGGTGAGCTCTTGCATTCGTTATCTGAAGAGAAACCCACAGGAGAGACCCTAAATAGCCCTCAGAGGAGGATTAGCAACAGAGAAAAGTAAGCACCTATCAGGAGGGGTCTCTGACATCACCTGCTGGCACTGGCCACTCAGAGGTGTCCATTGTGCCCTCACACCCCTGCATCCAAGATGGGACACACTGGAGGAGCTCTGGACACCTCCCCTTGGGAGGTGCTGGTCAGGGGAGTGGTCACTTCCCTTTCCTTTGTTCAGTTTCACGCCAGAGCAGGGCTGGGGGATCCCTGAACCGGTGTAGACTGGCTTATGCAAGGAGGGCACCATCTGTGCCCTTCAGAGCATTTCCAGAGGCCAGGAGAGGCTACTCCTCTCAGGCCCGTAACTCCTAGTTCCAAAGGGAGCGGGTGTAACACCCTCTCTCAGAGGAAATCCTTGGTTCTGCCTTCCTGGGACTGGTCTGCCCAGGCCCCAGGGGGGCAGAAACCTGTCTGAGGGTTGGCAGCAGCAGTAGCTGCAGAGAAAACCCTAGAGAGTTAGTTTAGCAGTACCCGGGCTCTATGCTGGAGCCCCGGGGATGCATGGAATTGTCACCCCAATACCAGAATGGTATTGGGGTGACAATTCCATGATTCTAGACATGTTACATGGCCATGTTCGGAGTTACCATGGTGACGCTACCTATAGGTATTGACCTATATGTAGTGCACACGTGTAATATGTAGTGCCAGGGTGCCCTCACACTAAGTAACTTTGCACCTAACCTTCACTAAGTGAGGGTTAGATATATAGGTGGCTTATAAGTTACTTAACTGCAGTGAAAATGGCTGTGAAATAACGTGGACGTTATTTCACTCAGGCTGCAGTGGCAGTCCGGTGTAAGAATTGTCTGAGCTCCCTATGGGTGGCAAAAGAAATGCTGCAGCCCATGGGGATCTCCTGTAACCCCAATACCCTTAGTACTTAGGTACCAAATACTAGGGAATTATAAGGGTGTTCCAGTGTGCCAATCAGAATTGGTAAAATTAGTCACTAGCCTGCAGTGACAATTTTAAAAGCAGAGAGACCATAAACACTGTGGTTCTGGTTAGCAGAGCCACAGTGATACAGTTAGGCACCACACAGGGAACAGATATAGGCCACAGACTTATGAGCACTGGGGTCCTGACTAGCAGGATCCCAGTGACGCATTTCAAACACACTGACAACACAGGGTTTTCACTATGAGCACTGGGCCCTGGCTAGCAGGATCCCAGTGAGACAGTAAAAACACCCTGACATATACTCACAAACAGGCCAAAAGTGGGGGTAACAAGGCTAGAAAGAGGCTACCTTCCAACACACCTGCTACATCTGCATCCACTATTAGTCCTCTCCCACCGTGTCTGTCGCTCCCCCTCCTAAGGGACACAAACACAAGCATTCACACACCCAAAAGCCAACCACCTCACATCACCATACAGCCCATGTACCTGCATCCATGTCCAGCAGAAATACACCTCCAACAACCACTCCCTCATCCTCCACTCCCATTACTCCTCCCTCCTCCCGCCCCAACAACCCTAAAAATCTTTCCTTTCCCAATCTGACCTCTTCCCTACCCCTGTCCTGCATGTATGGTCAGGGTACCAAGGACACAGCCCAGCAGCTCAGCCAAACAGTCCACGGGGACAGTGGTAGCACCACCTACTTGTGGTGGTAAGGATACCAAACCTCCATCACAGAAGGGGAAGGAGCCAGCACCACCAGGGAAGAAGGGGAAGGGGCCTACACCACCAGGGAAGAGTGTGAAGAGTCATGCACCACCAGGAAAGAGTGTGAAGGGCCCTCCACCACCAGGGAAGAGTGTGAAGGGGCCTGAACCACCTGTGAAGAAGGGGAAGGGGCCTTCACCAGCTGTGAAGAAGGGGAAGGAGCCTGCACCACCAGCCATAGAGGGAAAGAGCCCATCCACGCCTGCCAGGAAGGGTAAGGGATCCACAACCCATGGACAGGAGATGAGGCAGCGGAAGCTGTCAGGCTAACACTGCCACCACAACCAGCTAGCACGGGCCCCCACCACGAGCTCTGGTAGTTCAGCCATCAGTGAGTGCAGGGGCTTCCCAGGAGGCTTCTCCAACCACTACCACAGTGCAGCCATTGGACAGCGCAGAGGCTGCCCAGGAGGATCCTCCACCCACCACCAGAGTGCAGCCATCAGACAGTGCAGATGCTGCCCAGGAGGCTCCTCCAACCACCACCACAGTGAAGCCATCGGACAGTGCAAGGGGCTGCCCAGGTGGCTCCTCCACCTACCACCACAATGCAAACATTGCACAGTGCAAAGGCTGCCCAGGAGGCTCCTCCAACCACCACCACAGTGCAGCTGTCACTGCCTGCGGACACCATGTAGGCCACCCTCCAGGGGCTGCTGTGCAGGCTGCCCCCTCCAGAACAAGTGGGGGAGTCACCCACTTCAGAGACTGTGGCCTTGCACTCCCCGGGACAAAGCAATGGGCATGTTGCCCTATCCAGAACCAGAGGGCAAGTCACCCACTTCAGAGACTGTGGCCTTGAACTCCCCAGGACAAAGCAATGGGCATGTTGCATCATCCAGAACCAGTGGGCAAGTCACCCACTTCAAAGATTGTGGCCTTGCAATCCCCAGGACAAAGCAATGGGCATGTTGCCCCATTGAGAACCAATGGAAAGGTCACCCACTTCAGAGACTGTGGCTTTTCACTTCCCAAGACAAAGCAATAGGCATGGAGCCCCATCCAGAACCAGTGGGGAAGTTCCTGTATTTGGCTGAGGTGCCCCCATCCCCCGAGGTGCCTTCCCACTTGCAAAATTATGCCCCTGCAGTGTTCTTTCCGGATGTGTCAGGATAAAGGTTGGGCCTTGGACTGTGCCCTTTGCCCTTGTGTGCCCTCATGATTTTGGACTGGGCATTGGTCCTTTATGGACATTTGTATATATTCGGTTTGTGTGGTAGGTTTTGCTATGCTAATACATTGTCAGTACACCAGCATTGTGGTCCGTGTTTTATTATGCCGTGTGTCATGTCCCATTGTTTTTCGTGTACAGCTGGTTTTGTGTATGGTGTGTGTGTGTGTCGGTGTGTGTAGTGCGTGTGTGTGTCACTTTTGTTTTCCTCCCACCCTCCCTTGTGTGCTAGGCAGCTCTACTCACCGTCGGCGGCGGCGTAGGTGTTCCAGGTGGAGCATGACGTAGAAGAGCATTAGGAAAACTTGCAGTTTGGGTTCCATGTTGGCGTGGTTCTTCCCTGTGTCTCCAATGGTGAGTCCTTTCACTTCTGAGCTCTGTTTCCGCCAGGCTTTTGTTGGTGTTGGTACCGCACCGGAAAAGATGGCGGTTTCGTGTGTCTTAATATGGTGGGCGGTACTTTGTCTCCCGTCTGGCTGTTTTTGGCTGTCGCTGTGGTGATTGTTGTTGCCACCGTGGCGGTTGGTGTGGTACATTGACTGTCTATGGGAGTAATCACTGCTATGTTCGTAATTTAGAGGTACTTTCCGCCAGCCTGTTGGTGGTATTACCGCCACTTTATCACTCACCGGCAGGGTCATAAGAAGGGCCTTAGTCTTTAAAACTTCATATCTTGGGTTCCCTTTATTGGATTTTTGTCATTTTAGTATCCTTTTAAAGATACAAATAAAATCTATTGTTATACACTGGTGTTGGATTTTTATTGTGTTTACTATTTACTGTTTTGTGATTTTTCAATGCTTTACACACTTTGGGGCATATTTGAACTATTTGGTGCAAAACTGCGCCAAACGCAATTTTGCACCAAAAAGTTTACCATCGGCTTGTGCCATTCCTGAGCACCATATTAATGGAATGGTTCAAGCTGGTGCTAAGCTTGGGCTAGTGTCAACAAAAATGACGCTAGCCAGGTGGGGTGGCACTATGGGATTAGGAGGATGTGTGTGAAAAAATTATGTTAGGCTGGTTAGAGGCAAAAAAAATGCAGCAGATGCAAAACCATCCTAAAACATGGCTCCTATCTTAGGAAATCTAGGAGTCATGCCCACCACCCCAATGGCCAGCAGTGGGGACCACTGTCCCAGTGTGCCATTGCCACAGTGCCATGCAGGGCCCCCTTGTTAGAGCCCTCAATGGCACTTTAAAAAAACCTCATACTACTTATGAATACTTACCATACTTACCTGGGATGGCGTCCCACATCCTATGGTATCCCTCTGGTGTGGGTAGGGGTGTTCCTGGGGCTTGGGGTGGGCACCTGAGGCCCCATTCCATGGTGTTTGATCATGGAAATGGCCCCACAGGTCCCCTAACACCTAGTCTGACCCAGGCATTAAATAATGGTGCTAAGCAAGCTTAGCGCCATTATTTGGGGCCTCATCCCACCCGTGTGTCATTTTTGCACGGGGATAAAAATGGCACTATGGTGATTGCACCATTTTTTGGATGGGAATGCCTACTTTGTATCTCATTGATGCAATGTAGGTTCACGAATCCAAAAAATTGTGCAAACTCCAATATTTTGATGCTAGACGTGTATAGTATCAAAATATAAATATGGAGTTAAATTTGCGAAGCATTTGTGTAAACAAAAATTAGGCAAATGCGGCTCAAACAGAGTATAAATATGGCTCAAAGTCTCAGTTAAGCCTAACTGCTCGTTGCCAAGCAACCAAGGGTTGAGCTGGTATTATTTTATTAAGACCTGACTGGGCCTAGTGGAGGTTTGTGGCCTATTGCTAAGTGTAGGTACCTACCTGCCCTTACCAATAATCCACTTTCCAACACCCATGTCACTTACAATTGTATATACTTTCACAATGCCAGTTATATGACCAGAATGTTCTGTATCTTTGATGGATCCAAGAGTACCCCGGAACAAAAATCCTTAGGGGAACAGAACACATTCTGACAGAAGTAAGCTGCAAACCCTTCCAAGTGATTTTGCTAAAATTGTGAACATTGTGTCATTGAATGTGTACACTCACCCAATTCTGTTATTCTTCCAGGAAAAGTATTAAAATATTACACATATGCAAATTTCTTAAAGGTTTATATGTTTGCTGACCTCATTCAAAATTATAAATATGTCCTATCATTTTCCACTCTCACATTCTGCCCTCCTCCTTTGCATATAAAGATACATGCTCGTGCTAATAGTGGTTACTTAAAAAGAGCTCTTTTTTGAAATAGCATTGCACTCCAGTTAGTTAACAGTAGGCAAGAGATTTCTTGCAGTTCACAGGCATTTAGGGGCATATTTATACTCCGTTTGCGCCGAATTTGCGTCGTTTTTTTCGACGCAAATTAGACGCAAAACTAACTCCATATTTATACTTTGGCGTTAGACGCGTCTAGCGCCAAAGTTCATGGAGTTAGCGTCATTTTTTTGCGTGAACACCTTCCTTGCGTTAATGAGATGCAAGGTAGGCGTTCCCGTCTTAAAAAATGACTCCCAGGCATGTGCGTGGTATTTATACTCCCGGGCAAAAATGACGCCCGGGAGTGGGCGGGGCAAAAAACCCCGCATTTGCGCCTCTTTTTAACGCCTGGGTCCGGGCCCACCCCAGGAGGACACCCAAGGATGGAGGGACCCATCCCAGGGAAGAAAAGGTAAGTTGTGGTAAGTATTTTTTTTAAAAAAAATTGTGGCATAGGGGGGCCTGATTTTTGCCCCCCTACATGCCACTATGCCCAATGACCATGCCCAGGGGACAGAAGTCACCTGGGCATGGCCATTGGGCAAGGGGGCATGACTCCTGTCTTTGCTAAGACAGGAGTCATGTTAATGGCGTCTGGGCGCCCAAAAAAAATGGCGCAAATCGGGTTAAGACGATTTTTTTGCCTCAGCCTGACTTGCCCCATTTTGGGACGCCCAAACGCCATTTTTCCCTACGCCGGCGCTGCCTGGTGTACGTCGTTTTTTTTCACGCACACCTGGCAGCGCCTGTCGCTAAACGCCGGCTAACGCCATTCAATAAATACGGCGCCCGCATGGCGCTTCAGAATGGCGTTAGCCGGCGCTAATTTTTTTGGCGCTAAACTGCGTTAGCGCAGTTTTTCGTCAAAAAGTATAAATATGGGCCTTAGCCTTTTGATTCGTGCAAATTGTTATGACCATGGGAGATATCGTGTTATAAGTTACATTATTTGAGCATCCTAAGAGTATGATGCCAGTGGATGGGCTAAATAAACATGCTAAGTTGGAGATTTCTGCAGTTTCAATTTTCTCAGGATCTCTCTGTCTAGTAATGGGTATTTTGTGTATATTTTACAAACAATAGCCAATCATGGATAGCCCCAATTCACCATGTGATCAGTTTATGGTTACTTATTTCTTGATATTGGCTGAGCCACGAAATCTTAAGTTTCAGGCCCACGCGCCTTGATTATAGGAAGCATCAGTAATTAATTAATTCACTGACAGGAAGTATCTTGACTCTCATAGCGTGGCCAAAAATACCCCCAAACTATGACGCCTAAAGAATAGGATCTTTCAAACCCACCACTACGATGAAAAGTGGAAAAACATTTCCGAAAATGTTACTCACATTGCTTATTTCACGATCACACTGTTAACGGAAATAGCCTCCGAAACTTTGTAAATTATCTTTATCTACCAAGATAAATGCCTTTAGGAGATGCACCCTCATTGTTATACTCGCTCGTAGATGGTCGCAACTAAAAACATATCTGACAAGCTCCAGTGGAGATAACAATCCGTTTTGTTTTTCTTAAATTCACAGGAGCATCCTCGGCTGCTCTTCGGAGCCGCGCCTCTGCATCTTAAGCATCTATTATCCGAGCAGAGAATGTTGTGTCCCTTGAGTGTGGCATAGGAGCATCTGAGATTCCAGATGTGCTAGACAATGAACCGCTTGCAGAGTGAGCAGGGGAGCAAGGTTATGATTATGAGTCACCGTAAGAAAAGACAACAAAACACAAAGAGAAGCTGCCACGTGGGAATGCGCCTGCACCTGGAAAAAAAGGAAGTGGGAAGAAGTCTAACCGTGTTGTGCCACTCCTGACAGTGAATGTAATGAACGTTGTGTGAGCCATTTGAACATAGTGTGTAGCAAGGGAACTTGGGTCATTGTGGAGGAATCGTGCCACGCTATCGTTTCAGTCGTTTGATTTAAAAGGCGGCGGCATAGACTATTTACAACTGACTGCCAGGAAAACACATTGGGAATAAAAGTGTTGCTGACAGCCCTTTTTGATCACACGCTTTCACTGCTTCATTGTCCTGTGCTTCGTAGTGTTTATATTTGGGAATTTCATACGGCATGCCTTCTTGGATCACTTTAAATCCTACAGAATTCGTTCACAGCTGCCCTTATCAGCAGGTTATCTTCTGATACTTCAGCGTACTCTAAATGTATTATTTGTATAATGTTTTAGTACAGAAGTGCCAGAATAATTTTTTTGAATGGACTTCAGACAGGCACTTGCATATATAAGCATTTAAAATATTTTTCTGATAAATCCTGCTATGCATAGAAAACATCCTTTAGTTTGAGACTGGCGACTATTTGGTATTATTTTATTTCAAATCACTTATTTAAAGAAATCATTATTATACAATGGTATATGTAACAAGCCTAGAATTAAATCATACAGTTCTAGTGGCCTCATTTACACACAGCTGGCACACCTGCTCCAATGTGCCAGTTTCTTTGCATTACCCTGCGCTCCCCCGATGGTAGCGCTGTATTTTAAATTAGCACAACTGCTTAATTTTTGACGCAATTGTGGCGTTATGCTGAACAAGTGTCAAATGTTTTGACGCTAGTCCTGCTAAGCTCGTGGAGGACGTTTGAAAAGATCCTACTGTCAGTTTAACGTATGCCCTGGGCAGGCGTTTAAAAAATTACTCCAGAATGGCAGAGTGAAATCATACAGGTTTCACTGCGCCATTTCTTGGGCCTTCATGCAGGGGAATGCCTCCCTTACATACATTATGCCTGGTGCAAGTATAATGTGGTGCAAGG
Source organism: Pleurodeles waltl (assembly GCF_031143425.1). Classification (NCBI taxonomy): domain Eukaryota; kingdom Metazoa; phylum Chordata; class Amphibia; order Caudata; family Salamandridae; genus Pleurodeles; species Pleurodeles waltl. The sequence goes on along the minus strand of NC_090437.1, from coordinate 558,349,786 downwards.
ATTTACAACCTGGAGCAACAGTGACATTGTACCAGTTTGTAAATATGATGCAGGGTGGGGGACTGTTTTGCACAGCCATAATGCCAAAAAAAAGTGACGCTAGAGCAGCTTGTAAATGAGCCCCTATGTGTTTAAAATACTTAGGGCCTGGTTTAGAGCTCGGCACCCATCAAACTCTAAGTCAGACTCCAAGGGACTTATTTACAAGCCCTGTGGCACAGGGCGGCACAGAAAATGTCTTGCTTAGCCACCCTGCACCACCCTGCACCACCAGGAAAGGGCAGAAATGCACCATATCTACAAGATATGGTGCATTTCTGTCCTTTTCCCCTGCGCTGGCACTAAAATCAGCTGCCTAGTGCCAACAGAGGAAACTTTGCACCGGAGTGCAAGGGTGCTTGCTTTGTAGGGAACATTTGTTTATGTGCAGGAAGGTGTCCCTTCCTGCACTTAAACAATTACTGATGGCATTTTGCTCTTTTTATGTGTGCTGCAGAATGCAAAATAGCAAAAACAAGGAGAAAAAAACGTATTTCTGCTAGTTGCGCCACTCTAATGCCACCCCTGGGGTAACGCTAGTTTTTGGTGCTTTCTCAGGTTTACAATTTCTGGTAAATCTAGGGCAGTGTCTAAAGCAATGGGTGGTGTGTGATAATTCCCACAGCAACACCCATTGTATGCCTCTCTGCCACCAAAAAACTGCATCCAGGATCCATATTTACAAGTCAGTGTTAAGCCATGCCAAGTGGATTTACACCACCTTGTAAATGTGGAAATGGGCACAGCGCCACCGGAGCGTCGCTGAAAGTGATGCTCCGGAAGTGATGCTGTGGTGGTGCTAGGGGCTTGTAAATACACCCCTTAGTTATTTCAGAAAATAGCCTCTGTTTTCAGGAATTAAAAAATGAATCAATGAGTTTAGTCAACTTTAAAATACTTGCCAGATTCCACTGAAAAATAATAATTTCTTTCTTTCTGTGTTCTTACTTTTTCTAAAATTGCCACTTTGGATACACCATTCATCCAAATTCATGTGGCTAAGTCCTTTCCACTTCAGGGAATTTGTTTTTCTTCCTTTGATGACTGCTTCCTTTACCCATAGTTTATATAATGAGCACCTTCTTTTAAGTTAAATACAACAATGGAAAATATGTTTTTTTTTTCTAAATGTATAAATTCTCCTTTAATCAACGTGATGCTGATACAGTGTCTATGTACCCGCTCATTCGAGTTTTAAGAGAATGTGCTATTGTGTGCCTTGTGCAAGTAGTCTAAACTAAAAAAACCTTGCCTTGCTCCTGATTCCTATCTCCCCATAAATGGAGCTGACCTTTTAAAGTTGGGTTAAGGGGCTTATTTACAAATCCTGTTCGCTGCCAGTGCATCACTTTTTGCGACTCACAGGCAGTGCATTGTGCAGGCCCATATCTCCTAGGCGATGCAAAGCCACTTTACATGGTTTTTCATGGCCTAGTAGAAATGGTGATATGCAACGCAACGCGAGGTGCTATGTTGCATTACACTTTATCAGGGACCCATTTCATGGCATTGCACTGGGTGTTCCAATGCAACACTCATGGATTTTGACACATTCCCAGATTTACAAGCCATGTCAACTTTGGAATGCATCAAATTCTTATGCCTCACGAGGAGAGGTGCAATGAGGAGAAACATCTTTAGTTTTTCTCATATTTTCCTCTTTCTATGTGTGCTGCATTATGCAGCACAGATAGAAAGAGGAAAACACCTCCATAGATTCTTTTTGTGCTGAAAGGTGTCTTTTACTGCACAGAAACAATGCTGTCTGTGATGCAGGCAGCTTTGCACCATGGTGCAAAGGTGCCTGCATTGGCACTAGGCATCCCTTTGTGTGCCAGCGCAGGGGGAGAGCACAGAAATGCACCATATCTTGAAGATACAGTACATTTCTGCCCTTTCCCTGTGGAGTCGGGCAGTACAGTAAGGTCACTTGCTGAGCTGCCCTGCGCCATGGTGTTTGTAAATAAGCCTCTCAGGCCCTGTTTTAAGAAAAGTGGTGCTGCATCCAGTGCAGCGCCACTTTTCCTGTGCCCCTTAGCGCCCCCTAATCCCACCATGTGTGCCCCATATCTAAAATATGGTGCACCATAGCAGTAGTTAGGGGAACTAGCACCAACATTTTTGATGCTAGTTTTGGGCTTTGCAGGATTAGCATAAAAAATGTTGACACTAATCCTGCAAAGCCCATTGAAGCCTATTGAAAACAATGGCATGCTTCCTTTTAATCGTTTAGATTTCTTTGCACCATTTTTTCAGCCCCCTTAACAGGGGAATTCCCCCTTTGCATAAATTATGCCTGGCACAGGCATAATGTAGAGCACAGGGTTACAACATGGCACAATGCATGCTTTGCACCACTTTGTAAATTTGGCACAGCGATTTTGGCCTTATTAGACACATTAGCATAAAAAAAAATGATGCTAATGTGACGCAAGGAGGCGCTAGAGGCTCATAAATCAGCTCAAAAGTACTTTACTTTCATGCAGTTGTAAAGGGCAACAAATGAACGTTTTTTGCATGATCACTTTAAAAAATGGGTTATTAGTTAAGAGGCTTACTACCCGCCTTGAATAATGATCACAATCCTTGTGAAGATGAACCCTCAAAGTCAAAAACTGACAAGTCCTCAATCCCATGTTAGCAATGACGTAGAGCAGAAAGGCTTAACTTAGTGCTCTGTGTAACATATTTATTCAGTACAAAAACAGTAATAAAGCCCCAAATTAACATAATAAATATCCAATGACACATTAAAAAAATAGAGTGCATTTTAATTTTTAAAATGATATAAAAACGAAAAACATCTAATAAAGGGACCCAGAGATATGAATTTAAAAAAGTTTAAATAAAAAAAGAAAAAACACCAAAAAGTGATAAATGTCAACTGGGGTCAATGGATGGGATACACCAGAACCTAGAAATGATTTGAGGCTGACTGCAATGGAGCGTGGTTCAGATTCAGATACCAGGTTTTACCTTTTTAAGAAGTTTTTCCTAGGGACTTACAAACTCATAAATGAAACTCAAAAATTGTCAGTGCAGCAAGACAGAAGGCTATAGCAGAAGAGGGCTCAATGGGGGTCAGATAGCTGTTGGATGCAGTCCTGGTGAAGTGCAATGGTTCTAGGAGGGACGTTCAGAGGTGATAGAAATTTGAATTTCACACCCACAGAAGCCTTCTTGCCAGCTGTATACCCCTGCACTTAGGGCTATATTTATACTATGTTTGCTCCAAAATTGTGTCATTTTTTTAAGCAAATGTGGTGCAAAGTCAAGCATCAAAATATTGGAGTTAACACCAATTTGTGGATGCGTGCACCTACAGTGCGTCAATGAGATGCAAGGAAGGCGTTCCCATCTAAAAAATGGTGCTAACCCCATAGCCTATATTTATCCCCTGTGCTAAAACAATGCATGGGTGGGAGGAGGGGGCTCAATAATGGTGCAAAGCTTGCTTTGCGCCCCTATTTAACACCTGGGTCAGAGCAGGCGCTAAGGGACTGGTGGACCCATTTCCATGGTGAAACACCATGGAATGGACCCACAGGTGTCTACCCCAAGACCTAGGAAGACCCACACAAGAGGGACACCAGAGAATAGGGGCCCCCATCCCAGGTAAACAGGGAATGTATAGGTAAGTATTAAAAAAAAAAGTGCCATTGGGGCCCCTGGTATGGGCCCCCTTCTGCATGGCACTGGGTGCAATGGCCATGGCCAGGGGGACCCTGGTCCCTTGTGCTGGCCATTGGGGTGGTGCGCATGACTCCTGTTTTTTCTAAGACAGGAGTCATGTGGTATGGATACTTTTGCATCAGGAAATGAGTCTAGGCTTGTTGGAGGCATTTGTTTTGCCTCCAACCAGCCTAGCGTCATCTTTTGAGGTAAAACCCCCTTCCCCCGTACCGCCACCCCACCCCCACCCGGCTAACATAATTTTTCCTGACGGTCGCCCACCCTGAGCGCGGCTTTGGGGATTCCATAAGTTTGGTGCCTGACTGCCGCTCTGGAATGTCGCAGGCCAGTGCTGTACTTTTTGACACAAAACTGAGTTTGAGCAGTTTTGCGTCAAAATGTATAAATATGGGCCTTATTAATTTATGTGGAATCCTTCAGCAGACCAGGCTATATGATTTGTGGGTGAAGAAGGCTCCATAAGGCCAGATACCTTTTTACGAGGTTGCACTAAACAGTATTTGCTGCAGGGGAGATTTTATGAGTGGGAGGAACCTAAATCTTCAGCCTAGCGGCAAGACACCTTAGCCAGATGAACTTGACAGAAGTTCCAGGTTTTCAAGGGGGGTAGGAGATGTACAGACACATGTAGCCAAGGGACACAGGACATCAGAAATAGTACTGATGGGTCAGGACCCACACCAGCATAGACCAAAGCGGGGTCCAGGAAAGGTCCAATTGAGACTGGTCAGCTGAGCAGTTGCAGGAAAAGGGCCTCTTGTAGCTTGTTGTGTCAATGTACTTGGAACAGTTCGTCTTATGACTCTTGGAGTCCACTTCTTTGTTCTGGGTACAAGAGGGAGCTAGGCCAGTCTTTCCGGGTTCCTCTCAGGTCACACACACCACGGTCAGTCTGTTTCTTTTTTTCAACAGGTACAGTAGTGTTCTGAGGAGGCAGACAGGCGATGCCATAGTTGTGCCTAACACCAGTTTGTGAGTGGGGGCGACTCCTGGTCCCTTCATAAACAATGGGGTAAAGTTCCCTGGGATAACCCTACCCACGTTTACAGTAGTTCCTGATTGTCTTACTTCAAAAATTCCTCAGTGCCTATTACTCCTAAAATCCAAAATGGTGATACCATTCTCTGTTTGAGCAGAGTCGGAGTGTATACCCAGAGATGTGGCCAGGGTAATGAGCAGTCCCTCCTTTGTGGTCACTCCAAACCACTTCTGGAGAGCAGCTCTCTCTCCATTGGGTTTGGTATATGCCTCACTGGGAGGACAAAAGAAGGGACCTGTTCAGGTGTCATCTGACATTTGCCTGCAACAGGGGAGGCCGCTTTGAAGTAAATTAGGTTCCTAAGTACAGCCCAAGTAGTTGTCCTGCCAATGTAGCAAAAACACCTCCCTACAGCCACGCCTTTTTTCTCTGCTATAGGAACAGTTTTATACTACATTCAGGGTCATTTAACAGTTGAGAGAGGTGTAGATCCTGAACATGGGCTAAATAATATGGTGGGACACTATTTTGGTAGACAGAATACAGAGGGAGGAAAAAAGGATAAATATGTACAGATTTTCAATACCTCACTGCATATATATGAACCATAACAATATATAGATATTAAATCTATACTTCCCTATACTGTATGCACTTACTTTTTGATAGTTTCTCACATGTTGGAGTGTACATTTCAGTAATGCTTTTAATCACCCAGATGTCAGCAAAATGTGACGAAGTATGTCTCATGGTTGACAGCCTAACGTAGAAAGCTGCACTGACAAACATTTTAAATGTTCTTATGTTTTAATTTGTTGTTAGTCACAATTGTGCCCTCCTTATTAAACAACATTTTAATGAAATAAGAATGCCGTTAAAGTACAATTTAGACTCTAGACTAATTGCTAGTATCAAAACACATTTTGTTTTCTAATGTTTGATGTGTGATTCATGAGTTTAATGTTATGTGCAAAAATACAACTATTGCACTTTTCTGCCACATTTACTGAAATGTACTGACAAAGTTAATATTTAAAGTAAAATGACTTGCTCATACTATGGCAATATTAATATTACTGAGTTACAAGTTTTATTATATTGCATCCATTAACTGTAATACAATTGATTTTCTTAAGTGAGCTTAAATGAGGCCTGCAGAAATCATATTTTGCTGTCAAGTAATAGTGATGAATCATTGTTCTTTCTAAGGTGAGTTTTTCTCTAGGTTCTGTTCTCATGAGAAGCTTTGCAGAGAGACATTTAGTTTAGTGGCCTTGGTGAGTAGCACCCTGGCCTTTGGCCTTAGCATGAAATTAATCATTGCTACCAATGTATGGATTCACACTGAACTGAGATGATCCCATGAAACCTGGGAACCAAACAAACTGTTGTAAAGGAATACAAAAGTTTCAACCTCATTGGAGTCAGGCAGAAACAGGAGATGTTCCCATGACAGACTTGAGAGAATACCAAACTATTGAAAAGTAAAGTTATCCATTATTCTTTTTGAATGAGGCCATTTTGTGTGACATGATGGCATTAAACTGACAAATCAATTTGATTTATGTGTTTTGTATGTTAAGGATGGACTATAAAAGTTTAGATCAGATCCTCAAACCCTCTTCAGACTGTCAGGCCTCTCTCTCTCTTTTGATCTCTTCTGATGAGACTCCTAACTGAACGTTGCTGCTGCTTTAGATCGTTTGCTGATGAAGGATCCCTGAATGCTGAACCTTGGAGAGGTATATCTCTCTCAGCTGATTGCCATTTCCTTCAACATGTCCCTTTTTTAAATAGAATCTATCATGCTAAAACTGATTCTTTTTATTTTTCTAGTTAGTATCCTTTAGTCCGAGATATATTTGTTTTTCCAAATTATCCTTGTCAACTTTTTGTATTTTTGCTCGTATGTGTTCAACCCTTCACATGCATTTCCTAATTTAGTTAGCTATAAGGACAACCTGTGCCCAGCCCAAAATTGACAAATGATGATACAATCTGTATCTCAGATAATTTTATTAATGATATGCATAATTCTTCTTGAATGCCTAATTGTGTTGATCTTAATTAATTGCACTTGTTTTGTCACGTCAGGCAGCCTAGGGTGCTTAAATACCTTTATAATTTGATCTTAAAGACTGTCTTTATGATACTTTGTGGTTGTTAAATAAAGCTTTAAACTTTATTATTGATTGCAGTTTTCCTTCAGTGGTCATGGTGTCTAAATTGTTAGGGTGATGTTGATGTAGAATTGTTGATGGTTCATCACACTTCTTTCTTGGTCAAAAGGTCCATGGACCTCAGAGAATCATTTGATTCCTGAGAAGGATGAAAACACGCTTGCCAACGCAATATTTAATCAACAATATTTGTGTGGCATGGTAGTCTTGCACTCAATATTCAAGAGTACAATTGCTGATTGACAGCTAGAACACTTATGTAAATTCACATTCAGGAATTCCAGGCAATGAAAAGGTAGCTTTCTAAAAGCTTGTTTTCTAAAAGCTTTTGTACTAACTTCACCATTAGGGAATATATAGAAACATTTAGAAAATTATAAAAATAGCAGTTGAATCAAATGTATAGGTGTTCCCTAACTGGACATTACAAAATTAATATATATTATTGCTTCCCAGTATTTATCTGTGGGCTACCCAGCCTTCCTGCTTTGAAAGTAGCTTCTAGGTGCTGGTCTCTACAATGATATATTAACATTACATCTCTACATGTCCTACTTTTAAATACCATGTTGGCTACAAGGCCTACATAAGGGTGACCTATTATGATTTAAAAGGGAGAGCTAGTCCTGTCCAAATGGTTTATTGTTACAAACCGAATTGCATGTCTTACAGTCCCTCAGTCAGACTACAAAGGGTAGGCTTGCACTTATGTTTACACTGTCACTGTAGTGAATTGCACAATGAGTGTTGCAGTCCACTTGTGATTTTTAACTTACAAGCCTTAAGTACACTTGGTACCACATACTAGGCGGATATCGGCTGGTTAGATCTACCAATTAGCGTATACTGATTCACTCATTTTAAAAGGGAGAGCACAGGTACTTTACTACTGATTTACAAGGGTAAAAAGTGGATGGAGTTCTACAGCCAGCAAAACCAAACAGTGCACAAATCGGAAAGGGGGTGCACAGTGCAAAAAAATGTCATTTCTTGCAATCACTCCCGACTTTTTGGCTTTTTCTTGATGCTATTTTTGTTGATATTAGGACAGTTGGGAGGAGGAGCTGTAGGAAGGACTTCCAATAGGCCAGAGAGAATGGGGTCCATGATACTGCTGTATGAGATACCATTGGCACCTCAACCACAAACAGTATTAGCAAGGAAAAGGGATGTTCTGATGATGGGCATATCACCACCCTATGGCCATTGTCTTCTTAGAGTGGAGAGGAATAACTGTGTAGATGAAGGTAGCTATTTGTGTCTGTTTGCCATGGATTGCATCCTTGTAGTGCACTACCAGAGGTGGGATCTGAACCAGTGTTTGAGGGCATCCATGTTGTCCCAGCCCAAGGACAGTTCCGAGGGTACTGGGCCTCAGGTTAGGATGCAAGGATCAAGAGAAAAGTAATGTGCTGCCCGCATTGGATGACCAGTAGTCCAGAGGTTGCATGTTTTGACACAAGAATACATTATTAGTGGCACTAGTGAGGCCGCTTACGCCCTGGAGGTGCTGTCTGACCTTCAAAAGAGACAAATAGCAGGACTCCTGGATCAAGCAGGCACGTGCTTGATACAGAGAGTATCAGTCTTAGGGTGTCACCTTTTAGGTGGTGAAAGTTAGTTGGGAAAAAGTGCATCTATGGAACCGAGGTAATAACCCTCCTCTGTGAAAGAAATAGGAAGGAGTTTCCTTAGCCAGTGGCTTAAACACAGGAAAGTTTACCCAAAGGGGAATGGCAGGGGTCATCTACATTGCCTTCTAGACAAAATTTCAGGGACCTTGCATAGGATCCTAGGAGGAGCGGATATATGTTAATTGCTTGCCACTTCACAGGGAGTAGACTGGAATAATTGGCAGATAAAAGGCAGCTTTAGCACTGCCTCTTCTTAATTGGAGGTGCCAGGAAAGACCTTGACTCTCATTCCCAGGACCCTGCCTGACAACAGACTCCAGTCACAGGAAAGAGAACCAGTTTTTACCACATCGGGTGGGAGGAGAGCTCACCTAAATATGGGAGCGGCAAAGGATCTGAAGAAAGATCTGTCAGTTGACAGATAGTTGCTGCCATCTTGAAATAGGGACTTCTGAGTAACATTACAGAAAACAAGAGGATGTGCTGCAATAAGTGGTGGGTGATATGAGAACATAGTTAAGATCAGTTCGTAGAATTTCTCTGATCACTGGCTAGTGCATAGGATACATTTGGTACCACAACCTCCTCAGAATATTTATGAACCTGGAAAGACTTCCCCTGAAGAAGAGGGTCCACCCCGAAGAAAAAAGACTCTTAGGTCAAGCTGGAAGTTAAAGACTCACTCAAGGAATCAAGGGCATCTGCCTCCTTCTGAGACCTCAGGACTTGAAATGCTCTCCAAGTGTCAAGAGGTTGGCCTCCTGGTTACCTGCTTGACACATGCAAAAAGTAGAAGAACTCCTGATTCCTGACTACAAGAGAGCACTGATTAGCACAAAGGCTGGGCCCTGCAGGAGCTGCGGGTGGAGAGAGAATTGGTGCCTCAAAACCTTCCCTGAGGAGCTAGTTACTGTCACCTTTCCAGCAGCACCTCTTCCACTTGGATCAGTGCTTTAGGGCTGAGGTGTGGCCCTGAGCACTGATCAAAGAAAAAGCAAGTCCCAGTTAGTGAATTGAAAAGTTGTACGCAACTCATTAAAAAGTGTCTGATACGTAAATAAGATAATGCTAGTGTATGGATGCAATGGCAGGATTGGATGTAGGGAGCTGTCCCAGGAATTTACCATTTCAGTCAACATAAAGACTTTACGCCTAAAGAACCCAACCCTTTCCCATTCCCTTATGGCTTCTGTCTCTAGTTGCAATCCCAGCTGAGGGCAGTCTCTCAGATGAACATGGGAATAAAACAGGGGGAAATGGTATTCCTCTTTGAGTTTTGCACATCTAAAAACAACTATATGAGGCAGCTTGAAAGTTGTGCATTTTGAAGATTTGGTATTTTTAAAAAGATGGGAAGCTCAATGTCAGCCTCACATATCATTTCCTGGAGGTAGAAGTGATGGAACTGGTTGCTTGTATTTTCTGCACAAACAAGTCAGTTGAAAAATGCAGCTTGATAGATGTTTTTTTAAGTACTGAAGAGCAAAACCTCCATCTTTACTGTCCAGTTGTAGCATTGTCAACCTGGTACGAGCTTTCTTTTCTTGCCATAAGAAATGGTGACGCATAGAGTCAAATTTAATGGAAACAGAATGAGGAACTTTGATCATGATATTGACAAAGATAAAAAAGGAAGGATTGCCATTTTAACTAATGCTACTATGGTGGGAGACAAAGAGTGCCTCTGCTGAAGCAACCCTCACACTTTGTTGAGGATGGTAGTGTAGTTTAATTTATAGAGATCTGAAAAATGTTATATGACACAAATGGCTAAGTATCTGATAGGGTGGGTGGTGCTGAAATAATGGGATCTCATGGCAGCAGATAAAACTGCAGAAGAACTATTAAAAATGAGGGCTTGGGTTTAGCATGATTTATTTTATAGCCCCCAGTATCTGTAAATGCCAGAATTTTATCCAATGCCATGAGGATATTTTCCAGGTCAGTGGTCAAATATAGCATCATGTCATCTGCAAAAAGTTTTATCTTGGGTGTGACCTGAATAAGAGCTTTGATCTGTAAATCTTATTGTTATTTTGGGGATAGGGAATTGGTATCTGTTGTTATTGCAGAAGTTATGCAAGGATGTGTTCCTCCCTCTCTTGACCAATGTACAGGGTCTTACAGAATGTAAGTTTGACAGGCATACAAGGCTCCAGTACAATCAAATGGGCAATGATGCCCTCCGAGTTGCACATTTTTAAAGAATGACCTTTTTTTTATATGGTGACTGTATTTTTTTCTAGTAAGGTTACAAAAAATGTTTCCAACCAGCTCAGTAGCTTGCTTCAGGTGTGGTCCTGGGAAGAATGCTTGGCCGCATATGTGCCTTACTTGTCTTACTCTTTGCCATTTTAGGCAGGGAATATTCACTTTTATTAGCAATAAGCTGTGAATTAGGATTGACCCAGATCTGTATGGAGTCTTATTTGGCATGTACCCTGTGTCAATTCAAACTACAATAAAGCAGCAAAAACTGTTTTTTATTTCTATGCTGATTGCCAAATCGCTAATATTGCAAAAGTCGAGATCTCCCGAAGTCCCTATCTTTAGTCAGTGGTTGGAGAAGATGAAGTGGATAAAACATTATAAGGAGTTATATGTTCAAAGGGTGGGAGCTAACAAAGAGTATGCTTGTTTGAGTTACCTTAGGAAATATTTTTTTAGTTTTGCCTATTGTTTTAGCAGAGGTTGTATTGCGTATCATGTTGGGGAGTAAAAATGTTGTGCACCTTATGGAAGATTTATTCCCTTATATTTTTTGAAAGCATTTTGCTGGAAGCTTATTCTTCTGCCTGCATTTTATAAATTTGCAAGGTTTAATCTATTTTTCTGTTATTACTATGAACTTTTTCTACCAGATTAATAAATAAAAAAAAGAAAAAGCAGTTGTGGTAATAATGCTGTCTGTTTTCCAATCACTGTGACAGTAGCATTAATCAAAAAAATATTGGGGCATAAGGGAAGCTTACCCCATGTCTTGCCATTACCTTTTAAAAAAAATTCTTCTAGAAGGATTTTCTCTTTTAGCGTGGTGGAGGAACATTGATGTCCACTGCATGGTGAAGGTAATGAGGTGTATGTGAATGGTTCGTCTACTGCATTAAAAAAATTAAAAGGTTCACACTTTTGTATGCATCTGCCTCTCAAAATTACGCATCCTGAAAAACACATTTTACATTTTTTATCAAATGTGATTGATTGATGAAGGGAAATTGTTTTCTGCCGCCATCTTGAAAATTGTGACTTTTGAAAAACAATTCAAATTTTTAAAAAAAATCTTTATTGTAGATCAGGAGGCCTTACAAAGGAAGGCTAGACCACCAATACACATCACAACAATTACAACTTTAAGGGCAGCATACAGAATCCTGTTGCCATCCAAAGCAATGTATAATAAATGAAGCCAAGGGAGAGTGGGGAGTATACGTAAGGGAGAAGGGGATAGAGAGAAATAGAAAGGGAAGGGGGAAGAGAGAGAGAGAAGGGAGGGGAGGGAGAAAAGGGGAAAGGGAGGAGTTGTGAGGCTGAGGTGGGCGAGAGAGAACAATAGTAATATTCTTGATAAATTATAAGATGTCCAGGGCGTTCTGGGAGTGCCGAGCAGACAGTCGGATGTTCAAGAGGGTCCGAAATAGTTAAGCACATAAGAGTGATGGGGTGTTGGGAGTAAGGATCTCCAGAGTGTGGAGGCTATCTCCAACCGTAGGTGCTATCTAGCATAATAGTTGCGCCCTGACCCGTTCTGTTGCTGCCCGTCATGACGGTTAAGGGAGAATCAGGAGGGGTGGTTATGGTGTGGATCGGTGGAATATAAAATGTAATATGATCGGGTTATCCACTATTGTGACGCCTAAGCTCTAGAGCCTGCTCCCCCATCAACTAAGGGATGGAGGAATTGACTATAAGCTGGACGGATCTCTCCTTGAGAGCTTGTCCCCTTTAGAACAAGTCCACTAGTCCTACACTAGTTGTACCGGGAAGACTGAGTAAAGGAGAAAAAATAGTTGGGAGGGTAAGGAGAGAAGAAGAGAATGGAGGAAGAAGAAAGAACGATGGGCAGAGAGGTCTGACCAGTGATTGGGTAAAGGCCAAGAGAATAAATGAAGGCAGCCATGACCTGAAGAATATTAAGCAAGGCTAGGCTGGAGAGAGAGGGCATAGAACTATAGAATTCCACAGGGAATAGATGGTCTAGGAGCCGGGAGAGAAGACAGGATGTGTGGGTGCAGAAAATGAACATGTAAGCAGGGAGTCCAGAAAAGGGGGAAAGGAGGGCTAGGGTGCCGACTGTCCACAGCAGATGGTGTTGGTGTGAGGGGAGGGAAACGGGCAGTGAGGGAGATAAATTTTATGGCAGGTACGGTTCTGTAGGTTGTAAATTACCCTTCATGCGCAGAAGTTTGGATCATCGCAGTCATCCATTCTGCTGGAGTTGGAGCAGTGCTGGATCAACAGTGTCTAAGGATGAAAATTTTAGCCGTAGCAAGAGCCGTGTGGAGCAATCTCCGTTGCAGTCACAGTAGGGGAGGGGATGGTTGTGTGTCGTGGAGGAGGATAAGCGATGGTGAGATCAGATGTCGTAACGGTGGGGAGTCCTTGAGGGTATGGGGCACTGCATCCCACAGAGGTTGTAGTGATGGACAGTGGCACACGATGTGTAGTAGGATGCAACGAGGTTCTGCACAGCACCAGCAGTTTGCATGTGGCAGAAGGCCCGTCCCGTAGAGTTTCAACTGAGTCCAGTACCAGTCATGAAGGACTTTAAAAAGGTAGAACTTCAGTCGGGCTTCTCAAGTGCCTCTGTCAAGGGCATCTAGGATATCGGACCATTCCTCCTCATTGTAGATGATCCCTAATCGTGTTTGCCACTTGTGCCGTACCTGTCCAAGAAGGGGTTGCGAGTAAAGACCTAATAGAGGCTAGCCTTTATACCTTTGTGTCAGCCCCACATTTGCAGATAGGCGACGATTGGTGAGGTCTTGATCACCCATCGGAAGGTTCCCAACACTGGGTGCAGACAATGCTTAAGTTAGAGATAGTGCCATTCTTGGTTGCGATGGAGACCAAACTCCTCCCTTAGTTTATCAAACGACTGATCTGGGCTATGCAGCCGATACCGGCCATAGTCCATTGAGGCCATCTCAGAGCAGTTCCCCCTATTTTGATGCTGTCACTACCCTCTATGGGGGCTTGGGCGTGCAAAAGGGATGCACCCCTAGTAGACGGTGTGCCCTTCGCCATGCCTCACTCGTCGCCATTAGGATCGGGTTGGCCGTGTTGGGCTGCGAGGAGCCACGCGATACAAGCCTCCTAGTCCTTCGTGATGGGCCCGCAAAAGTTTCTCTGTGGACACCCACTGCAGTGGGTCTGATGTTCCGGGAAGCATATAGGCCAAGGTGTAGGGCAAGGGTGTAGTGTTTCACTGAGAGGAGTCCTAGACCCTGCAAGATCGAAGCGCAAGTCACTGAGGCATCTATCATCCTGAGCAGGGAGACGGGCACTGGCATGGGAAGCATGCCCAAGATGTATGTGAAGCACAGGAGTGTGACCATTCTTACTGCCTGCACTCTGGCCCACATGGAAAGACCTAAAAGCGACCACTTTGCGAAGTCCTGCTTCATGCGAGACGCAAGAGGGTCCAAGTTGTCAGCGATCATGTGCTCCAGACCCCGATTAACAAGGGTTCCCCAGGTACTTAAGGCGGGTCAGGGTCCAACGGGATGAGAGGCCGTGAATTGCAGCCCTCGTTGTTACCCGCTTTGCACTTATCCCAATTCACCAGATACCCAGACAAGATTGCAAAGCCGTCTATGGTTGCCAGTAACGATGGTAGAGACCTTTCCAGGTCAGTCAAGGTTAGCAAGATGTCGTCGTCATAGAGATACATTTTCTAGATGCCGCCTATGAGGGGGATGCCTGATATCTACTGGGAGAGTCAGATGTTGGCCGCCAGAGGTTCCATTGCCAGTAGGAACAAGAGTGGCGACAGGCGACAGCCCTGCCTCGTGCCCCTTCCGACGGGGAACAGATCTGAAAGAAAGCCCAAGCAGTTGCCTTGTGCCATGAGACAGTCGTATAGTAAGCGAAATTTGGAGATGAATTGTTCTCCAAGGCCAAAGTGCGTCATAGTGGCAAACAAGAAGGGCCATTCAATGCAGTTGAATGCCTTCTCTGCATCAAGGGATAGGGCTAGGGCCTCCTCGGGCATGTTTAAGGATTCGTTCAGATTGTGGCAGAGATTATGCATGTGGTTTCTAGAGGTACGGCCTGGGACAAACCCCACCTGGGTATTGTGGACCAAAGACAGAATTACTTTGCGTATGTGCGCCGCCAGGACACTTACCAAGAGTTTGATGTCTCCATTTATGAGAGATATAGGTCGGTAACTGCCGCAGAGTAGGGGATCCCTGCCCAGTTTAGGTAAACAACTATTGTAGCATTATTGGACATTGCTCCCAGAGAACCCTCTCGGCACGCTTCTATAAGCGCCTCGTGGACAGTGACGACCGCCTCCTCTCCTGCCCATTTGTAAAATTCTGCAGGGAAGCCATCCTCACCTGGGGATTTGTGGAAGGGGAAATCCAAGATGGCTTGGGCTATTTCTGCCCTACTTATTTCACCATCCAGGATGGCTTGGACCTCAACCGAAAGGCGGGGTAGATTGGCTGGGGTGAGGAAGGTCTTGATTTGAGCGGTGCTTTCCACTGTTTCCGGAGTGTAAAGATGTTGGTAGAAGGCGGCAAATTCATTTACAATGTCTTTGGGCGCGTAAGTATCTCTCCTGTGGAGGATGTAATAGCCGGGATAGCAGAGGTGGCTTCCCTCTGACGGAGCTGCACCGCCAACAGCCGTCCGGCCTTCTCGCCTTGTTCATAGTGGCGGCCGTGCAGGCGTTGTTGCGCGTACTCGCCCTGCAAAGTGTAGAGCTCGTTGTGTACCATGCAGGCTTGTTCTAAAGAGCGACGTATCGAAAGAAACGGTTGGGCAGTATATTGCCTGGTGAGGCTCTGGATATCATCTTCGAGGCCCCTCTGAGGGCCGCTCTGTCTCTGTTGGCCACTGCGGCATCACGCATCATGTGGCCTCTTAGGGTCACCTTTGCAGCCACCCAGAGGACCCGCTTGGAGGCCACGGAGCCGGTGTTGTCAGCCCCATATGTGGGCACAGGGGTCCGCAGTTGTTCCTTCCCTTGGGAGGAGCGGTAATGATGCACCGCAAAACACCATGGTTTATGACCAAGAGATGTGAGACCCGCTTGGGGTCTCCAAGTGAGATTGAGTGTCGTGAACAGGCGAGAGGAAGGTGTATTCTTTGTCCGTTGGATGGGTTAGTCTCAAGCAATAAACTAAACCCATGTCAGTCATCACATCTGCTAGCAACACCCTGTCATGATTGTTACCCATGTCTATGTGGCCTGTCCTATCTAGTATCGGGTACTGGGCGAGATTCCAGTCTCCACCTATGATGTAGCAGGTCATCCCAATTTCGATCAGGAGGCAATTTAGTTGCAAGAGAAAGGCCGATTGGTACCGGTAGGCGCATACACAGAGCCCACGCAGAAGAAAGTGTCCCCCACCTTCAGTTTTGCAAATACATATCTCCCCTCCGGGTCATCCCACGTTTTGAAGACCGTGACTGGAAGGGCTCTGCGCAGTAGTATCGCTACTCCGCATTTGCAGAGACTGCCACCGCCAGCCTCATGTGATGCTGGGCAGCAACTAAAAAGGACCCTTCCCACCCAGTCTCGGCGTAGTTTGCTAGTTGCCGCACTACTAAGATGGGTCTCCTGAATTAGAGCTATGTCCACCCTTTTCGATTGAAGTTAGGACAGCACTTTTTTTTGTTTAACGTAGTTTGTCAAGCCATGCACATTCCAGGAGAGGATCTGTAGTGGGTGTTGCACATGGAGGATGGTTCCCGAGATGCTGACTATTGAAGTGGGTATGAGGAAAAAAAGAAAAGGGGAGGAGAAGAGAATTACCACAGAGACAAGGACTGAGCAGATTGGGGGGGAAGGGAAAGGGACGCACACGGGCGAAGCCAAGGGCATGCCCGTCAGAGACCGAAGGAGTCCGGGCTGGGCCCCATCTCTGGGCCCTAAGGTACGGCATCAGGCCACCTAGTGCTGGCTGGGTAGTATTCCAAAATTCCTTTTTTACATTGTGCTGTAGTGTTACTTTTCAATGGGGAAGCGCAAGGCGAAAGGCAGCCCTGCATTGGGCTCCGTTAAATCTAAAATACCTAAAACCAACAAGGCTACGCTACCGCACACCAATTATGTTGCTAAGGAAATAGACGATCTGATCGAAGAGCTAGAACAGATCTTAAATAACAAGGAGAGGGTTTGACGAAAGGAGCCAAAATCTGGCACTCTCATTCCATTTTTAACTTCTAGATCGCATACTGCCTCCAATTCACAAACTGTTGCTTCACCTCATCAGCCGCCAGCCTGCCAAGGCCCCATTAACACTAGTAGTACTTCTACTCTCTCCGCACTTCACCCCGATCCTGAAGCATTAAAAGCCCATGCAACACACCCTACAATCCCTTGTTCTAATCGCTTTTCTCCTTTGGCCCCTCATGATCTGGGAAATTATCGACCAACTCCCATGACCTCGCCACGCACGGAGAGTGGTCCCTTGCAAAATGACTTGTTAGCACTGGTGTCTAGCCTTAAGAGCGAAGTAGGTGAGTTGAGATCTTTACTGCTTGAAATCACCACTCTTCTAAAAAACAAACATCGTCTCCTTACTTGTGAGCCCAAGCCAAATTCTGCGACAACCAAACATCCACTCGCAAAAGGCGTTCTGTCAACTGGGCCCCTGCCACTGTCAGCAAGTGCAGCAGGCCTTATAGAAGAGCAGTGTCCCCATAGCCAGCATATGTCTCCTCTGTCAGTAATATTCCTCTTCCTCCTAATGTTCTTTTTAAATGGGACACTACTAAAGCCCCCTGCCAAAACTCTAATCTAACTAATATCAAATATATATACATGTGTAATGTCCCATTTTTGTCTCCAAACACGCGAGAAGATAAAGCCTCACTAGTCAACAAGGTCTCGCATTGGTTGAGACACGTCAGAGGCTGTGGTTCAGTCATTTATGATGATATTTTATCTGCTGAACGAGCCAATGGTTCTCCTGGTTGCCGGGACTTCATAAAACTCAATCTTAAAAATCCCCATTTGGTAGCAGGTCTCCTAGATATGGAAGCACGGAACACAAACAGGAAGACTTCTGCTATTTCTCTCACCGTTAGCTGCCCTACTGCCGGTCACACGCAGCCGAATCCTTCTTTCAGGACGGCCAACTTGGTCTCGAGCCGTTCTGCAAATTACCAAGATCTTAGGCCACCAGGCCACCAGGTCCATAAAGGTTCAACATCTGATCTAGTTTCCATGGTCAGCTCCGGACTTGTTTCAAGTGGCCAAACAGCACGTGATCTCGATTTCCAGGGGGCTACTTCTGACATTGACTGACTATGTTTTACTAATCCTTGTATTTCCATCTTTAGTCCAGATTCACTGGCCATAGATTCTTCACCTAATTTACCCAGTCCGGGTGTAGTCCCTCCTCCGGATTCACAATCTGATACCATCAACAATTTTACAAATTCATCCATGGTGAAACTTATCGACAGCTATTCTTCAGATGACATTCTCATGAAATCAAGCTGCTCCACTCCTCAGAAAACAGCAAAACTTCTGTCCTGGAATGTGGCTGGCATTAATGGCAAACTCGCTGATACTGAGTTGGGGGCATTTGTCGAAAACTTTAATGTCTATATGTTTCAGGAAACTTGGGCAAAACACTGCACGTACAGACAGGGATTTAGCTCCTTTTTTAAACCAGCCAAGCCATCTTTAGCAGGTAGGGCGGTAGGGGGTTTAACCACCTGGGTAAAATCGACAGAGGTGGGAGGAATAAAGGAGATATATGTGGATTCCTATGATATTTTGGCTGTTGCCACCTATTCAATCTCAGGCTCCCCTGTTCTATGTATAAATATCTACAGTAGGCCGGGACCTTCTAACCATCACTCAACTACTATCGAGCTATTGAATACCTTAATCCTGGACCCCCGTCTCAAATATCATATCATAATAGCAGGGGATTTGAATGTCCAACTCGAATTTAATTCAGACCTCATATAGGTTATGCAGCCCGAAGATAGTGTATGGAACATTCCTCCCTTTTCCATCCCTCATTCCATCCAACAAAACGCATATAAATTGTGTGTTATGGCTATGCAGATAATAGACCTTATGATATCCCATGGCCTTCGCCTTGGTAATGGCCGCTTCCCAGCGGACACTCCTGGCAGACCAACTTTCTTCAGGGGTCCATATAGCAATAAACTGGGCTACATTTTCTTTGCTTTAAGAACTTTGCACCACATATTAGACGTGGAAGTGGGTAATCCACATACTAGTGATCATGCCCCTCTCCAGATCACGTATAAGAGATCTTTTTTTAGCAGGAGCCGTATTTCCTCCTGCTTCTTCTGTTGTTATGGAGTTGTCTAGCAATAGGCGCACAGTAAGATGGGACTCCTTTGAGAAATCGAACAAGCTTCGAGAAAAACTGTGTGCTTTAATTTCTTCCCACCAGTTATTCGACAATAGCCTTATTTTTGCTCCAACTGAAGTTACGTCTCTTCATTTGGACCTCTTTTTTACTCTGAAAGAGTTGTTTACCAAATGTGGTATGCCACATCGACTAACTCTTGTGCCCAACCCCATTCTAAATGGTTTAACAAGAGGTGTAGAGAGGCTAAAAATACCTTGGTCAATGTGTTAAGGACAAAAGATAGACTAGGTATTATCAATGCTAGACATTATTATGCTTCTACATTCAACAAAAGCAAACATGAGTATGAAGAGGGGCTTTGGAGTGATCTATTTGAGGCAGCTAGGGCCCACGACTCCAAACGGTTCTGGTTTCTGGTCTCTCGCAGTGACCAGAACCGAGCACCCTATCTGGAGTCCCATATTACCCCTGATGCCTGGCTTTCCCATTTCAAGGAACTGTATGGCCCCCCACTGGCCTGTGATGCATCAAGCTTGGGAGAGTTGACAACCTTGGGTGAGCCTATGTCCTCCTTGCCTCCCTTCACATTGAATGAAACTGTGCTGGCCGTCACTGCTCAAAAATCAGCAAAGGCCCCAGGGTCGGACGGGATTCCCTCTGATATGTTTAAAGCGGACCAGAACACCTGGAGTCCATACATTAACAGGCTCTCCAACGCCATTTTGATTACCAGATCTTACCCTGACTCATGGAAAGAGGCAATTATTGTGCCCATCTATAAGAAAGGAGAGAGGAATTCCCCGGGAAATTATAGACCCATCAGCCTTCTCGGCAATCCCCCAAAAATATTTTGCCATCAACTGTTGAGCAGGCTGAGCAAATGGTTAGTAGAAAACCAAATCCTAAATCACCTCCAAGCGGGTTTTAGAGAAAAAATCAGTACAATGGATCAGATATTCCGCTTCATCTCCATCAAATGGAAAGTTGTTGATGTGGATTTAGGTCATCTATTTGTAGCATTCGTTGACCTAAAATCAGCTTTCGATTCAGTACTCCGCTACAAATTGTGGGAGGTTTTGTCTAAAATGGGAGTTCCTTGCTCTATTCTAAATATTATCAGAGATCTCTATACTGGTAATTATGGCAGAATTAGATGGGGTCGTCAAGGTGAATTAACTGAAAAATTCCCAACTGCTTGTGGCGTAAGACAAGGCTGTGTCCTTGCCCCTACCTTATTTCTTCTTCTCATAAATGCATGTATTCTTTATCTCATGGAGTGTTTCAATGATGCCCCCAAATTAGGAGGGCAGAAGATCCCCTGCCTCCTATTTGCTGATGACACCTTGTTGATATCCCAAACAGCCACAGGTCTTTCAACCCTGCTTTCGAGGTTCATGGACTTCTGTAATGACCATGGCCTAGAAATTAATCGACTAAAAACCAAGTGTATGGTGCTTAGGGATAAAAAATGCAGGATGCGGCGACCCATTTACTTAGAGGGCACTGCGTTGGAAAGAGTTGGCGATTTTGATTACCTAGGCCTGAAACTAGAAGACTTGCACAAGTGGTATTGTCATCTTCAGAAAGTTAATTTCCGCTTGAAACAACGGGCGAGTGGCATTGTAAGATCTGCAGCTAGATCTCCTAGCTTTGCCATGACGCCTGCTATTGAAATTTATAAATCACAAGCAAGGGGGGGGGCCCTCAATGGAGCCGAATTGTGGGGCCACTGCAACTTAGACAATCTGACAAAGGTGGAAAACTCTTTTTTAAGGTTGTTGTTAAGAGTTCCTTCTAGCACTCCAATGCTCCCTATTCAAATGGACTTAAACCTTCCTCCCATTAGCCAGATCGCTGCTCTCAGGCCTTTGTTGTTTTGGATTCGCCTATGGTCACTAGACTCTCTTATTCCCTATAGATGTGGGCTAGTCAATCTGATGACCAATAACACCAGTTCAAAAATCAAGTGGTGTGTGTATGTAGAAAGGACCTTCTCACATCTTGGTTTGGGGTCTTATTGGAAGGACCCGCCATCTATCCCAAAAAATGCAATACAGATATTGAAGGATGCATTTTGGCTCTATGTCCAACTTTCACAATTGTCTGCTGTTTCGCCATCTTCCATGACGGGCAGTTTTTTACAAATCAAATGCCACTATGACTCTGTGCAATTTATGGACATAGTACTTTTTCCACGTGCACGTGCATTGTATATTAGATTCAGGATAGGCTTGTTGTCTTGTAAAACCATGAAACTGTGAATTGTGATGTGCTTTTATGGTATTTATTTTTACAGAAATAAAGCTAACAAATTAAACGAATGGAAAGGGAGTCCCTCACCGTGTGAAGCAGGGGCAGTATCGAAGTTTGGTGTAAGGGTGAGGGGAGGGGAGCTGGTGTATGTCGAGCGAACCGTATGGGGGGATAGAGGTGAGGAAGAGTAGGAGAAAAAGGGTAGCGAGGCAGGTGGAAAAGAAAGTAGGGTGGAGTGGAGGGATAGGGATAAGTGAGGAAGAGAGGAGGAGTGAGAAAAGAAAAAAGGAAAAGTAAAGGAGAGGAGGAAAATAAGGGTTGGCTATGTGAGCTGGGGAGCAAGGTCCCTTGGGGTCAGGTCTATAGACTGCAGGTCCTATCCTACAGGAACCCCAAACACAGCCGGTCAGGCCCCAGCCGGGAGAGCAGGGAGCACCCCCTTCCACCGCTTCTTGAGAAGCACATATGAGCTGCCTACTGAGAGTGGGGGACCGTGGAGGAATAGAGGAGAGGATGGCGGGGAAGGGTTAATCCATACTGTGTAAGGGAGTTGAGTAATAGAGAGAGAGAGGGAGGGGGGCGCTTGCACTGATCAGGCTGTTTATGGGCCCATGAGAATGGTGAGGATAGTGTAATGAGATGGGACGCTGAGGGTAGTGAGGGATATAGGTGGTCTATTTGTAGCATCATATCATGTTATTATGGTGGATAGAGAACTGCCACTTGCAGGGAAAGTTACCCAGCAGCAAGGAGATAACACACCCCCTATAGCACAGCGGAGGGCCGCTAGACACAGTTGCCTTTTTCATGCGGGGGCCTATACCGTATGGGTTATAGGTTATAAGGGGGAGGAGGGGAGAGTGGCATGGGGAGGGGAGAGGAGGGGAATGAATTGACGTTGGGCAAAGAAAGACATCAAAGATAAACCCTTAGGATATGGAATCATAGACAATATCATATGGGAAACATCAAATGATAGAATGCATCGCTGGCCTATGTGTGGACAACATTTGCTAACAGGGTCCGATCAAAATGCACGCCGCACATGCATAGTATCTGGACAAGAGTAACATACATTATAGAGGCTTAAACATAAGAGCAACATCAAGAACAACAAAGAAGGAATTCAGGCAGGTACTCATCTGTCCGTCGGGTCAGCAGCGGCCCGCCTGGCCCTCTTGGCTGTACTCTGAGGCCCCAGTCATCGTGCCGTGCAGTCACTCTGTTAGGCGTCAAGTAGAGGCTGGGGTCGGTTTTAAAGGAGATCAACATTTGTCCCTCTCTGAGAGTTGGGTGTGGAGTACCACAGCTTGCAAGATTTGGCCCCTATCGTTATGTGTCCTTGTGAGCCTCTCCAAGACCCTGCCTCTGGGACAGTTGTCGGGGTGGTGTCGTTCCGCCCCTTCCCGTTCCGATCCTGAGGGAAGGGTACAGCTGCTGTCCCCTTGGTATTCTCACGGCCGAATCGAAGTTGCTGTGTCCATGGGTTGATGCTGAAAGGAGTCCAGGAAAAGCCTCAGGTCCTCAGGGTCATAAAAGTTTTTGGATACTCCGGGGCATATTTATACTCCGTTTGCGCCGAATGTGCGTCAAACATTTTGACGCACTTTCAGCGCAAACGTTGCCCCATATTTAAACCCTGACGCCCGATCCAGCGCACCAGGAAAATGGCGCTATGTGCGCCAGTTTTTGGAAGCGCCACCCCGCCCTGCGTTAATGACATGCAGGGTAGGCGTTCCCGTCCAAAAACAGACGCACATAGCGGTGCGTGGTATTTATGCTCCAGGGCAAAAATCACTCCTGCGCGGCAGGCGGCACAAAAAAATGGTGCAAAGCACGAATGTCGTGAAATTTTAACACCTGGGTCAGGGCAGGCGTTAAAATGGGGCAAACACACCTGTACTTAATCAGAACACACAGAACAAACAACAGAGCAGCAGAGCAGCAGAGCAGCAACAGGGAGACATGAAGGTGCTTTTTCTTCAACGTGCACGTAGACGCAGAGCCCTGCAGCAACAACAGCAGCCACAACAACAGCAGCAGGGACCCCAAAGACAGCGCAGAAGGCAGGAGAGGATATTCCGCCCAAGAACAACCCTGCATGGCCTCAGGGAACGAGACATCATCCAGAGGTACCGGTTGAACTGGCAGGCCATTCAGCAGCTGCTGACAAATATTGAACAGCAATTGGCCCCCACTTTAGTGACTCCACGCACTATCCCAACCGAAACAAAGCTGCTTGCCGTACTTCACCTGCTGGCAAGTGGCTCGTTTCAGACAACTGGTGCCCTGGTTGGTGGAACCTCACAACCATCTTTCTCCGCATTCCTGCCTAAAGTACTGGATGCCATCATTGGACTGACACCCCGCCACATCTGCTTCCCTAACACAGTGCAGAAGCAGCAGGAAACAAAACAGGGGTTCTACGCCATCAGTGGCTTTCCGCACGTCCTTGGTGCAATCGACTGCACACACGTACGCCTTGTGCCACCTGCTGCGAGTGAACACCTCTACCGCAACAGGAAGCACACACATTCCATCAACGTGCAGGCCATAGTCGATCACCAAGGACTGATCAGCAACATTGTGGCTAAATATCCTGGGAGTGTACATGACGCATTCATCTTCCGTCACTCCACCATCAACCAACACTTCCAGGATGGACGGTATGGCAATGGACTACTTGTTGGTAAGGACAAAAATCTACTTATATACTCACTGCACAGAAACCCTCTAGGATAAACAACACATACACCACAATAGCAACACCTAGACAGGAACACACTGAGGTACTCACATCACTAGCCATGTGTCACAAGTCACCATTGAACCTCTCACACATTTGAATTTATTCCACAGCTTAGTGTGAAGACATACATGACTGTGGTTGCCTAAATGTCACCTTGCAAATTGGAAGTCTCACAATAACCTGTACACTAATACAATGCATAACTTTTAAGGGATGGGATGGCCCGGGTATGTTCATATGAACGTTTCTAATACCCTTTCATGTTTCAACTCTGCATGGAACTATCATCACACCCCCAGTGAGGACACACGGACACCTGTGTCACAAGTCACAATGCAAGGGAGGGCACACTGTACTTGAGAAACCAATACATCCTGCTGACAAACAGTTAGACAACAAACACTTGCTCAGCCAAGGAAAAAAAACAATGCCAAAGTTTCCACCAACAACCATAGGTTGTCACATTAGTACACAAAATAGTCACAGACAACACAACTACTGCATCAAAGATACGTACAACAGTGCCTCCTACATCTAATTGATACCATTCTGGGTTTCTCTTTCAGCTGATCAGGGGTATAACATCCAGCCTTGGCTAATGACACCATATGGGAACCCAAATACTGCTGCTGAGCAGGCATACAATGACGCCCACAAGAGGACACGCAGCATTGTGGAGAGGACCTTTGGGATCCTAAAGTCAAGGTTCTGCTGCCTTGACATCACTGGCGGAAGCCTACTATACTCCCCAGAGATGGTCTGCAAGATCATACTCACTTGTGCCATATTACACAATATTTGTGTAAAAAGGAACATTCCCCTCCTTGAACCGGACCCAGACATGCCTGAGGATGATGATGAGGAGGATGCTGGCCTGCAACAGGAGGGGGAACAACCTAACACCGCAGCAGGAGTGCGTAGGCGCCAACAGCTTGTGAACAATTTTTTTACTTAAGTTATTATAATCACTTGTATTCCACACTTGTAAATAAACACAGATAACAAACACCACATCATGCTTTGGCCTATTCATTTCTGACCACCTTTAGTTTGAAATAGCTGAAGATGAATGTCGTCTCATTGATCAAGAATGCCATTAAAATTCATCACACCAAAAATAAACATCACAACTGTATGCACAGAGGGTAGGATGTGACATGTTACATTACCATACACAGAGCCCAACGAGAGTACAAATGTGACAATTACACATGCCGGATCCAAACAACTGAAACAGTCTCTCATCCAGCCCAAAATTGGAGATCATTTGAAAGTCACATCACACGTGTTCAGAGACAGGGTGGGACCATCCATGTGTACGTGAACATGTCATCAATGGCTTCTCTCAAGTGTATGATGTGAGCAATACACAATTGCAACAACATCAGCTGCCACTAACTCAGGAGGAGACCTTGAAGTTACAGTGACAACATACACACAGACAGGTCATACTGGATCCACATTCCCACACACATGTACACATATGTCATACAACCAACCTAATATTTGAAAGTAGACCATCACAGTTGTGTCCCAGTTTGAACCTAGCAGGAAGATTGTAACATGACACTAAACCAGTTTATGCAGAAAGGGACACAGACAAGCAAAAAAATCTTCGCATTATCACATCGTGAACGCTGAGAGTCTTGCAAACTTAGTCATATGAAAATGGTATGCAACTTAGCTCCAAATCATCATTACTGCAAACGTCAAATGGGCTAATGAGATGAATGAATGGTCAACAGTCATTCATACCATATGGCCTTACATTCGCCCGCTGCTGCAGGTTTGCCATGATATGATAAAAATACTCCATGGATACAGTAGCTATTCTGGATGGTCAAATCCTAGGGTGCTGGGGGCCTAACTCCACCTCTACCACCCCTAAAACATACAAGAATCATGTACTTGTGAACTAAACACATGCATAAGGCACATGTGTGGCCTCCATGTCACAAGTCCTACACAAATATGAAACACAAAATCATAATGGGACATGGTCAGCCCCATAAAAACTGAAAGTGACTCTCCCACTCCCTGTTAGGACTACAGATAAAAGCATCCCCATCATAAAGGTGGGCACATTTTGGAGACGGAATACATAATGGTATCAAAAACATCATTTCAAAATAGCCATCAGCAATTACACCAAATATGTTGTCAAATATGGTCAATACATTAGTTAACGTATCCCAAACATCACAGTGTGAAGACCGTCTATACATAAAAGTACGGACATTTGTCATATACAAACCCAAATGTGTCTCACATCGCACCGTTTGACCATGACAAATCACCTTTCCAAAGCTAAACACATGAAGACATTTGGATAAATTTGCTCCATATTCTACGCATACAGCATGGCCGTCATAATTTGTTCACGTACATGAGTGCACACAATGCAGAGTCAGATACAAATGTATCCAAAAGTGTCTTGATATTTCGCCTTCAAAATATTATTCACATCCACAATATTTTTGACTCTGCATCATGTGCACTACTGTACGTGTAAAAAAAAAACACGCCCATGATGTATGCGTGGTGAATTTGACGCTACATGGACAATATGTTGGTCATTTCATGTACAGTATTAATTATTAATATTCATATCATATTTTTTCACTCCGCATCATGTGCACCACTGTACGTGTAAAAAAAACGACGCCCATGATGTATGCGTGGTGAAATTGACGCTACATGCACAATATGTTGGTCATATCATGTACAGTATTAATTATTAAATTTCATAATATATTTTTTCACTCCGCATCATGTGCACCACTGTACGTGTAAAAAAAACGACGCCCATGATGTATGCGTGGTGAAATTGACGCTACATGCACAATATGTTGGTCATTTCATGTACAGTATTAATTATTAATATTTATAACATATTTTTTCACTCCGCATCATGTGCACCACTGTACGTGTAAAAAAAACGACGCCCATGATGTATGCGTGGTGAAATTGACGCTACATGCACAATATGTTGGTCATTTCATGTACAGTATTAATTATTAATATTCATATCATATTTTTTCACTCCGCATCATGTGCACTGTAATGCGTCATAAAAAATTGACGCACAACTGTGTATGCGTGAAAATATGACGCATAACGGGAAAATAAAAACGGCGGCCATTTTATGCAGGAAGTGATGTAATAGGATATCCTGTTTACAAAATCTGTACTAGGAGGTAACTTTCACTTTCACTTTGCAGTCTCAGATTTCTCTAGACTGTGTGAAAGGTGTTGTCGTGTGTTTTACTGCTCTAGTGTCCTGTGTGCCTTGTATTTTGTCTTAGTGTCAATCTATTATTGTTGTATCACATTGTCTCAGTCTGTTTAGTGTTATTTTGTCTATACCTGTGACAGTTTGTATTGTCTGTGGGAGTCTGTTGTGGGTAGCATAGTTTGGGGGGTTAGTTGGGCTATTTTTCTACTTCTCCTTTTTCTTTCACACCTCTACCTTTCCCCATTTCCCCCTTTATATTTTATATTTTGTTGGTACATTCTTATCCCTCTCAATATGTCAGGTAGGCCTCGCCTGTCCAGGATGGGGGAAGACGAATTGGGGGGGTTCATTTGGCTCGTAAGCCATTTCCTCCCACTAATGCTGGAAGCTGGGGGCCGTGTGATACAGGGGTATCACACGGAGGCCAGGAAAATCCGGTGGGAGAAGGTGCGCCATCACCTGGTCCGGGTCTATGGGAGTCTCAGGAATGTACACCAACTCAAGCACCGCTGGGCAGATCTGATCACCAGGGAACAGGACCTGCTGGACCACCTGGGACTCCAGATTGGTGGCCATGTTGGTGAGTAAAAAACAATTACATGGGAATGACAGAAATCGGTGTGTGAACATGTGATGATTGTTAGCGAACCTGCAAAATAAGTAGCTGAGTGTGTGTAATGCCAGGGAAACCTAGGCCCATGGTTATACACATTAATCCCCATTCTTGCAACACATGTACACGCAATGACAGCTTTATATATTCAACATCTATTTGTATTATGCTAAGTCGCCCCCTCTCTGCGTCCCAAAATGTTTCAAATTCTGCGCTACAAAGGTATACATATGTGTCCTAATGTGTATTTGTTGCAGAATGTGTATGAAGACCTATGCTACCAGTCCGATGGATCATTTTTGCAACACATACCAGATGCCTGTAGCTGCATGTAATGTAGTGTTGCCTTTGTGTCAGAAAAGCAACACGTGAACGGCTCCATTTGTACTCCACTGGTCATAATGGCCAGTGAGTACGTCATGTAGAAACAACATACCTACATATGCAGACGCCATAGCTAGACAGAAAATTGGAAACACATGATGATGCTATACATGTGTGTTGCCGTCACGTCACATGAAGTTAGTCATGTTGTTCACACATATGTCACATGTGTGTCTGTTTGCTGTCTGTTGACCCTGTCCAAATAGCCTGTTTAATTGTGAGTGGTCATGCAGTCCTAATGGAACCAGTTTTGGAATGTCTCTCGGGGATGCACATGCTGAGATGTATGGATAACATTATTGTTGGGGCATACTAATGGAGGATTAACTTGGACGACACCTGACTGTCCTGACCACTGCATGAGTGTAGTAGGGTGTGACACTGGAGCAGGAGACTCATCCAATGTTAATGTTGAATACAAAGTGATCCATGCAGGATGAGCATGTGTGAAAGTCTATCATTACCATGTCATTTTCACACAGTGTCATTGTAACAGAAATCTTTTGTCCGTTCACCCAGTCTGAGTATAATCTTTGTTTCATGCTTTACAGGTGGACCAGCCCGTACACCGTGGGAGAGGTGGCCCATTTTGACTACCCCGATACCTACAGTGAGTGTCGCCTGAGTGCTATTTACATTGTTTGGTAATGACGCATGATGGATTACTGTGTGTTCAAGAGAATTCATGATTTGATGTGCTGGCCGTTCATTGGCTTTGTTCTTTTAGTGTGATATCAAATTAGAATTATGTTTCTGCAAAGCAATACGTAGTCATCTCTCAGATTGAGGGGCTGTAGCCCATTCAATTATGGCGGCAATTGGGAATGGTATGACTCATTTCGAATAGACTGGTCAATGTTAGACTTGGTCAGGGACTTGCCATGAACTGAGTCTGCATATCAGACTGACAGTCTCCCAGATAGCTTAGGCACATGGCATTGATGACAAGTGCTTCTTCCTAGTTGAGGATGGACTGTGTACACTGTAGGTTGGATCTTCCATGGGCATGTACTTCCACAAGGTGAACTCGAAGTGTGTGTGTGACTTGAGTGAAATGCCCTAGGTGTTCAGTTGAATCATGTGAATGGGTGTACTACCTCCCCTGTGTGTGTTGTTAAACATGCCTCACTAATAGTATGTTATGTTGGGCTAAGTCATAACATTTTGACATGTGTGGACCTGGGATGTGACAAGGTTGGGCCGACTACAACGTTTTGCTAGCCCTTCATAGGTGTTGTGTGTGAAGGCACATAATTGTTGCACTTTCTGTACACTCCTGGGTGTGCATTGAACATGGGATTGTTGGTTGTTCTTCCCACACCACCCACAAAGACTGGGATGTTTCTGTGAAACAGGGTACCTAGGACTGTAGCAACCAGTATGTTACACGTACTTAACACCTTTTGTGACTTGAGTTAGTACCTTGGGCCAGAGTGAGAAAAATGTCTACACGTTGCAAATGGCATAAATATCTGTGTGGGATTTGCAAACGTCTGTTTCCTAATCCAAAATGTCTTTGGTGGTCATGTACATATGAGTAAAATGCTTTTCAAAATTGATATAATGAAGGGTTTTACCAGACCTACTTGCAAATCACAGAGGTAGGCAATCCCATTTGCAACCGAGTACGTGGTTGCAAAGTGAGTAGCTGTTATCATCCACTTGAAGTGGATGGTAACCACCTTGCTGACTGGAAGGGGTCCTCATTGTAAAGCTTCAGCCTTTGTGAGTGGACTAAAAAAATCCTGCGCAAAAAAGCCAGTGGTCTAAGGGACCAATAATTACCGTGAAAATGTCCAAGTACAATTGTTGTGATTTAAAAATAATTGCAGCTCATTTTTCTTTCCGGTAAACGGCCTACACTTGGGGAGAAATAACTTGCTTAATTTAAAAACAGTCACGTCTATGGAGTTCTGCTGGTCCCAGCAGGCCACCATCCCCGTGAGTGCCCATGTTGCTAAGGTGGGGCAACTTGGAACCCACATCATTGATGTTCATGAGGTGGGTTTTAGGGACCCCATAGCGACTGGCAGACGGTGTCAGAGACACCGTTCTGCTTTGCAATTTGCTAGTTGATTTTCCTAAATTCCTACATCTGACACCTAGTGTGGACACATGATTCTGGGCCAGGGGTTCAATCTTAGCACACAACTAATTAAAAATGCTATTGAGTGAGGAGTGTGAGTGTAATCACATAGAATGACATATGTACTGAAGTCAGTATGCGGAAGAGCTGGTGCCATAATGTCAAATGCCTTAGGTATGATTTGGATGAGTAGTTTAGGGTGATGTCATCCATCATGTAGAGACATGGATATGCTAGGTGTGATATGACCTTAGGGATGCATGATTCACATGTACTTCCTCTGAACATTTCCGTGAACTATGTTGTAACAATTGCTGCATACAATATATTTCTAGTAATGGACAAATGAACCATTGTGGGATTCAACCCACTGTAAATTCAATGCTCAATATTTCCCTTTTCTCTTCACAGCTGCAAACCTGAGTGCCGCAGAGCGCAACCATTTTGAGCACAGGGCAATGAGGTACAGGCACATCCTACAGGTGCAGTGTGGGTATCGGAGGATGGCCCGCAGATACAATTCCGATCGGGCCTCCGGGGCGTGGTATGCCACACCACAGGCTCCACCAACGGTGCCACCTACAACCACCAGGTCTGCCCAAGGGGACCCAGCGACGGACCAGCTATCTTCCTCAAGACCTGGACCCAGCTGTGTGTTGGGAGCAGGGCTGTCCCGTGGCCACTCCACTCCAGCGACAATCTCCACCTCCACCGGCACGCAGACCAGCAGTGACCCTCCAATTGACCCTGCAGCCTTCCAGGCATTGTCTAGGAAACTGGACAGGTTAATTCAAAAGGTGGACAACCTGACGGAGGACATGGCGGAGGTTAAAAAGAAGGTGCGCTCCATCCGGCGCACACTTCAGAGGGCAAATCTTTAGTTATTTTGCCCTCCTGAACTTTTACCCCTCCCCTCTTTCCTCTTTTCATACTGTTAGTTGGGTTTGGGGGGTTAGTTATAGGATAAGTATAGGTAATTAGCTTAGTTAGTGTTAGGTAAGAGGGTGGGGGGTCCTTATACTTTCTATCTAATATTTTTGTGTGGGTGGGTGGGTGGGTGGGGGTCAATGTTGGGATTCCTGTTTAATAAAAAAATAAAAAATAAAAAAATATATATAAAAAATAAATATACAAAAAAATATATGTTTGTTTAGGATAGTATAGTATGTGTGTAGGTTAGTAAGTGTTGTCCTGCATGTGTCTTGTCTCTTAATGGTGGGTGGGGGGTTGATGTTTAGATCGTTTCGTTACATGTGTAGAGTAAGTTTAGCTTAGGTCAGTTAGGGACAGTTGTGGGTTAGTAGTAGTCAGGTTAGATTAGTGTAGGTTTACCTTTCCCTTAGTTGCCTCTTTTATTACTACTTTTAAATAAAAAAATTGTTAACCCTTTACCTGATGCGTTAGGTGCTACCTTTTCATGGCCTTGACATCAGGGTAGCAGAAATGTTAAGTATGACATTTGTGTTCCATGCTCCCTATCCCCAGGCTTATGAGGTTTAACATGCCAGCTACCCGTGTGCTAACTTGGTAAGTATCCACCATGTTGGAGAGCCACCATTGGTAGTGTGCATTGATCATCAAGGTTTGGGGTTGGTATGTATCCTACTTCACAAAGAGTGCTTCCAGACTTGTTATTGTAGGTAAATAGATAGGTCGGACAGCATTGTGAAGTTCAGGGAGAGCTTTATAGATGATGATTTGTTCACACTCTTGTCTTGTTGCTATCATTGCTGACCTACATCATGTGTGTACTGATTCAGCATGACTTTCCTTCATGGAAGTATACGCCGTAAGGGTGATTGATGCAGTGTAATTTGTTTATCATTCCTTTCATTCTACAGCATAATTTCAAATTTTAGTCTTGCATGGTGCCTACATTTCTCTGCCACCATTAGTTGTGTAGAATAGCTATAGATGGTGCATCATTCTGTCCAACACAGCATGATTGTGTGTGCTTAGTCCCTTCATCAGTTATTTTCCTCAGTATAGTAAAGCTATGATGCAATCCTGGCCACTGCACAGATGATTCAGTATACATGAAATCAGGACAGTAGTATAGAGAATCAACATGGTTTCCACACAGCCACTTTGGAGTTATCTACTGCACAGTTGAATTTTGAAATGACACAGAGACACAATAGGTGTGCAAGTGATATTTATTCATAAGTGGTGTTGTGCAAAATGTCCATTCACCATGTTTGCTGACTCCTTTCTGGTGCATTATTACATGGTGATCCTACAGAAGGGGTGTGGATGATGCTCCTGACATACTGGGGTGATGTCACAGACAGTGCAGAGGAACATGAAATGCCAAATGGTAGGAGAGAAACATTCACTGGCAAGGTGGACAAGTCAGACAGTGGATTGACGAACAATCATTGAGGTTAGTTGTAGTGAGACTGGCATGTGTGAAAACGTAGTCCTTGGTCAGAGTAGGGCATGGTGCAGGGACTAGGGCTTCCGGGTACTCTTGCGTGTGAATGTTATCTGTTCCATGTCTTCTTCTTCTGATGTGTGTGTTGCCTGGTGTGTCCTTGTTGTTGTTGGTTGTGAAGGGGCAACACACACCTCAGTGTTAGAAGACATGGAGGCAGACATCCCGGGGGCTGATCCCTGTTGAGTAAGGAAGGGCAGTACTGCAGCAAGGAGGGCCTGCTGGTTTTTCAGAATGGCAGCCACATCCCGATGGTAGGCAGCCAGGTCAGCCCTGAGGGGTTCTATGTTGCCTTCGTGCACACGTTGAGTGGCTTGCAGTTTGAGTTGTTGTGTCAACTGGATGACAGCTGTGCCAAATTACTTCAGTGTTTTTGAAATGTCCTCCAAGAGAAAATTTCTGGCTTGCATTGCAGCTGCCTGATCAGCAGTTGACAACATGCACGAACGCACCTCCTCAAGGCTGGCTGCCATATTTTGCATCCCCACCCGCACCTCCTTGGCCAGCTCCCGCTGGACCCCAACGACAGTTCTTTCGAAGCTGGTGCCAGTGTCGTCAGAGTCCTCAGCTGTGTTAGAGCTGGCAGGTCTTACAAATGGGGTGGCGGGTGGTTCTACTGTGGTGGCTGCTTGTTCTGTGCTCCTCCTTGTGACTGAAGGTGGGGTTTGGAGGCTTTCAAGGACCGTGTCAATGGTCTCTTGTGGGAGGTTGATGGTGTCGTCATCCATGTCATCAGGGAACTCATGGACAGGAAGATCAGCAGGAGATCCGTGTTCCTCTGCAATGAAACAGGGTACAATTAGTGTGTCTGTGTTGTGACAATTTTGCAGTAAGATACAAGCCTTTGGATGCCTTAACATTGTACTCTGTGTTTGTCTAGGTATCTGCTGTCCGTCATAGGGCATTGTTGTAGGCCTATGGCCCACCTGTGTGTCACATGTTTGATATGGATCTTTCAGACATGTCTGCCAGGTCGCCTCTAGGTGTTGCTTTGTAATTATTTAGGAATAGGCGTTTTTTTCTCCTACTCCTCACTCAGTGTTTCACTATTGTTATGGAGGGACATTTTGTAGGGTGGGCTCTCATTATCCAACATGTGATTCTTGGCTTTCTAGGCAGCAGGATAGCTAATGGTGTGGGGGACTAAGTTTGACCCAGTTGAAAATAACTCTGTCACCCAGATATTCAATTTAGCTAAGACTAACTAGCAGTGCCTCTGGTCTCCCACATCAAAGGAATGTTTAGACATCCGAGCGCATGACATCTTTGGAACTTCTCAGGGAAGTGGTGGTCACTCAGGTCCTACACATTTGTATCTTTTCCGGTAGGTTCCCATACACAAATGACATAGACAGTATTAGTTTGATATGAAGTTTCATTGTACAACTGACTTGTAGGAATTTAGGTGTGAGCCCCATTTATACAAACAATACACACTGTTAGAATTGAAATAGTCCGCAGGAGTGTAATACATTAGTACACAGCTTTCATGGTGCCTAACTGTTTCTACTCTCCCCCTGCATGTCCTATGTATAGCACAGCTTGTTAAGTTTGGAGGTTGCCTGGCAGAATCACAGGGGAGACATCATCCCTCATATCAGAGGAATGGGCTAGGATCTGGTTGTGCATCAGCAGCAAGGCAGGCAGCATCTAGTTGTTATTTTCTGTTTGGAAACTCCCCCATGCGTGTCTTGGGACAAGGGAGTGAATGTAAAAGACATATGTCATGGTGATGACAAAGTTTCCCTAAGCAGGAATGCCAAACCTTGACCCCTACCACATCTATCAGCAACGTACCAGACGGTATCGTTGACTGGGGCACAGAGTGAATATGTTCTGGCAAACTCCAGTGCAGAAGTAGGCAAAACAGTGTGATTTGACTAATTGACAACACCTTAGGACTGACTATTTGCTACATTAACTGATAGGAAGGGCAATGAGAATCATTTAGTGCAAATTGCTCTGAGGCACTTAGATGTGAGCAAATGAGTATAAGTACATTCAGGGTAAGATGCACAAAGGCCTCCAGCCTGAGGCTAATGCGCAAAGTATACGTTTCACTTGCCACACTACACTTTGACTGACTGTGGGTGTTGTGACTGCCCTGCCAGCACACTTGCCTCTCAGGCCCTGCCCCATACACTTTTTATTCACATTGCATGATCTGTACATGTAACGTGGCATTACCTATGCATGTCAATGTTAGGATGTGGTATGGATGTAAACATTCTTGATGTTTTGAGATGATGTTGGGTGATGTGTTTTGAATTGGATTGGCCTGTTTATCGTATGAAGGTCCTATTTGTTTGTCCGACTTTGCAGGTGTGTTTCAGTGACCAGTTGCCTGTGTCCCCTCCTCAATGTTGTTGTCTGAGCAGTATGACATTAGTGATGTAGCCTTGTTAGCCAGGCACGTGAGGGACCCTGACGTATGCAGCATGTGTGTATCGTTAGTGCTGTGTGGCTCCTATTGCTGTTTCCTTAGGCTTAAGTATGTGTCAGTTATGGACATTCGGCATTTGAGTGTACTGGTACCTTTGTCTTATTTCTAGGAGTAATTGCAGATGTCACCCTCACCCCCTAATTTAGGTATGTATATTCCAGGGTGGGGTTTCTGCCATTTGGTACTATAGCTGCACAGAGATGAGAGGTGTTATTGTCAACTGTGTTTGCAGTTAAGTTACAGTTGTTGTATTTGCTACTGCATTACAGATAGGGACCTAGTTGATGTAGAATAGATTTTGCAATACAAGTGCCTGGATGTGGATTTGAGGTAGTGTCCTTCCCACCTGTCACTGCTTTCCCTTGGCTCTCTTGTTGTAATTACAGGATGTCCCCGTGGGACTGTTGTGGTTGCTGTATTTTGTCGTGCCCCAGCTTCGGTCAGTACTGGGCATGCCCCCCTGCCGTGCCCCTTTCCCCATGCCACTTCATATATGTGCTGACTTACATGCATTGTGTAGTAGGTATCCCCCCCTGCTTACATTCCCCATTATTGTATTAGGATTCCCCATGCGACTTACCCTGCATGTGCGTAGTGTCGTGGTAGTCTGCGCTGTCCAGTCCTTGAATCCCTGTGACGATCTCCTCCGGGATGACGGCTGCAACCATCTCCTCCATGTGGTCCAGGGCCTCCTGTTGTGCTGGACTCCCCCCTCCAGTCTGCATTGCTGCCTTCCTGTTCCCGGCCATTTTCTCTTTGGTCCTACGTTTGCAGTCATGCCAGCGTTTCTTACACTCGGTGACTGTCCGGCGTTCTTCAGCCACACTGTTAATCTTGTCCACAATTTGTTTCCAGATGGCCTCTCTCCTACTGAGTGGCAATTTGGAGGTGATGAAAAGTTGGTGCTGGTGTTCCGTCACCTCTTTCACCAGGATTTCCTGCTCCTCTGCACTGAAGCAACACTTTCTTTATTTTTTTTAAATGTCCTGGTTCCTGTATGCTTCCTCCTGGCTGGTTCCTGGTCTGCTCTCATCCTCCTGGGGTCTGTTGGGGCATCTAGGATCCATGTTGGGTCTCCTCTCCTGAAAGGGCAGTTTTCGCGCAAAAATGTGACGCAATTGCGTGAAAAAAACGGCGTTTTCACGATTGCGCTGTCGTAAATCGACCCACAGTGATGTGCGTCGCATTTACGTTGGTTTCCTTTACGACAGACCGACGCTGTCTGCGTCACAAAATAATGACTCCCACCTGTTGGTTGCGCCGCCGTACGTCAAAGTATAAATTTGACACCCGCATGGCGCATCCAAATGGCGTTAGACGGCGCACATTTTTTTTACGCAAAATTGCGTTAGCGCAATTTTGCGTCAAAAAGTATAAATATGGCCCTCCGTTTTTAGTGACCCACATTCTCGCAGGATCAAAAAGGCCATATTTCATGTCCAACTGGTGTAGCCGAGGCCGGGAAGCCAGATAAGCCTTCCGGCATTCTATAGTGTCCTTGGAGTAGTCAGCCATTATGCGGATGTCGTGTCTATCCATCTGGAAGGGTCTGTGAGTTCTAGCTGCTTGGAGGAGTTTTCAGGCCTGGCCGTGTTGCAGGAGGCAGTGCCGCAGGTCCCCTGTTGGCGCCGTGGTCCACCCCTGCAGCCACGCTTCAACTCACAACTGCAGGATGCAGCTCCGCTCCGTT
The DNA here is from genome assembly GCF_031143425.1 of Pleurodeles waltl. Lineage (NCBI taxonomy): Eukaryota > Metazoa > Chordata > Amphibia > Caudata > Salamandridae > Pleurodeles > Pleurodeles waltl. The sequence continues at coordinate 558,312,842 of NC_090437.1, read as the reverse complement.
CTCAAGGCCCTCGCTGTCAGAGTATGAAGCACCCCCTCACTGCGGCCTCACCTCATGCCCCCGGTATGAGCGGGTGTCCGAGGATGAAAGAGAGCGTCTGAGGCTCATGGAGAGAAGTTCGCAGCAGCTGCGGTGCACCCGCTGCCAACCAGAGCCCACCGCCATGTGGAGCGCCCGATTTAGGTGGCCATATTCTGCCGTGGCCTGACCACCCCCCCAACAATTTTTATATTTTGGAAAACAAAATTACGGAACAATGATGGTGCACCACACGAGGGTATGGACAAGTTAACCTTGATTGGAAGCACTCAGATATATTGCTAATGACTTAAAAAATGAAAAGTATGACATTGGAGGAATAAAATGAGAAATCATTTGTTATGAAAATATTTTTTGCACAAGCATTTACCAACAAAAAATATTTTTTACAAAAATTTAAAAAAATGCAGGAAAAAAATCCCCCTCCAAACAACCAAAGAAACTACACAACTTGTCCAAAGTCTTGGGCATAATCCAAGTCCTGGGTTCAAAGCTCACTGCACATGGTTTGCCATGCACATCAGTCATTTGTCATCCAATGCATGTTTCAGACAAGACCCGATTGTAGGCCTGGATCATCAACCACTCCACTCTGTGCATCTTCTAAGACTACGGAAAGTGTGGGTAGACAAATGTGGGTGAGTTGGGCAGAAGAGCTTGTATAACACCAGTCTCTGTGGACACCTCTTCTGTGTATGACTAAAGGCCAAGTTCAGTATGACTTGGCCACACATTGGTGAGATTGGCACAGACTGTGTGCAGGGATGCTAGCAGTGATTTGATCACAGGGGACACTTGCAGAAGGTTGAGCTCAGCTTCTCACCAATTGAAGGGTTTTAAAAAAAAATAGTGATTCAAAACAATCTGATTAACAGTAAAAAAGACACTTAGTGAAAAAAGCCCTAAAGAGGAGAAACCCTAATTTACTACCTTATTGATGCATGCATTCTAGAGTGCTGCTCCTCACTCACATGATCAAAATATTGGCACAAAAACAACCCTATACCAAGTTAGAAACATAGGGGTGTATTTAGGAGCCCTTAGCGCCTCCTTGTGTGACATTAGCGTCATTGTATTCTGCTAATATGGCCCAACGAGGTAAAAATTGCTGCACCAGATTAACAAAGTAGCTCAATGTATTCATTGTGCCACGTTGTAACCCCATGTGCCACATACTGCCTGTGCCAGGCATAATGGATGCAAGGGGTTCATTCCCCTGTAAGGGGGGCCAAAACAATGGAGCAAAGAAATCTAAAAGATTTAATTGTGTCGATTTTTTGGCATTTTTATCACATACTCAGATTAGGTGTTAAAAGGGGGCATGCCATTGTTTTTAATGGGTCCATGTGTACTGTTTAGTTTGGAGCTAACTCTGAACAGTACATCAGTAAAGTCAGAAAATTCTGATGCTATTGCCCCCTACCTTGCACCATGGTGTGCCGTATTTTAAATACTGCGCACACATGGTAGCGATAGAGGGGCGCAAGGGGTGCAAGAACCGGGCTCATAGAACTAAGGGCCATATTTATACTTTTTGATGCAAAACTGCGCTAACGCAGTTTTCCGTAAAAAAAATTAGCGCCGGCTAACGCCATTCTGAAGCGCCATGCGGGCGCCGTATTTTATCAATGACGTTAGCCGGCGTTAGCCGCCGGCGCTGCCTGGTGTGCGTGGAAAAAAACGACGTACACCAGGCAGCGCCGGCGTAGGGGGATATGGAGCTTGGGCGTGAAAAAATGGGGCAAGTCAGGCTGAGGCAAATTTTTCGCCTCAACCCGATTTGCGCCATTTTTTTAGACTCCCAAACCCCATAGAAATGACTCCTGTCTTAGCAAAGACAGGAGTCATGCCCCATTGCCCAATGGCCATGCCCAGGGGACTTATGTCCCCTGGGCATGGTCATTGGGCATAGTGGCATGTAGGGGGGCACAAATCAGGCCCCCCTATGCCACAAAAAAAAAATATATATATATACTTACCTGAACTTACCTTAATGTCCCTGGGATGGGTCCCTCCAGCCTTGGGTGTCTTCCTGGGGTGGGCAAGGGTGACAGGGGGTGTCCCTGGGGGCATGGGAGGGCACCTCTGGGCTCCTTCCGAGCCCACAGGTCCCTTAACGCCTGCCTTTTCCAGGCGCTAAAAAACAGCACAAAAACGGCCGTACGTCATTTTTTTGGACCCGCCCACTCCTGGGCGTGAATTTTGTCCGGGAGTGTAAATACGGCACACATGCCTCAGAGTCAATTTTTTAGACGGGAACGCCTACCTTGCATATCATTAACGCAAAGTAGGTGTCCACGCTAAAAAATGACGCAAACTCCATGGACTTTGGCGCTAGACGCGTCTAACGCCAAAGTATAAATATGGAGTTAGTTTTGCGTCGGAATTGCGTCAAAAAAATGAAGCAATTCCGGCGCAAACAGAGTATAAATATGCCCCTAAATTTAATAAATAAAACAAGACCAAAATTATGAAAATCCATTCAGTAGAAAATGGGTTATGACATTTTAAGGAATAAACTGTATTATAGCACCTAGAAGAAAAAAGCTCCAAACGGGGATATCTGGTCGTGGCAGACCAGGAAAAAAATCAAAAGTTCAGGCCGAGGGCAATGGAGCTCCAGCCCTCTCCAGGGTCCCAGTTAGGCCTGCTAAACAAAGTACCTTAAATCCTGTTTGTGGGGTGTTGCGTGGATTCGAGGTGTCGTACAGCTGATGCAATGCATTGGTTCTGAGATACAGAAAGGCTACAGTGTGAGGTCCTCTTGCATCGACATCGAGTACACTACTGTCAGGCATGCATTGCGCTGCCAACACAATTAAACTGGCATGTAGATTTTTGCTGTTAATGTCTTCGTCTGAGAGGTATGTGGGGACCTGTTCCAGGGAAGCATTGCACAGTGGTGGTTCCGAAGGCGATGCGTCAAACACAAGAGGCAGTGGTAATGTAAGTCTTCTGCGATTGGTCCAATCTACATAGTAGCAACAATATGTTGGCTCTGCTCCAGAACTTATTACTCAGCTGAGTAGATGCTCCAGTTCTGCTCTAGAATGTGCTGCTCAGCAGAGAATATGCAGTGGTTCCACTAGGAAGTACCTTAGGCCAACTTCAATGGTTCCAGAACTGGGGTGGCATCACTTAGCAGGGTAGATTCACAGTTGTAGAGTCCAGGTGCAGAATGAGGGTGGCTGGAAGTTTTTTATGTCCCTGAGTCTTCAGATCAGGAGGCCAGCCAACTAGTACCTGGAGTCACTCTGGGTTCTGGGTTGGTGAGATGCAAGTCTAATCCTTCTCTCTCCCAGGCAAGAGAGCAGAAGGCAGCAGGTCAGCACAGCAAAGCAGGAGTCCAGAAGAGTGCACCCCAGCAGAGTGACTTTCCTTAAGCAGCACAGCTGTATATCTTCCTGGCCGAGTATCCACAGGAACAGTAGTGTACTGAAGTGGTGGGGACTGAGGGCCGGTTCTTATAACCAGTGGTGCCTTTGGTATTAGGGAGACTTCAAAGACATGCCTTTGAAGTGCACAGATGCCCTGCCCTGGCTCAAGAGTAACTTCTGGGGGTATACAATCCTTTGTGTGGGGACAGGACACAACCTATTCAGGTTTAAGTGCAGTTATGTCCTCCCTTATCTCCTCCCTCGCATCCTGCCCAGGATGACCCATTAAGTCACAGATGGCTCATTAAGTTACACCAAAGCTCCCGTTGTGTGTGGATGTCTCTGGAGAATACACAAAGCACAACTGCCAACTACACCCAGTCATGTCACCAGAGACAAGACTGCAGGCACCAAATGGCTAAGGCAAGAAAATGCCAACATTCTAAAAGTAGGATTTTCAGAATTGCAATTTAAAATCCAACTTCACCATAAGTTAGGGTTTTAAAATGTGATTCCAGAGACACCAGATTTGACGGAGTTAGCACTTCCATTCAGAAATTATTCTTTTTAAAATATAATGAGGCAATTCCAATGTAATCTTTGGGAGAGCTGGGCCTTGCAGTGGTGAAAAACGCATTTAAGAGTTTTTCACTGCCAAGATATGAAAATCTAAAGAGTACTTGTCTTACTTTTTAAATACATTGTATCCTACTCTAGACCCAAAAAGGAAGGGTGAGGCCTAGCAAAAGGTTTATTTTCCCAGGTTGAAATGGCAGTTCAAAACTGCTTACTGCAATGGCAGGCCTGAGACATGTTTAAAGGGCTTCTTAAGTGGGTGGCACAATCAGTGCTCCAGCTCCACTAGTAGCATTTAATTTGCAGGACATTGGCGCATGTAGTTCACTATACTAGATATTTCTAATTAAATTAAGTATGCCAATTGGATATAATCCAATCTTTCTATGTTTTTAGGAAAACAGCACAAGCCCTTTAGCACTGTCAGCACAAGTAAAGTGTGCAGAATCCAAAGGCCAGCAATAATAAAATCAGCAAAAACAGGAGGTCTGAAGGCAAAAGGTTAGATGGAACCACGCCAAGTATGCTAGGTCTAAAATTAACATGTTCTCATTTAAAGAGGATGCAATCCTCAATTGCCAGGCATGATACCCAAAATAAGACAGTCCATCCTTTCCTCCATGCTTAACAATATTGTTAATCATGAAAGTATTAACCTAGGTAAAAACTAAAAGTAATGCTCCATAGTTCCTATTTTTGGAAAGGAAAACTGTTAGCATGGATCAAAGGTGTTAAGAGGGACAACACCATAGATTAGGCTACGAAAAACACCAAAGCTGCCCCATAACATCCTCTCCTTTTAGACAACTGGAATGGCAAATCCAGCTCCCACTATTAAACAAACTGTTATGTACTGTCACTACAGGTAAGACGCACATATTTGTGACCAACTTCCGGTCCCCTTGTCTGTTCTGTCACACTCCCGACCCATCATTGCCTGGAAGCATAATATCCAAACTGTACCATTAAAATGTAACAAAAAAGTAGCCACCTCAAATGACAACTACAGCTCACATGCGCTGAGAGCTTCTCCATGATTAACATACCTAGCTCATTCCCCAATTATGTTACAAATAGACAGAAATTGTTGAGACCAATCCAGAAATTCTCATCCCTAATGCTATGAAAGTTTGAGGACTAAGGTGGTCATTATGACCCCAGCGGTCGGTGCGAATGTGGTGTAGTACCGCCAACAGGCTGGCAGTACATACTTCCACATTATGACATTGGCGGGTTGGCTGTACCACACTGACCGCCACGGCGGTAGCAGCCGCCGGGCTGGAGATAACAATCTCCAACCCGGCTGCCGCTACTGTCCCACTGGCGGCATTATGATCCTGCCTACCTCCATGGTTTTCGTGGCATTCGTAAACAACACAAAAACTATGGCGCTAGGCCCTACCAGTGACAGGGAATTTCTTCCCTGTCACTGGTAGGAGGCCCATCCCCCCAACACTCCCCACACAACCCTCCACCCCTCCATCCATGCTCCTCCCTTCCAATCCATCCCCCATACCCGCACACACACTGGCACACACCACGCATTCACACACTCACTCACACAGACATACACACGTGCATCTATTCATTCACGGACACATCCATAAACACATCAAACCGTACATGCAGACATGCATTCATTTTCCATTCATTCACGCATTCACACACATGCACACACACACACACACATGCAACACTACACACTCACGCGCATGCACACACACACTCACGCAGTCATGCACACACACCCCCACACACACACAACAACCCACAGCCTCTTCCCCTGTCGGAAACCCGACTTACCTGAATCCAGGGGGTCTTCTGGCAGGGGACAGGACGGGGCGCTGCTACTGCCAGCAGCATCTGGCAGCAGAACACCGCCAGGCCGTATTACTTGCAATAATACGGCTGGCAGCGGTCTACAGGCGTAGGGCTGCTGCTGGTAGCAGCGTCACCTGCCAGTATGACCAAAGCCGGATTTGCACACTTCTTGTGGTGGAAATCCAGCTGTGGTCATATTATGGCAGACGGATGTTAGCCACGGCAACAGTTTTTTGGCGGCCGTTGCCGCGGTGATAGGCAGCACTTACCACCAATGTTTTAATGAGGGCCTAAATGATCAAGTTTGACTTTCTCTTCTTCTCATTTAACATACAATTATGGTTGAATGCATTCTAGTCATTTTTCATCCACAACAGACTATAAATAATCCATGGTGGCTATAGACTCAACACTACGGTCTGACACAGCAGCCTCAGGAAACTCATGATTCACATTTATAGCAAAAGAATGATGCAAGTCAATGGTAAGAATGGGCACGCATTCAAATCAACCTTTAACTCCACTAACCTCAACAGACCAAAGGTTAAAAGGCAGGCAAAACCTAGATTCTACACCCCTTATTATCAATTTTACTCTTGTCCATCTCCCTGCCTACTTCCTGAATACAGTGGGCCTCTAAGCTAGTCATGACTACACCATGCCAGATCCTGATCTCAGCCTGAAACCTGGACGAAACTGTATATAGTCAGTCATGTGTCATTCCCAAGACATCTACCACCTTTTGCCTGATTCTATCTGTCACTTAGTTGGGATCACAGGGACACAATTCTATATCAACACAAGTACTAATCTTCATGACCTATCCCTTCAAGGAAGAGAAAAGCCTGATTGTCACCTTAGCCCACAAGTCAGAATTTACCTATCCTCTAATTCATGATGGTGCTATCACATCCTTTGAGTCTCCAAACACCCAAAGTATCATCAATCAGAATAGCTCCACATTCCATAAATGGTGTACTGCCCACTATGAAGCAACCCAGGACTTCTAGATGAGTTCTTTGAAGTCCCATTCTACATGCAGACTAGAGCCATCAAACCTTTAATCAACAGAGGCTGCAGTCTATGGGTTGACCGTTTAGATGACACACCTGCTTTATACCACCTCATTAACATGCAGGCCCTTGGGTTCAAAAAGGTATACCAGTAACAGCACACTTAGCATGTCATATTCCACATCACTTCTCTATGCACAACTGCCAGGATCCCTTTGAACGGTCCATGGACCAAGCAGGACTTACTGGGCCTAACCATGGGGGTTGAGGCCTCTTACTCCTTTTGCCCAGGGTCTAACTTACTATGGTTCTTGATCAACTGAGACAAGTACCTTTTCAGCATTTGACTCTCAGTAGTGGTGTGAGTTAAGAAGTCCAAGGCTTCTTGAGGGAGGGAGGAAGATGCCAGGGCTTGAACACAGATTCAGAACTGAAAAAACACTCAAAAGCACCAATAAATGGTTGTCCCGTCAAATACTTACTTTGATGAGAAACTGAGTATTTATATACAAACACAGTAAAATATGGCATACACAAACAATACACACAGTCTCCTGATGTCAGGGCTTCGGTGTTTACTACACACATTCCTCAGTCCTCTTCCTTCTCACTATTGATGAAATTCAGATTAAGCCCCACTAGTAGTCCATGTCTCAGGAGTCCCACTCTTACTCCTTCAAAGTCAAATGTGTTCCAGCACCCGAAGCACTATGTGACATAACAGGTTCCCCTGGGTCCTTTTGCTCTATCATCAGTCTTAACCACTTGTCAGAAATTGGGTTTCTGGTTGTCACAGTATGTACCCTGTACAAGCAGGAGCCAGAATCCTAACCATGATAAGTCAAATACACACATAGAGATTACCTTGTTCACCTTCTAGAAGCTTGGCACAGAGAAGTCAGACTAATTTAAAGAGGCAATGTGTGATGTATGTGTGCAGCACACACACACTATCACAATGAAAAACACCTCAAAAAGACACCACACAGGTTTAAAAAAATATATAATTATATTCTGAACAAAACAAGACAAATACAACAGAAATCAAAAAAGTACAGTCAAGATATGAATTTTTGAAGAATAAACATAAACATAGCACTTAGACGCAAATAGCACTTTAGGGGTTAATTGAGGTGATGCTGGACCAGGTCAAAGTCAACAGTTTAAGCTGACCGAGATGGAGCGCAGACCGGGTACAGGATCTACACAGGTCTGAGGAACAGAGTACCTAAATCCTGGTTGCAAATATGAAATGCAGGGTAGATGCTTCAATGTCACTCCCATTGTCAAGGGACGCATTTAATTTTCATATGCATTGATGGTGATGTGTTGGTTTCCAAAGATGTTCGTCAAAGCTACGATGCACTGATTCCAAAGTCGATGCACTGGGTTTCTCAACCCTTTGGAAATGATCTATTGATTGTCATTCAGCAAGGGTAGCAATGTGACGGTTTCAGTGCTGCGTCAATGCCTATGTGCAGGATGCCACTTCCAGGAGGCAGGTAATGGATTAGTCAATGCAGCAATTCTAGAGATGCTGCTCGGGCTCCAAGTGCGATGCGCTAATTTAACTGCCACAACAGGGCTGATGCATAGGTTGCCACTTACAGCAGACAGGAGACCCATCAATTTTAAGGGTACAAGTATCTGGGTCCACTTCCAGTGAAGCAGACACATGAACAGGGTGAGAGACTTTGATTTCCCTGAACCTCAACAATAGGACGCAAGCCAACAAGCCCTTGAAGATCACTTTGGGTTGCAAGCTAGAGTCTAACTCCCCCTCTTCAGAGTAAGAGCATAAGGCAACAGGGAAGCACAACAGAAAGGCAGCATTTCTAGGTCTGCAGTATATCAGAGTAACAGCCCTTGATGCAGCACAGCAGTTCTTCTGACAAAGTCCAGTTGCAGGTCCAGAAGTGTCTAATTTGGTGGTGTCAGAGAAGCAGGACTTTTACCCAGTTGTGCCTTTGAGGGAGGCGACTTCAAAGAAGGGTCTTTGAATTGCAGAAAGGCCCATTCTTCTCAGCCCTGGCTCCAGACTATCAGTAGGGGATAATCAGCCCTTTGTGTGGGGACAGGCACAGGTATATTCAGGTTTGTAAGTCCCTCCCACCCTTCCTACCCAGGAAGAACCATAAGAATCCAGATGAGTGCTAAGAAATTCCTAACCTTTCTGTGTTTGTGGTTTTCTAGAGGGAATGCACAGCGTGTATCTGTCACCCATCCCAGATGGGTATTGGAGACAGGCTGCCTGCACACAAAGATGTAAGAGTAAAGAATTGCCCACTTTTTAAAAGTAACAAAAAAGAATGATGGATGAGGTGCTGAAATGTTTCAAACCCTCACCCCCAGTCAACGATCTGGGTTTAATGCATTGCTCTTTGGCTTACTATGCCACCCCAGTTTGGACCCAGCCAAATGCAAATCAGTATGACCCTGTTACCCATGGGAACAGTCCATCCCGAACTGCTAAGTCAGGTCCTCCATGGTCTGGAAACAAGCATCCAGGCTGGGTCCAAACCGGGGGGGGCATGGTGAGCAAAAAAACAATGGATTAAACCAAGATTTGTGACTGGGGGGTGTGTGACGCCTTTGTGTAATTTTCTAAAACAGGCATTTCTAAAATTGTAATGTTAAATCCGGCTTTACCCGTAAAGAGGATTCATCATTTCCATGCCACTCCTTTCTAATAAGAAATTACAGTTAAAAGTGTATTATGACAGTCCCAGTGTTAACCTATGTGAGGAGTAGGTCTCACAGTAGTAAAAAACAAATCTAGGTTGTTTTCACTACCAAGACATGCAAAACTTAAAAGTGCATGGCCTACATTTTACTTACATGTCACCTGCCTTATGGGCTACCAAGGACCTAACTTAGTTGTGACATATGTGTAACAAAAGTTGAGTTTAAGGTTTGGTAAAGGGTTTTAAATGCCATGTTGAAGTGGAACTGAAACTGCTCACTCAGGCTCTGCAGTTGCAAGTCTGAAACAAGTTTGAAAGGCTACTTGTGCGGGAGGAACAGTCAGTGGTGCAGGCTCATTGATAGCATTTAATTTACAGGTCCTGGGTATTTGTATACCACTTTCCAAGGAGCTTGCAAGTTAACTAAATATGGCAGTTGTGTATTCACCAAAGTTATCATGTTTAATGGAGAAGCACATGCACTTTAGCACTAGTCAGAAATGGTAAAATGCTCAAAGTCCTAAGACCAACAAAACAAACAATAAAAAAGAGGAGGTTAAAGGCAAAATTTCTGGGGAATGATCACTCTAAGTATTTCATAGCTAACACCGCTCCTGCAAGGGCAGCGGATAGGAGTCCATGGCACTTCCTCCAGTGAGATGGTAAGTTCCTTTGATCCTTCCCAAAGATGAGGGGTTGATTGCCCAGGTTCTAGTCCTCAGTCAGGGACTCATGCCTGCATAAATACCACAGACAATCTGAACCAGGCAACAGTCCTTTTCCATTGTTCCCTTTGACCTAAAGGGTCATGGACCTGACTCTGCACTTGGACCAAGGCCTGACATGCACAACAGTAACTTCCTCTTCAAAGTGCCCTCGTCACAAGGGGATTGCTGACCTCATTCCACACACAGGCTATGGCTGATCAGCATGAAAGTAATCTTCACCATACCTCCCTCTGGCTCATGGAGTCACTGACTTCACTCTGCACACAAGCTACAGCCTGATCTCCGTAGCAGCGATCCCAACCACAGCTAATTTCACTGCAGCCCCCCCCCTGCATAATGGGTCACTGACTTAATTATGCACATGGGCTACAGCCCAATGGGCATGGCAGTAATGATAATAAAAGCTAACTTCACGGGCCCCCTCTTGCATACTGAGATGCTGACTTGAATCTGCAGAGTGGCAACAACCCGATCTGTGCCCCAGCTGTCTCCTCACACCTCACTACAGCGATCCAATTGCCAGGTCACCCACTGGATCACACTCCCACAAAATGCTCTACTCTTCCTCACAGGTCACACTGGTCTTGGAAACCAGGAAGGCACTGAAGCTTCAGGCTTAAGGGACAGGTAGACTTGGATTTCCCTTTATGGTGTACTCTTACCCAGCTGGGAGACTGGTAGGCCTAACCCCCCCACTTCTGGTCACAAGCAGAAATCTTCACACAACTCAGCTGCTTGACAGTTGACAATTTTGGGGGCCTTGATCCCCCCCTTAATATAATCTATTACTGGACACCAAATGTGATTTAGGGTCTACGTCTCTGATGTGTGTGATGGGGTCTGCTTCCCTATGAAGTGCCCACTCCTCTTTCCTGTCCTTTCCTCCAGAAAGCAGCCTGTCACAGCAGGACTGTAAGAAAAGGCCTCTTTTGTCATGGTTAGCCCCCACGTTTTGCCTTGTATTTGATGGGGCTTAAAGTTGTTAGTGCCTGCCCTGGGCCCCTGCTAACCACTTTGCCTGGGCCAGATCTCTTTCCGAAAACTGTTGTGATGCATTGGCACACTTGGCAACATCTTTAGCTGCCATTATAACTTCCTTGCAAATGATACTTAGGTACCCAGGGCATGGGGTACTAATGGTAGGTCCCTGAGGGCAGCAGCAGATTGCTCCACCCTTAAGAGCCATGCATTCCTATGTACCCAGTACTTCCATTGCAGTCTGAGTGTCCTGGTGCAATCCTAAACTGCAAATGTGACACGGCAGACAGCCTGTGTGCCCTGTCCACTACACACTGCAAGCAATATAGGTATGTCACCCCTCTGGCAGGCCTTCTAGCCCTAAGGCAAGTTGCACTATACTGTATGTGAGGGCAAACTTGCATGAGCAATATGCCCCTACTGTGTCCTTGCCAAACCTGATCCTTGGTAAGTGAAAAGAGCAGTCATTTTAAATGCATGTCCAGGACACTGGTCAGTACGAGTCTCATAGCTACATGATGGCCACTCTGAACCCTTGGTTGTTTGGTATCAAACATCTCAGAATGATAAATACCAGTATTGGATATATTGCAAGAATATACCCACATTAGAGGTGACCCCTGCAAAGCTAGCTAACACCAACATTGTTGCTGGCCAGTCACAACCTTCTTGTCACCACAAGACAAGATTCTGGAACCCTGAGGTGAGAGCTCCTGCTCTCTGGTTCCCAGAACAAAGCCTTTCCTGGGTGAAGGTGTCAAACCTCCCTCCTCAGGAATGTGCACTGCCCTGCTAGCAAGCTTCAAAGGGCTTACTGCTTTTGAAGCTCGACCCCAAGTCTGCTGCTAGCAGCAGGTGGCTGTCCCCTTTGCAAGCCCCCACTTTTGGTTGGAGCCACGGCAGAAAAACACACCAAAGACATGAGGAGTGGTCAGGCCCAGTTTGCACCACCCCTATGGTGTTACATGTGAGATGACCCCTCCATTTAATTTTTCTCCATCTAGCATGGAAGGATAATAGCCAATCAGGTTTAGGGAGGTGACTTCTGCCCACAGGAAGTGGTTACTTAGGGCCTGATTTATACTTTTTTAGCACCGCATGTGCATCAGTTTTTGATGCAAAAGCGGTGCAAACTTACAAAATATAATTGAATTTTGAAAATTTGTGCCACTTTTGTGTCACAAAATGACACAAATGTGACACTAAAAAAGTATAAATCAGGCCCTTAGTGGGTATAGCCATCCTAAGGTAGATGGCTGATTGGTCACTACTAGGTACTACCCTGAACACCCACTAAATATAGTATTTAGTCGCCACTCCTAGACCAGACAATCCATCTTCACATTTACCAAGGACCAGATGTATCAAGAATCCATTTTGCGATTCTCTAATAGCAATTTTTAAGAAATCGCTATTTCAGAGTCGCAAAATGGTATGTATCATATTTGCGATTCGGTAATAGCAATCTCTAAAAAATCACAAATGCTATTACCGAATCCCAAAAGCGATTCTGATCCCATTCGCACCTACGGGCCTGTAGGCCCATATTTGCACATTTTTTGCATTTCCCAAATTGCAAATTCCTAACTTGAATTCACAATTTGGGAAATGCAAACCCCAGGGTGCTGGGGACCTAAGGCCCCCTCTGCTGCACCCCCAAAAACTATTTTAGAACATGTAAGGCGCACACATGCCAAAGGGGCATGTGTGCATTACATGTCAATTTAAAAAATGCATTTTTAATGCATTTTTTTAAATTTGCACATGGTTACCTGCGATTCCTTAATGCCCAATTCGCATTAAGGAAAAGTTTGATATATGTGCTAAAGAAATCCAAATAAGGATTCCTTATTTACGATTTCTTATTTAGAGAATCGCAATTTGCGATTCTCTAAACGGGGTCGCAATTTTAAGGAATTGCTATTTTAGCAATTCCTTAAAATTGCATAGTGAATGCCTTTCATACATACTGAAAGGCATTTTTGCATTCGCAAACAGCCATTCGCACCGTTTGCGAATGCAAAAACGCTTAATACATCTGGTCCCAAGTCTTGTAGTCTATTGAGTTCCTAAACCTGTCTTTCAGAATAAAAGTATGAAATGTGGTGCTCTCACATGCTCAGCCCCTAGTCTCAAACAACTCCTTCCTTCCTAATGATGGACATGATAAAATAATCAACATCCCCCTTTATAGTAAGCAGTCTGAAACATGTCCTGCTCAGATCTCTTCTGAACAAAACTATTAACTTTTCCTCAATAAAATAATTGAAAGGCAAGTGACACAGCATCTTCAGGAACATGTGGAACTTAACTACCTTTGGCAAAACCACAAATGTGGGTTCCAACTGGTGAGACTCAGGAAACCTGCACTTGCGACTACATAAATGTGGCAAAAAAGCAATGTATGTGAATACCTATGTAGGTGGGAAAGTTAGGAAGATAGATTCCCCTGGTATTCCTTTGGAAGTGAGTGCAGAAACCCACTGCACCCGCCTAAGAGGGTGCCTGCTCCCTCCTCAAAAAGAAGGTGATCCTGGCATTGTGTGCTGGCACACCTAGTTAAAAGTGCATTTAAGCACAAAGGGGGACATTGCCCCAACATTTAGTGCAGGCCTGTTGCTGAAATGGTTCTGTTAAAAAACAGATGAAAGTATCCCAGAAGTTTCTAAATCAGAAAAATTCAACAACACATATATTCAAAACTATTTGTAGCATTTTTGCATGCCCCTATGAATTGTAGAGGTCATAGAAAAGCTTCTTAAGCAACAAACAGGATATAACATACCTCAAAATAATTCAGAACCTTCACTCAACATTTTCTGTATCTTGCTTGTAAAGTTAGAATCTATGGCCCTAATTCTGAATGGGTAAAATTATTTCAATTTATAACCAAACCCCTTACCTGGAGCAATAAAGCCCTATCCCCTTGTTACATTTCAGAGGGTTAACTTGCCTAAATTAAAATGTGGGAAATGAGTATGGTATTTACTGTTATATGAGAACGCGACTTGGTAACCACCAAATCTGCATTATTCCCAAAATTTGCAATAGGTACAAATTACTGTAGTTGGTAAATCTAAACCGTCAGGAGTCAGATTTTATTGGGTGTGATAAGTTTCATCTTTCCTCTGACCCAGTTGTAATAGGGACCAAGAAGTTATTTTAAGTACTCTTCTTGCACCCCCATTTTTATTGGTACACAAATGTTGACATATCTTAGGAGCAAATTACACAGCTGATAAAGATAAGTACCATGGGTTAAGGTATTTTAGAAGGGTTTGAACTCGTGCCCCCATCTGATTTATACACCTAGGAAAGGGTGATAAAGTGCTAATAGTGAACCTTCCTTCCCATCTGAGGTCTCCAACTTCCAATATGTGGTATTTGCCTGCTTGACTTTCTCCAGGTTTGCAGAATTTTGCTGATATTGCAACACCAATTCACGGGCAAAACTGAGCTTTACGGCTGATTCAGGTATGTGACCTACATTCAACTAAGTATTTACTAATACTATGCAGCCGTTTTGAGGGTTGTATGATGGATCCACGCACGCCATTACAATTTATTGCCTTTAAAGTGCATCCATTAAAATGCATATGCCTTTACCACACATGGCTTTACCAAGCAAAATGTTACCATGCATATGCCTTTACCAAGCATGATTTTACAACAAAAATTTAAGTATTTCTCAGGTAAGCCATATATCTATCTATCTATCTATCTATCTATCTATCTATCTATCTATCTATCTATCTATCTATCTATCTATCTATCTATCTATCTATCTATCTATCCACATATATAAATTCACTCAAAAAAATAAAGGCTACAGGGATGTTATAATTAGGTTCCAAATGTACTCTCACAAAACCAGAGAAATTCAGTAGTAATAGAGTTATTTCAAATAACTATAACTTGCAGACTAAGGTAACTGTAATTCGCACCCCTGCCATGCAGTTTCGCTTCAATAATTTGATTGCTAATATTCAACTGATATTTTTATTGACGTCACAAAAGTTGTCATGAGTGCTGTAATAGATGTGTGAGTGTCTGTGTGGGTGTGTCAGTAGCTATGTGAGTGACTCTGCCACAGAGGAACCTCACCTGCACTTTTATCAAACAAATGTCCACAGCTTTGCATGAAATATCTACTCAAGTGGAGCTCTTTCTGCCTCCTTGGGTAAATGTCTAACATGTATTCTACACTACAGCTGTGTATTGGAGCACAAGTAAATGTGAGCAGTAACCTTTTGTGCCTTTTGGCAAAATGATTGTTCCTTTTGCCTGTTTTTCTAAACGTATGTGATAAGATGAATCCTCCTATAGAGAGGCCAACGAGACTAGAAGATATAATTTTTCACCAAACAAGGGTCCTTCCTCTTATCTGTATGAATTAAGTGCTTCATTGTTTTGTGGAGATGTCCTCATATTCCTTGGCATCAAGAATGTGCCATCGAAATCACTGGGCAACACACTTGGGAACCCTTTGTGAAGCTGTTCATCATCCTAGCTAAGGGGGAAGACATGCAGGCTACTAATGTTAATAATGCTCCTAAGGTGGACAGAGTGGGCCAAGCGAGTGCAGCCTCCGGGTGATTTGCACATTTCCATACTCTTAGCAATTTAAAGGGAGACCCACAGATTCTAGTGGGGGCTACATGGCACCCCACAGGCAATTTTGGACCCAGGAACCCAATCCCTGGGGCCCACCACTATTCAATGGGGAGGAGGACTTCAAGGATGATTTCAGCCCTGGGGACCCCATCCCACAGGGCCCACCACTATTGCGCTGGGGAAATTTGGTGTAATTCCATCCATAGGTTCGGGCTGTAGTTGTGTTCAAAACTCCAAATTACTATGAGGAATGCACCTTTTTGACCCCCCTTTTTTGCAGCTGTCTCACCCCAAAATTTTCCACACACAGCAGGAATCACGGGCATACTTTTCTGGGACATTTTTGTGATGATTTGTGAAACAACTCCAAAGATATAGGTAAGTCAAAAAATCTTTTTTCTATGGCCCTAACTATAACTACCTACTGCTGGTGACTGCCATTAGGTCACAGATGTGTGTGTGTATATATATATATATATATATATATATATATATATATATATATATATATATATATATGTGTGTGTGTATATATATATAAATATATATACATATCTATATATATATAAAACTATAGACAGAAAGTTTTAACTTCTATCAGATGATGCAGGGCTAGGCTCTTTCACAGTTATTGAACCAAAGGAGAGGCTTTACTTGGTTGCCGCAGTGAAGTCTGTCTCCTCTGCTGATCCTGCAGCAGCAGACATCCTGGAGCGGGGTATGTCTGCTATTTTAACTCTGTTATGTGACCTCCTGAATAGCTCTTTTGAGGCAGATAACATCCCTGACCTTGGAAACACGCCATGGGCATGCCCCTCTTGAAGAAACCTGTTTTGGATCCAACTAAACTGGAAACTTTCGGGCCAATCTCGCTACTTCCATTTTCCTCTAAGGTGGCTGAAAAATGGGTGAATCAGCTATAGGCTGCTTTTATTGTGATAATTGAGCTTCTTCATAGAAGGCAGTCTGGTTTTCTCCCCTCCTTACAGTACAGAGTCAGCATTGCTGTTAACATTAAAGTCCATTTGCCAAATTATGGACAGGGGCACCACAGTAGCCATGGTGATGTTAGATCTCAGCGCTGCCTTTGACACCATGTCACAAACCCTTCTGTTTGAACAACTCTAGAAGTGCAGTGTCAGGAACAAGGCTTTGCAGTGTGAGCCTCCTTCTTGTAGGATCAATCTTTTCAGTTGTTGACAAAACCTTTTCAGACCCAGATCTTCTCCTTGCAGCAGGGAGTGCCTCATGGCCCTTCTTTCAGCCCTACACTATTTAATCTTTATATGTGCCCCCTGGCTGATATCATGGACCAACATTGTTTCAATATTATTTCATAGACCAGTGACAATTGGTTGTTACTCTCTCTCAGGAGGACACTGACACTGCTGTGCTGTTATGGACTTGCCTAGTAGAGGTAGCCCAATGTATGGACATGAACGGCCTTAAATTAAACACTGGGAAAATGGAGATGATTATTATTGGGAGCTAGCCATCTATCTGGCCCTCTGCTTGGTGGCCGCACCATCATCATCAGCAGCATCCACTCTGGAGACCCTTTGGACCCCTGTCCTCACCACATTTTCAACAAGGCCAACACATTCATCGCATCCGAGCTCCGACACATCCTCAACTGTTCCATAGAAACAGACACTTTCCCAGAGGATTGGAAGCACACCAAGATCTGCCCGAAACCCACAGCTGACTGCCTGGACTTTAAGAATTACTGCCCCCTCTCTCTACCGCTTTCCCAGGCAAGGTCATAAAAAAGGCAATCAACGCTCAGCTCCGTAAGCACATCCAGGACAACAACATCCTGGACACCTCCCAATCAGGCTTCAAGAGCAATCACAGCACTGATGCCACCCTCCTCGTCGCCACAGATGACATCCGCTTGCTCCTCGACCGCTGCCGTACAGCAGCCCTCATCCTACTGCACCTATCAGCCACTTTTAACATGGTCTCACATCTCACCCTCTGCTCCAGACTCCACGCAGCCGGCAGCCGTGGAAAAGCTCTACAAAGAATATGCTCCTTCCTGTCTGGCAGAACAAGGAGTCAGACTCCCACCTTACCAGTCCGACCCTACAGAGATCAGCTGCAGAGCTTCCCAGAGCTCCTCCCTGAGCCCCACACTCTTCAATGTCTTTATTGCCCCACTCGCATCCAACGTCAGGGACCACGGACTGAACATCGTCTCCTACGCAAACAATTTCCAGCTAATCATCTCACTGACCAAAAACCCAACTACTGCAAGAAGAATTTCCACAACAAGATGGAAGCTGTCACCGCCTGGATGAAGAACAGCTGCTTTAAGCTCAACTCTGACAAGACCGAGATCCTCATCCTGGGAACATCCACATCAGCCTGGGACGACTCCAGATGGCCATCGACCCTCGGCACCCGCCCCAACAAACCACGCATACAACCTCAGCATCATTCTGGACTCATCACTCACCATGTCCCGCCAAGTCAACTCATTCACATCCTCCTGCTTTCCCACACTCTCACTTCTCCGGAAGATCTACAAATGGATCACAAAGGACTGCTGCAAAACTGTAACCCATGCCCTGGTTACGAGCAGACTCGACCATGGCAATGCCCTCTACACATGTACCACTCAGAAGAACCTCAAGAAATGACAGCACATTCAAAATGCCTCCCCCAGACTCATCCTGGACATTACCTGCCACAAACATATCTCCAATCACCTAAGTGAGAAGACAATCAACTTCAAGCTCCCTGTCCATGCTTACAAGGCCCTCCAGGACCTAAGACCCACCTACCTCAACCACTGCATCACCTTCTACTCCCCCACCAGACCTCTCTGCTCCGTTCAACAAGCACTAGCCACTGTGCCTCGCATACGGAAGACTTTGGCTGGTGCAAGACCCTTCGCCCACCTCTGGCAGTCACCATTGCTACCCATTTCAGGAAGGACCTTTAAACCTGGCTCTTTGACTGAAGCTCAGAGGACAAACCCCCTAGCATCCTGAGACCCTTATGGGTGAGTAGTTGCGCTTTACAAATCCTGATTGATTGATTGACTGGTATCTGGTTTGACACCAAGCTGCCCTTCGATCATCAGATCACAGCCCTAACTGGCAAGTGCTTCAGGATTCTAAAAGTCCTGAGAAAAATTCTCAAGTTTCTTTCTGAGGATTCCAGAAAGACAGTAGTACAGAATTTGGTCATTTCAAGGCTGAACTATTGTAATATTCTTTATTCAGGGGTGGTACAGACCCAGCTGATGAGAGTCCTGCGGATTCAAAATGCCGCAGCTCACTTGCTCCTCAATGTTCCTAGGTGGATGCCTCTGGGATCTGCTTTGTCAAAATTGCACTGGCTACAACTTGAAAAACGTCTTACTTTTATGTACTTTTGTCACAGGATCCTCGATACTTGCATCCTTTTTTCAAAGCTTATGTTCCTGAGAGGAACTTTAGATCTGCAAGTTCTGTCCTAGCAGTTGTGCCTTGGTCAAAAAGGCTCGGATTGGTTGGCTGTTCTTTCAACATCCTAGTGGCCAAATGATGGAATTCCCTGCCTCTTTCAATCAGATGGGAAGCTTTGGAACTATTGTCCTGGAAAAATCTAAAAACCTGGCTGTTCTGGCTAGTTCAAAAACTGCTGGTTTTCTGTTATAATCTTTTCTTTGCTTCAGGCACTTTTATCCAGCGCTGGAACACTCCGGTTAGAGTAGCGATGCGCTTTATAAGTGACTATTATTTACTTGTTTTTATTTAGTTATGTATAGATACATAAATGTTTGTATGTGTGGGTATATACTGAAAATACACCAGCCACCCAAATACCCATATTAACCCAAAATTCTAAATTTCCCTGGCCACCCAAATACCTCTATCCACCCTAAACCCTGAAAACACCCCAGACACCCAAATACCCTTACCCAGCCTAAACCCTAAAAATGTCCCTGCCACCCAAATAACCCTGCCCACCCTAAACGCAGCAAATATCCTTGCTACCCAAACACCCTTACCCACCCTAAAACATAAAAATACCCTTGCCACATAAATACCCCTTTCCACCCTAAAACCTAAAAATACCCGTGCCATACAAATATCCCTCCCTTTACACCAGCTTGCGTTACTTTCACTCCTTAAAATAACTAAAGTCATGTTGGCTAATGTTTGCCAACTTGTGTTAATTTCACTCCTTGAAATTGCCCACCTCATGCAAGTCAATGGTTAAATTAAATTTTTCCCCCTTCAATTCCATACATACACATTTTTAGATGTGACAATTGTTGACAAGTTTAATATTCTGGTCTGTAGGAAGTTAATGTAACCCTGGTTGATGCAGAGTTATACTAACGTGCTCTGGTTGAGGGATATGGAGCTGCAGATGTGCATATAATTCTTCGAACAGAAACACTTTGCATGGTGAGGGGTTTGGAACACCATCTTCCTTTGAAAAGAAATTAGGAATATTTTCCTTCCTCCTTTAAGGGTTTGAAGGCGCACTTAGGCACTTTGCATGATAACCTATTGAATGTATTGGAGCACAGTGAGCAATATACAACAGTTCCCCTGCTGAAATGTGATGGACACAATCAAGGAAGTTTTTGGCGCCTTGCTTCTTGATGTAGCCAAATACATTGTGCGATACTACTTTAATTTTGTGCGGATTATGTGCCACCTCTGTAAGCATACACCTACTAAAATGTATTGTAGCATTGGGAGAAAACTGTTACATCCAATACAACAACAGGGAATAAACAGCAGGGCTCAAATTACCGACCGGGTACACTGTCCCGGTTTCTGGCTTGGAGAAACGTAATGTTATTGGAAACAGAAAAACCCACACATTTTAACTTTTTTATTTTCTTTTTAAATCTTGATATCGTGGTCTTTTTTTTTCCTTTCAAAACATGTCAAATATCGTACAAAAGCAGCATAAAACACACCATCTCTTTATTTAAAGGAGTGATTGCACAGGCAAAGGAAAATCGTTTTTGTTCATAGCAATAACTTTTATTTGATATTCAAAGCATTTTACCATACCTCATGAATGAAGTAGGTACACTGCTTTTGAAGGAGGCATGATCTGCACTTGCACAAATATTTTTAAACATCGTTATACATGTATGGTAGCACATTTAAGTTGCAAACATGTTGGAATAGCAAGAAAACAAACATATTGTTTTCTCACAAGGGTGATAGTAAAATTACAAGAAACGAATATTTGAGATATCAATACCAAGAACTCATTTTAAGAATGTGCCTTACATATAAAGCGCTTCTTATTTTGACATAACTCATGCAAGTAACAGATGCACTGGCAACACTAAAAATATGCGCTGGAAGTTTTTTTTCTTCCTTTTTTAACCACTCAAGAACCGATTGTTTGTGCACATACATTTATAGTTGTTAGTACAATAAAGCAGGTATGTTCTGGCCCTTAGTTACTTAAAAAGAGTGATTGTACAGATTAAACAAGTAACTATTTGGACAAGTTCCTACTACCTTTGAAACAGTCAGTATCATATCTGGGGAATGTCATGTTTTCTATTAGCTCGGAGGGTGCCAACATGCAAGCATTTTACTAACGGCGCGTTTTGAAAGGGCTCGTTTCATGTAGAACGAAGCCCCAGGCATCACCTAGGGTATTAGAACAAGCGCAGCAAAAGGCTTTTCCGCTAAATTCAAAATGCTACAGAAATAAAATGATTAGTTCACACTCTGCTCCTGTGGGGGCACTTATAGATTCTTACGTAGCCTTTCTACATTTAATGACTGATTAAGATGTATTTCTTATCAGCTGAGGCAAGAGTTGTGTGAACCAATACATGCTTCGCCTTGAGAAAAGATGAACCTACGAAATGATACAATAACGAGAGGTGGGAAAACAATTACATCTCATATTTCGTAAGATTAGCAAACAGTCACTTGCTGTTTTGGCTTATTGAAGGTTTCTGTGTAAAGAAAACCTGCAGTTTGCCCATTTTTTTAATCAGTGGACGTTTATGACCTAGAGACCAGGTTCCCTGTGCCCAGGATTTCCTGTGCCCTATTCCCAAGGCCTTCCGAGGGCCCAGAGCATTTCACTGACCATGGCACCATTTTCCCCCACCTTTTTCCGCTCTCTCCTGTGACGAATGCTTCCCGCCTCCCAAGCGCCCCTCTCTCAGACCTATTTAATGAAGGCCGCAGTGCAGCAGCACAGCGGGGGTGCCAATAGCATGCAGAAGGCGCACCAAAGGGAAGCCTGTCTGTGACTGTCTGTGCCTGGACCGTGCCGAGTGCCAGGAACCCTAGCCCTCCCCACTCTCACAGATACTCCGTTGCAGATCTCCTTACCTTGAACCCCAGACAAAACAACAACTGCTGCCTCATAGCAACTTGCCTTCACAGTGGGACCTTTCACCGGCATCCACTGCAGGTTTACCTTCACACCAGGATCAACCGCCACCGCAGCAACCAACACCATGCCATCCCCGTCAACTGAGACCTACACAGAACTACTTAGCTGTCTCCTGATCAATGCCAGATCACTCTACAAACATGCCACCAAAATCTGGGACACCATCTCCACCATTGCCACCAACATGACCTTCATCACAGAGACCTAGCTTACCCCAGCTTCCGCCCAGGACATCGCTGCTGCTACAGCCATTGACTACAAAATGAAACACTGGAACCCCTCCAACAGACATGGAGGTGGCATCACTATTATTCATGAAGACCCATCGTCTGCACCACCACAGATGATGAGACCATGCTTATCATGGCACACATGAACTTCTAGCTTCACCCTGACAACAAAACCACCATCAAAGGCACCCTCACCTAAAGACCCCCTGGACCCCAAATTGGCTTCAGCGATTCCATCGTGGAATTCATCCCCCCTTGCCATCAAATCCGAACACTACCTCTTCCTGAGAGATCTCAACTTCCACCTCGATGACCCCAGAGACACCAACTCTACAGACCTCCTCCAACGAATGGACAACACGGGCCTCAAGCAACTGGCCAGAGACACCATGCACAAAGCAGGTCATATGCTGGACCCCATCGTCAGTAACATAATCAGGTACAGCCACACAACTCAATTCACATGGTCAGACCACTCAAACATACATTTCACCATCACCAGTCCTCCCTGCAACATCCCCATCATCCACAGTGCCCCCTCCTACAACTGGACCAAGATCACTGAAGACCAATGGAAATACACCTTCAACACACCCAACCCATCACCACCAAAGACCTGAACTAGAGAGTAGAGCACTTCAACTCCTGCATCACCAGCACCGTTGACCTAGTCGCACCCACCAAACCGGCCAGACCACACAGATCCAACAGACAAGTCAGCTGGTACACCCCAGAATTTAGAATGGCAAAACACAAATGCAAACAGCTATAAAGAAAGTGGTGGACCAGCAGAAACAAAATGGACCAAGCCATCGTCAAAGCAGCCCTCAACAGCTACCACTGCCAGCTCAGAGCCACGAAAAAAGAGTCCCTGACACTCTGGATCTAGAACAGTGACAACTAAACCAAGGAACTTTTACCATAATCAAAGAGTTCAACTGCCTGCTAGCCACTGAAAACTCGATCCCCCCTCACAGGAACTCTGAGATGCCCTTGCTGACCACTTACACAACAAGATAGCAACCCCCCCTGGAACCCATCCACCATGACCACTCTCTCACCGTATGGGAGCAGCTCAGCACACCGAACACAAATACTCTTATGAACTCATCCACTCTGGAGCACCCAGCGACCCATGCCCCTCACAGGCTCTTTAACCTCGGAAGAGATGAGATCAGCCTCCAGATTACCACCATTCTCAACACCTCCATCACCAAGGCCACCTTTTCTGAAACCTGGAAGCACGCAGATGTCAGACCCCTCCTCAAGAAACCACCGGCAGACCCTAGTGAACTCTAGAACTATTGCTCCATCACTCTGCTCCTGTTTCCTGCCAAAGTCCTGGACAAGGCCTTCAACCTCCAACTCACCAAACACCTGGAAAGAAACAACCTACTGGACCCCTCACAATCAGGATTCAGACCCAACCACAGCACCGAGACAGCTCTTATTGCTGCAACTGACAACATTTGCACCCTGCTCAACAGAGGAGAATTAGCCGCCCAGATCCTGCTCCATCTCTCCCCAGCCTTCGACACTGTCTCCCACTGCACACTCATCCACTGCCTCAGACGGATTGGAATTACAGTCGATGCACTCAAATGGATGGCATCCTTTTTCTCTGAAAGAATCCGGCTCTCTCCCTTCAACATCGCAACCAAAGCACACCAGCTACGGCAACCCTCAAGGTTCCTTCTTCACTTCTACCATATTCAATATCTACATGACAACGCTCTCAGATATTGTCAGACCCAATTACATCAACATAGTATCCTATGCCAATGACACTCAACTCATCCTCTCATTCTCAGCGTACGCCACCAAGACCAATTTCCACAATGCAATTAAGAACGTTTCAGCCTGGATGAAGGACCACTGCTTGAAGCTCAACACGGACAAAACCAAACTACTGATCTTCAGCAGACACACCTCCCCCTGGAACGACTCCTAGTGGCCATCTGAACTCAGACCCTCCCCCATTTCAAAAGACCACTCCCACATCCTCAGCATCTTTCTGGACATCAAGCTCTCCATGAACCACCTGGTCAACGCAGTTTCTTCATCCTGCTTCCACACCTTCTGCCTGCTCCTCAAAGTCTTGAAGTGACTCCTGTTCAACACCAGGAAAATGGTGATGCAGGCTCTCGTCACCAGCAGACTGGACTACGGCAACACACTCTATGCCGACACCACCACTGAATTCATGAGAAAACTACAGACAATCCAGAACACAGCAGCCAGACTCATCCTCAACCTGCCAAAATGGACCCACATCACCTCCACTGGTTCCCCATCCAGAAAAGATGTCAACTCAAGCTCCTGACCCACGCCAAAGAAGACTTTCTTGACTAAGGACCTGCCTACATGAGCTGCTTCCTGAACTTCCACCTCGCTCACAGGAACCTCCACTCCACTCACCTAGCCCTTGTTCAGATTCCACACACCAGACACTGCTGCAATGGCGTTTGCTCCTTCTCCTACTTTGCCACCTAATCCTGGATTGCCCTCCACTTCAGCATTCACCTTCGCTGACCCACTTCAGGAAGAGGCTCAACACCTGGCTCTTCGACTGACTCAGCAGCACAGTGTCTGGATACCCACTCAGGTGAGAAGCAGCACTATATAAATACAGAGTGATTGATTGTTTCAGAAATACAAGCCAGACTTTAATAATATATTTGAAGGAGGTAAACAGGACGTTTTACCGACTCTGCCTCTTGTAATACAATATTCAAACTAGGTTGATCTCAGAAGTGTTTTATCAAATTGATATTGATAGGATTTTATTATGCAAACTCAGATCCTGTGATACTGCAGTCACAACTCTCATCTACCGCCGTAGAAGTATTCACATGACTATGTGCAGTTCTACATTCAGATTCAGTTAAAAACACAGCAGGCATAAGGCCTGATTCACTAAAACTGTACACTTTTGCGAGAGTTTACTATTTTGTTGCTATTCACAGAATGCAACGTAATGGTAAGTGTATGACTACAGAAGCTTTACAATCGGGGTGGAAAAATCAGAACATAAAAAGAAAGGCCTCTCCTTTCTTTTTATGAGCAGATGTCTCTGTCCTGCTTGCTGAGTCTCTGCAGTAGTAAATTTACTATTGACTTGTAGTTTGTGAATAGCAGTAAAATGGTAAACTTATACAAAAGTGTAAGTTTGCCTTTGTGAATCAGGCCCTAATGTTATACCTGATAGTAAGAATGATGCTCTCACCATTTACAACCGTGTCAATGAGGCGACTTGTAAATGTACAACTCTGAATATAACTGTATATTTACAATAGTAATTTTGTACATGTATTTTAGAAGGAAATCTGCTAGATCTAGTTCTACATACTCTATGCAGAGATCACCACTTAGGATATAAAGAATAATTAATTCAAACCAATAGGGAAACAGCATCACATGAAGAGAAAATATACACCTGACAATCCTAGGATATAACTATAGCGCATAACCCTGGGTTCTGTTTTCTTTCCCTTGTGCTGTATGATGTTGTTGAGGCAGAGACCAGTTACGTCCTCCAGTCTTTATCTAAGAGGAAGAGGACCTCTCTAAGAATCAGCCAGTCAGTAAACTTTGTAGTCTGTCAGTACAGGGTACTACATAGTCCAAGCCCATATACCATCAGTGGAGCGGAGAAGGTAGACATGTTTCACGGGGTCAAAGACAATGTGAATGTTTTAGGGGTGGGGATCCTAGGGGACATCAAGAAAACTAGAAGGATAAGAGGAATTGTGTGAAGGATAAGTTTGCCAGGATAGAGATACCAAAAATGCTACATCGTGGTAGACCAGGATCAGTCCTCCTTCTCTCCTTCCTTACGAAGCATATCCTTTTAACCATGCACCCTGAGATTTTGTATAGATTGGCTCTTTCAAGGAACCTTAATTTTAGGCCAGATATGATAATAGAACATCTGCATTTCACTGCCAACTCATGCCACTGTATCCTCAAACAACAAACATCTCTATCTGTAAACATGTGCATACATCTGACACATGCCCCTACCACAAAACATGCCCCTTCCAAGTGTATAGAGAGGCCAGAAATACATATATTGACTTAAGGTACCTTATCTTCACACAGTCCCTAAGCATGCTGCTTTGCAAACAATATTAAGAGAAGCAGCACCTAAACCAGTGGCAAGGCCACAGTCAGTATCACCCTCTCAGTTATGTATCACTGTAGTGACTGTCTCATAGCAATATCACCCACCCAAGTATGTGCAAATATTATGACTGTCATAACCCCGTAGCTAAATTATTTACAAATTGCATTACCCTAGTTTGTTACTGACCTAATCAGGTCTAATCTGCATGCACTGGAATCATGTTCTACCCATATAAGACAGACAACAATGAACAGAGCTCATTAATGGTCAATAATACTAATTCTTTTTCAGTTTTGCAGGCCTGCTTGCCAGTTACTCGGTCATCTACCACAACTTAAACTGCTGTAGGGCTCCCTGTCCTGAAAGGCTTCCCCCATGAGACGAATGACACATTCTCGCTAATAAACATCCATTAAACCTTTACTTGTCCCTGCATGCTCCCTTCTGCACACCAGCCTATGACTCCTCCCTCATCTAAAAAATGGTGCAAACTCCAATATTTTGACGTTAGACAGGTTTAACGTCAAAATCTAAATAGGGAGTTAGTTTTGCACCAAATTTGCGTAAAAAAATGATGCAAATTCTGCACAAATGGGGTATAAATATGCTCCTTAATTTTTTAATTCTCAGTGTATGACATGCACCTTTGACTTTGCCGGCCTTCATTGTATGCACAATATAATCATTAATCCTTTTTACATAACAATTTTGTAATATAATCCATTAATCACAGCACAATAATCATTTTCAAAACATGATGCAAAATGCCATTGAGAATGGGTAAAAATAAAATGTCTCCTGCTACCCATATGTTACACCCATGTACCCATTGCCTACAATCATATTACTTTTTATTACTTCTTTATTTAGCATTTAGTCATTTAGGCCAATATTTAAGAAAAAGTGGCGCACCAGAGCTGATGCAGCACTTTTTCTGCACCCCTCTAGCGGCACCTAACGATACCATGGTTGCCGCGTACTTATAATACGGCGCACCATGGCGGTCGGTAGCACAATAGCGTCAACATTTTTAAAGCTATTGTGGCACTTTCCTACACTAGAGTCAAAAATGTCGATGCTAGTGAAGCAAAGTGCAGGGAGGCCCATAGGTTTCAATGGGAGAGTTATTTTCACACCTGCACTGAGCAAAAATGGTGCAGTAAATTCAGTTTAATTTCACTGCACCATTTGTGTGGGCCTCCTACTGCTGAAACGTTATAGCTAGCACAGACATAAAGTGGTGCAAGGGTTTACAAAGTTGTTCAATTAATGCATTGCACCACTTTGTAAATATGGGGCTGGGAAACAGCCACTTTAGCTCCGCCTTACCGTCAAACAAATAACACTGTGGTGGCACTGAGGTGGCACTAGGGTCTCTCATATATGCCTCTTGGATCGCTGCAAATAAAAAGTGAAAACATAAATTTCAGTGCCACTAAGGCAAGGGAGGATGAAAGGGGTGGAAGAGTTGGAAAAAACACAAGCACAATATCTCAGAATGTCGAAATTATGAAAGAACAGGGTCACATGTCTATTTTCACAGTATGTACTGCCGCTCTTGTTATTTGAAGCTTCATACTGCCTCATTGTCACAGTAGCAGTCATGTAGGTCATTACCGTGAATGTACAATGACTGTGATACACTCACAGTCTGTATGTGTTGGCCTTCACAGCTGCAGTAATTTAAGTCCCAAGATAACTACACTTCAGAAACTCATCAGTCCATGTATGGAACATACTCCAACCAGTAATTTGTTCCTCTGCCAAGCATTAGTCAGATGTGTGCGCCTAGGTGTTTGGACACTGTTAGAAATGGGGTCTTTGGTTGGCAGTCAGATTACCCCCTGTCCAAGCAAGGACCCTCACTCTAGTCAGGGTAAATCACACACAATCCAAATTATCCTGTGCCCATCTTTTGATAGCTTGGCACTAAGCAGTCAGGCTTAACTTAGAAGGCAATGTGTAAAGTATTTGTGCAACAAATCATGCAATAACACGGTAGAACACCACGAAAATACATCACACATTGTATAATATATATCTGGTAAAATGCAAGTCAAAACGATTAAGATGCAATAATTATATGTTGAGATATCACTGTAAAAATGATATAGCGTGTCTTTAGTCTCTTAAAAACAATAAATGTCCCTTGCAAGCACAAAGTACCTGGTTTGTGTTCAAAGTCTCTGCAAGGAACCGCAGAGGAGGGGATGCGTGGAAAACAGGGAGGTGTGCATCAATTTCTCGTGCCGCACACAGTGATGCGTTATTTATTTTTCACGTAAGGTAGGCTTTGCGTCAATTTCCGGCACTCAGTCTTGGATCCTCTTCGGGTTGCGGGGTTTTCGGTCCCCCGGGGGCGATGTGTCGATCCAGTGGGCGTTGCATGGAAATTTCTACTACACGGCAGGCGCTGCGTCCATTCCTTTCTGGAGGTCGGGCAACGTCATTCCAGCTCGCTGTGCATCGATCCAGTGGGCCATGCGTCGAATTTCCAGTTACTATGCTGGCGCTGCGTCGATCTGCATCGTTCCGGTTTGGCGTGAGGTGAATTTTTCACCCTGATGCAGGCTGTGCGTCGCTTAATGCAGGCTGTGTGTCGATTTTCGCCACACAGGGAGTTCATCTTGTAGAGATCAAGTCTTTTTGGTCCTGAGACTTCAGGGAACAGGAGGCAAGCTCTATCCAAGCCCTTGGAGAGCACATCTCAGCAGAGCCAGAGACCAGCAAGGCAGCAGCCCTTCACAGAAAACAGTCAGGTGAGTGCTTTGGGCAGCCAGGCAGTTCTTCATGGCAAGATCAGGTTCAGGTTCTCTTCTCCTGGAAGTGTCTGTGACAAAAGTGTCTTGCCAAGAAGTGTCTGAGTTGGTAGGGGCAGAGGCCCTGTTTCAATACCCAAATGTGCATTTGAAGTGGGGGAGACTTCAAATAGTGGTTTAGAGTTGCACAAGGTCCCCTTTTAGTTCAATCCTGTCTGCCAGGGTTCCAGTAGGGGGTGTGGCAGTCCTTTGTGTGAGGGCAGGCTACTATCCTTTGACATGTAAGTGTCAGACCCTTCACCCTCCCAGCCCAGGAAAACCCATTCAAAATGCAAATGTATGCAAGTGAGGTTGAGCATCCTGTGCTTGTGGTTGGTCTGAGTGAATGCACAAGATAGCTGTCAACGGAACCTAGCCAGATGTGGAATGTAAGGCCCAGAAGCATTTAAGTTAAGTGCAGAGAAATGCTCACTTCCTAAAAGAGTCATTTCTAAAATAGTAATATTAAATCCAACTTCCCCAGTCCACAGGTTTTTGTGTTACCATTCTGGCCATACTAAATATTACCTTCCTACTCCTTTTAGATCAGCATCTACCTCTCAAACAGTATATGGGGGTAGCCCTAATGTTTGCCTATGAAAGGAGCAGGCCTCACAGCAGTGTAAAAACAAATGTAGGAGTTTTACACTACCAGGACATGTAAACTACACAGGTACATGACCTGCCTTTTGCCTACACAGCACCCTGCCCTATGAGTTACCTAGGGCCTACCTTAGTGGTGACTTATATGTAGAAAAAGGGGAGTTTTAGGCTTGGGAAGTACTTTTAAATGCCAAGTCGAATTGGCAGTGAAACTGCATACACAGACCTTGCAGTGGCAGGCCTGAGACGTGGTTAAGGAGCTACTAAAGTGGGTGGCACAATCATTGCTGAAGGCCCACTATAAGCATTTAATCTACAGGCCCTGGGCACACATAGTGCACTTTACTAAGGAGTAATAATTAAATTAAATAATCCAATTGGATATGATCCAATGTTCTTATGTTTAAAGGGAGAGAGCATATGCACTTTAGCACTGGTCACAATGGTAACGTGTGCAGAGTCTTAAAACCAGCAAAAACAGTATCCAAAAAGTGGAGGGAGGCTGGCAAAAAGATAGGGGTGACCACCCTAAGGGTGTTAGGTCTAACAGACACAATATTGAATTAAAAATATAGGGGGTCATTCTGACCCCCCGCCCGCCGGGCGGAGACCGCCAAAAGACCGTACCTCGGTCAAATGACCGCGGCGGTCATTTTGACTTTCCCGCTGGGCAGGCGGGCGACCGCCAAAAGGCCGCCCGCCCGCCCAGCGGGAAAGCCCCAGCAACGATGAAGCCGGCTCCGAATGGAGCTGGCGGAGTTGCTGGTGTGCGACGGGTGCAGTGGCACCCGTCGCGATTTTCAGTGTCTGCTTTGCAGACACTGAAAATCTTAATGGGGCCCTGTTAGGGGGCCCCTGCAGTGCCCATGCCAGTGGCATGGGCACTGCAGCGGCCCCCAGGGGCCCCACAACACCCGTTCCCGCCAGCGTCTTCCTGGCGGTGTAAACCGCCAGGAACAGGCTGGCGGGAAGGGGGTCGGAATCCCCAGGGGAAAACCGGCGGGAAACCGCCGGTTTCCCTTTTCTGACCGCGGCTTTACCGCCACGGTCAGAATTGCCTCTGAAGCACCGCCAGCCTGTTGGCGGTGCTTCCTCCATCCCCGGCATGACCCCCATAGTGTTGACAAAATATTGCATCAAGAATATTGAGGACAAAAATATTGTGAAGTTAAGTTTCCATGGGAAAGCAATGTTTTACTATACTAAACTCCATATAGATGTATTCTGACAATATATATATATGTATATATATATATATATATATATATATATATATATATATATATATATATTCAAGGTATGTAAATGTGGGGTTAAGAATTGTACATCTATACTTACCTTTATGCACTTAGCTTCTCTATATTTTGGCCCTTGAGAGTTTTGACACAATTTACTGTCCACACAACATTTTTAGCTTTGATATTCTATCAGAAAACCTTGTGGCTCTAGGCCATCCCCTTCAATGTGGACTGTATGCTTTTCATTACCCTTTTGTCACCTGTGTCACTTTCATGTGCATCTTTAAAAGTGTTTCTTTGTTGGGATCAAACTAAATCTCCTTCTGACCTTTTTTAACATCACTCAAACCATCACACCTATTACTGTTGTCCAGTCACTCTGCCATGACCTATGTGTCTCTGATTTATGATTTTCTTCAGTTGCTGCTTAAGTACACACCAGCCACTGTAAAACAGCTTTAGTCAGCATTAACATCAGAGGATTTTGTTCATATGATTAATTAGTTACACTGGTAAAGCACATTTCTTTCTAACCTCCATGGCTTCATTTCACGCAGCTGCTGCAAACTTTTATCTAGGCTGATGTTTCATGTATCATCAAAGCGGCATCAATTTTTATATTTGAGTTGTGATACTTCTGCACATGCAGGAAAGTCAAAGCTCACACCTGAAGATGATGGCTATGAGGGTGATGCCCTTCCTTCCACTAAAAGAAGACAGCATGCAGTGCTGGGAGAAAACCCTTATGTAGGTCACCATCTTGATGGCATTCAACACCGCAGACTATGATGAGACTGTTGATCCTATGCTGGATGAAAGTTCACAAATCATCTACCTGGCAGTCATCAGTCTGCCTCTAAGCCTCTAGGCACAGGAACCAAGACCATGGATTCTAATACCAGCTACGAAAGACTCAGATCCACCTATCATCTATTAAGCAGTCACTATATTTGAGTCCCCTGTTGGACTATGGAACACTGATGGAACTTCGCTCCATCCTCTTGCAGAAAGGAAACCCGGGTGAGGTATGGAGGTAAAATGAGGTAGAGATCCATACATTCAACAATTACCACCACATACCTTCCCACACATTGATCAATGTGGAGGACAACAAGGTGAGCATGTGAGAAGGAAGTGCATGCATTTGGGGCACAAACACCCCTTTAACAGGATGATCAGTAGGTCAATGTGCAACAGAGTTATTTGAAATGATGGGGGACATGCCTTCACCTCAGAAAGATTGAAAACAGTCAGGAGGACCTCTCAAAACTGATGTAGTGACAGACGTGAGTCTAGAAGAATCTAGCCAAAAGGCTCCAGCACCTTAACCGATTAGTGTAACATCTTCGACTGTCAAGAAAGCAGGCTGGGATGTGGCATTCCAATGACATGGAGCTCATCAAGACTCTCACTCACAGAAGCCTTTCTGAAATTGCAGAGCCAAGATATATGCCATATTTCTAATACTGTAAATGTGAATTCTACTGCCTTGCATTACTCTAGATTTACTAAGCTAGACAGAGCCATGCAAGGTGACTTTGCAAGATTCAGTAAATCTGACTTGAGGGCTTGTGTTGCATTGTATAGCCTTGCATGACACAAGAACAATGTAAGCCGCTAGTAAATCTGGGCAATTGTCTCTATGGTCATCTGTATGGGGTTGGAGAAAAATATCTAAACACAGATGATAAATAATTGACATACTTAATCCATGGAGCAAGACTAAACTTGAATGTAGGCAAACATATGTAAAGTAGTCATGACAGGAAAAAGTCTATTAGACTGTCTGAAGGAGAAATGTAGGCCAAAAATATCACACATCTAAATGAAAAGACCCAACAAAAGCCCACATTTCTCAAATCAATTTCAGTTTTCCAGTCCAGGCACAGTCTCCACATTGGTGTCCGTGATTGTGGGAAGAATCTCCTGTGCTTTGTCAATTTAAAATGAGAGGGTAACCTCTACTACTTCCTAAGTCACAGGCATGGTGATTGGCATGGCATCAAGTAGCACCTCCTGCAGATTGAGATACCCTGAGTGAGATGTAGAGACAGTGGTATTTGGTGAATAAAGGTTGACAATGACAGTGGGAGATTTTCATTAGATGGGAGATGGCAGGGAAGACATTCAGGAGAACGTGAAGAGAGGGACTGTCAGGGGCTTGGCTTTCTGTGTATGCTGCCTGGCCTTAACCTACACTCTCACAATCTTCCAAGGTGGCTTGCTATCTAACACACACCTGCTTCATGGCCTCCAAGAGAGAAGAGAGACATGAGGGCTCAGGGGTGTCGGAGTAAAGTGTAAATTCAGGCACTAGTGTTCTGGGTGGGCATTATCAATGGGAGGAGGAGTGATGGGACAGGCACACTCGGGCCTGGGATTTGGTGGTCCCAGAAAAGCAGTGTTACAGGTGGCCTCAGGCTCTGATGGTAGAGGGGCCTGTTTTTCTGAAACTCCACATTCTTTCTGACTATAAGAAGCCCAGTCATCCTGACATATGTCATGAACTTTGTCCTCCTTCTAAGCAGTGGCTACTGCATGAGGAGGCTGGCCTGGTTTGTAGTGGATACCAAAGGTACTTACACCGTATACTAGGTCCAGTTATCCCCTATTAATGACATGTAGACAGTGTCTAGAAACAAGACTCTCTAGGGGTAGTGTGAATGAGCAGCCAAGGCCTAACTAGGAGACATGCAAAGCTCATGCAATACTACTGCAGTCACACAGCACTCACACACATGAAAGAAAATACTCAGTGTTACCAAAATAATGGTACTTTATTTTGGCGAAATAAATGCCAAAAATACCTTAGAGACTATACTACCTTAGGAGGTAAGTAATATACACAGTATATACACTAGGGTGCAGAAATAGCAGTAAAAACAGTTAGAAAACAGTGCAAATAGTGAAAATCACAATATTTAGAAATTGGGCAAGGGGGAACACAAACCATATACTAAAATAGTGGAATGCAAAAGTTGGTTTCCCACTAAGGCAAGTGTAGTGTGTAGAGGGGTGCTGTAAGTATTAGAAAACACCCAAGGTAAGTGATAAAACCCACCCCAGAGCCCAGAAAAGCAGGAGTAAATCACAGTAACTTTCCTAGAAAACACAAGGACATGAGAAAGAAGATTATGCAAGAACAAGGAGACTGCAAGACACCAACAATGGATTCCTGGACCTGATGACCTGTGGAAGAAGGGGACCAAGTCCCAGAAGCACTGAAGGGTTCAGGGAGAAAAGAAGCCCCTGCTAACCCGGATGAAGGTGCAAAAGAAGAACCACCGGTGAAGAAGAACAGTCAGTAGAGCACCCAAGAAGAGAGATGTGGGTTCCTGGTTGGTGAAAATGATGTCCCACGCCAGATGGATGATTGCAGTCTGGTGTGCTTCACTGGATTCCACCAACAAGCCTTGGCACATGCAAAGCTTGTAGTTATCAGAAGATGACGCTGCCCGGGACCATGAGGGACCTGGTGGCCTCTA